>NC_133770.1:12577243-12708976 GCF_003597395.2 Chelonoidis abingdonii | reverse complement strand
CTCACACACAAACTCCACAATACAATCCACAAACTACAAAAACCTGCTCCTCCAACAGAACTCCCACTGAAACTCCCCTGTTAGCAGCTCTGTTTGCTGGCTCCTGTGCCACTGCAGCTGTCTATCTAAATTACGTATAGCACAGTATCTGTGGTCTTTCAACATATTTATTCTCATCATGTCCCTCCAAGGAAGGACAGCACTATTACCCCCATTTTATGGATGGGCAACTGAGGCGCAGAGTGGCTTAGGGCCAGATTTTCAAAGGCATTTAGGTGCACAAGGATGGAGAGGGGCACCTAGTGTGATTGTCAAAAGCATCCAGGTGCCTAACGTCCATTGATTTCAATGGGGTAAAGTCTCTGCTTCATCACAAATGTCCTATGTGACCGTGGTCATGTCCAAAGTCCAGGGCTAATGCCCTAACCCTGGGACTTTCCCTTCTTTTAATGCAAACCTAGTTGGGCTTATGGGAGCCCAGTCAGTGGTGCAATAATTGACTTCTGCAGACTGGTTGCTGGTCCTTAGCTAGACCTTCAAATGTTAGAAAGTGACCTAATGATGTCAATGATGCTACATTTCTTTTCACCAGCTGAAGATCTGGCCCCAGTCTTTGTGAATATACATGTAACCCTTCTGCCAGGTTCAATATCTAGGGGTTCCTCTCCATCAGTACAACACAGAACCAGCTCGAGCCCCCAACCAGTAACTTGGGAAAATTACAGACCACCCCTGGGTGCCTCAGAGAAGCAATACTTCCCACTCTCAAGCACAGAGCCTGAGTGTAGAAAAGAAACTTTGAATGAAAGGAGGGAGGTCAGCCGACATTAATTAGGGAAAATGCCACAAGTAGAATTCATAAACCAAACTCTGCGAGCAGATCTCCCACCCCAGAGTCATTGGGGCAGTGCCTTCTGCCTCATGTTCTTGAGTTCTACAATCAACAGTTCCTTTTCTGTGCCCCCTTCTGCTCCCTTACCACACCCCACTCATAGTGCTTGTCCTTGGTCTGTGAGGACCCAGGGTTCAGACGGGAATCTGTGTGAGTTCACTTCCCACGCAGGGAAAAAGACACCTGGCTTACTCCACCATCTGAACACTTTCTCTGGCTGGCCATCCATCTAGCCACTGCTCCTCCCTGCCTGGCTGTCCAGCAGCCGCTGCCCATGCCTCCCTGGCACCTCCGCCAGCCACTGCTCCTCCGCTGCCAGGCCCCCCCCCCAGCCTGCTGACCATTGCCCTCTTTGCCGCTCCACCAGCCGCGCCCTGCACTGCCAGCCACCCTGCCAGGTGCTGCTGCTCCTCAGTCTCCTGGCGCTCACCAACGGCAGCCACTGCTCCTCTCCACTGGCCACGACCCACCAGCCAAGCTGCTCCTGGCCGCTTATCAACCAACGCTGCTTCCTCATTTGCCTGGCCCCCCACAGGGTCTGGCAGTGCGGGGCCATCCCTTTCCCCCATAACTCCATTGGCAGCGAAAGCGAGTTGTCGCGGCTGGGAGCTGGTGGAGTGAGCGGGGTGGAGCTGGGTTGCTCTGCTTCCCACCGCTGCTGGTGATGTGGCCGTCACTGGGGAAGAGGAGGAATGGGGGCGGGCCAAGTGTGGAGCATGGGAGCAATGGGCGGAGGGAGCTGTACGGGCCCACACCCCCCGCTAGGGAACAGGCCCTGTCCTTGCAATCAGCAGGGAACAGCTGGGGATAGGGCTGGTCACCGGGGCTGGGCTGCCAACGGTATGCAGCAGCGCCAGCTGCCGTGGGGCACTATGAATTTGCGGTATATTGGTGCTCCAAATTTCATGGTGCCGTAGGCAGCTGCATATGCCTAAAGGACAGCCCTGGGGATGCCAGTGGAGAGGAAACAGTGGCTGGTGGGACAGTCAGCAGAGAGGAACTCTGGCTGGCGAGGCAGTCAGCAGAGAGGAACAGCGCCTGGCTGGTGGCCAGCCAGAGCAAGTGCTCAGATGGTGGAGCAGGCAAGGTGCCTTCTTCCATGGGTGGGAGGTGAACTCACACAGATGTATGTCTGAACCCTGAGTCCTCACGGACCAAGGACAAGCACTAAAGGTGGGGTGTGGTGAGGGAGCAGAAAGGGGCACAGAATAGAACCTTTGGTTGTGGAACTCAAGAACATGAGGCAGAAGGCACCGCCCCACGCACTCCGAGGTGGGTGTCCTGTTCACAGTTTTATGATTATGAATCCTGCTTGTGGCATTTTCCCTAATTAGTCGGGTGACTTCCCTCCTTTAATTCAAAGTTTCTTTTCTACACTCAGACTCTGTGCTTGCGAGCAGGGCAGTATTCCTCTTAGAGGCACCCAGGGGTAGTGTGTAATTTTCCCAGGTTACTGGGTGGGGGCTCGAGCTGGTTCTGTGTTGTATTGTTGAAAAGGGACCCCTAGATATTGCCTGGTTACTGCAGGCTCCACCTGGCAGAAGGGTTACATAAACATAACAGAAAAGTGATTAGCTTTCTTAACCCTGTCAAAAATAATCAGCTGTGCTTTTCTTGTGATCATCTCTATACATTCACTTTGAATTCCATTTAAGAGGTATGTCATATTTGCAGCACCGGCCTTAATAGCTTGCAGATGATCTCACAGCACAGTATCATACCTTACAAACAAGTCAAGGAAACCCCCATAATTGTATTCCTAGGACTATCTAATTTCATGTCTTGTATAAGTACAGCAAAATGTATGAGTCAACGCAAAATATTGCGCCACATATCCTTCAGCATCTAACAGCAGATATGCATAACTGTGTCAGTTATATGACCCTTTTCCAACCATTCTCCAAGTTCCATCCAGCATGTGATTGCCTCCATGTGTTTCTTTGAACAGTAGTATTGGCATACTCAGTAACGCAGAAAAAGTCCATGAACCCAGTTTTATGGTTTGCAAAGGAAGACGAGGAATTTGGTTGGAAAAGTGAAGAAGTGAAACAGAACAAGAAGGCAACAGTCGAACTGTACAATGACCAAGATAGCTGGCATAACTCCCTATTAGGAGTTTTCCAAAGAACCACAATTTTAATACTTGTCTTCCTTTGAGTTTGCTTGGTGAAAAGTCTTGTTCCAAATTAACAATGGGACTTCCACCAAAATCAGTGAACAGGATCCATCACTTGTAGCCAAGTAGCTGGATCTGCCTTGTCAAAGACAAAGTTCTGCCCCATGCTTTCAAGTGTCAAACCGTTTCCAGTGTCCACCTCCATAACAGTTGCAGTAGTAACCAACGGGAAACCTTCTGTCCCAGAATCAAAGACTCCAGAACCCAACAAATCAGTGCCAAGCCCTGTGCTGGAGTCAGAGACTTTAGCACCCAGCAAGTGTGACAAACCCAGATCGATATCCTCACTAACTAAAGAAGGCTCAGAACTGTGAGTAGCAGAATCATCAGTGGCTCGTTCACCAGGAACATGGTCAAACTTTTGCATGTTTCAAGAACCTTTATAAACCACTGGCACTTTTTTTTAAATCTTCCTATTTATGGGCCTGGTTGATCTCTGCTCTTGTGCTTGTAGGTATCCTTGGTGGAAATCACGGTTGACTGGAAGAATTCGCCCACCAAGCTCTTTACAAATTAATTCCTAGGCTTGAAAAGATGCTGTAGTGGGTGAATGATCACACTAATATCTCTGCGAAACTCTGGGGGAAATCAGGTGAAAGGCCAGCCCCAAAATAGCTCTGTGAAACTCCGAGCGCTAGTTCAGGGGAAACTAATGAGCCACAGCTCAGGAATGCAGATAAGACCAATGAAGGTGAGGTCACATGAGGACAGTAGTTACAGACAAGGGCCCCAGGATGGAAGAAAAGAGAGAGACGTAAAAAACTGAAAAAACCAGAAGGCTCTTTCTGGGCCTGACGGCACTGGAACTGTTTGAACGCCCCTTTGCACAGCCCTGCTGCCGGTTGTACTCCTGCTTTCTAATCTTTCTCTCACTCACTGGTGGTGTTTTAACCCGGCCTGCAGCATTTCTCAGCTCCAATTAAAAGCTCTTAGGGTAACTGAAGTCCATGGTCATCTGAGGGCTTTTCTAGCAGCCACTTTGAGCTTAGAGGAAAGATTTCATGCCTTTGAGTGAAAACTCCCACCCATAGGTGTCATTTGACTTCTATATTTGAGAGGGCGGTGGAGGGCAGTGAGGCTCGATGGAGGGGCCTCTGAATGCAGGGGGGGAGGCTTGGTGAGGTAGGGATCCAAGTATGGAGGGGACTTGACAGGAGGGTCCTGGTGGTGGTGGTGGCTTAGTGGGGGAGGTTCTGTGTGTATGTGTGTGTGTGTGCGCAGGGCCACCCAGAGGATTCAGAGGGCCTGGGGCAAAGCAATTTTGGGGGTCCCTTCCATAAAAAAAAGTTGCAATACTATAGAATACTATATTCTTGTGGGGGCCCCTGTGGGGCCCAGGGCCTGGGGCAAATTGCCCCACTTTCCCCCCCCCCGGGCAGTCCTGTGTGTGTGTGGGGTGGGGGTCGGAATGAAAGGGGGTTGCGTGGATGCTGGGGGCAGATCCCCATACAGTAACCCTGAGAGATGGGGGCAGGAAGCAGGGAAGAGGTGCAGAGTTTCCTACAGCCGGGAAGGTTCCTGGGAGTGGGTCTGACCTGGCCCAGTCCTGTTCCCCCGTCTAGCAGCTGAGCCAGCTGCAGAATTCCAGTGCCCCCAGAAGTAATTCACTCTGTCACTCCCCTGGGCTGCACACTCCACAGACGCATGGGAAGCAGCTCAGCCACCTGGCTCGCTGCTTTCCTGTCTTCCTGTTTCATAGCCCAGGAGAGGGAAACTGACCGGCCAGCATAGAACACCTGGCTGGTCCTCTGTGCCCCCCAGGGGGTGAGCAGCAACGCCAGGTGCTCTATGCCTGCTGGTCAGCTTCCCTCCATGGGCTGTGTAGTGAGTCATCAGGAGCTGCTCCCTGCCCTCCCCTTACACAGCCCATGTGGGCAAACTGACCAGCAGGTACAAAGCACCTGGTGTCACTGCAGGTCCTGCTCCCCTCATGTTCCTCCGCGAGAGGAAGCAGGGCTAAAGGAGAAATCTGGGTGCCCCCACTCCTTGCGTCACCTCTGTGACATACCCAGTTTAGGGCTGCGATGCTCATGCTCCCTCCTGACCATCCTGCCCTCTCTGCGTCCTTCAGTTCAAGGGCCTCCCTCTTAGTCCACAAGGGTTTATGCGGATGTGTTACAGTCCCTAGCTGTGCCTGACCCACAAAGGGTAGGAGTTGAGCGAAAGCTGTCCAGCTGGGATGGGCACAAGCTGCAGCAGCTCCTGCTTTTAGCTCCAGAGGTTCCCCGAGTCAGTATCCCCCAGGTGTCAGCCGAGACGGTGGCTGTCATAGTCATTCAGATCTCGTGGCTTGTGGGCGGCTGGCTCTCTTTGCAAGGAATCAGCCCTTCCCCTGCCTGGACAAGTGCAAGGCGTGCCCACCCCACCACACAGGCATGTAATCACACTTTCAGACAGTTCTGAGGAGGGGCCCCTCCCATGGCTTTTTACTAGCCCAGGAACTTCCCTGTCAGTCCCTCTGCAGGTCTCATGTATTCTCACCTTGCCCACTCCACTGCCCTACCATTTCCTGTACTGTTTCATCTCCTGCACCTCTGCTCATAACTGCACTAGGGTGCTGAATGCTTTGGGGTGATTTATAGCTACCCCAGCCTGGGAGCACGAATGTGGGCAAAGCTGCCAGGAGTGGTCGTGTGGGAGCCTTCCTTCCCCCAACCCTGATCCAGGTGGTTGCTTTAATTTTCTTCCTGAGGCTAAGGGAAGCTGCTAGCATTGCTAGCAATGCTCCAAGTCCTGGAGGGCTCAGGCTCGGCAGGGTGGGATAATTGCCATGGTTCCTCGCTGTGCCAGGGAGTGCAAGACACCTTTGCCAAGGGCGCAGACTGGGTTGGTGAGTGCATGTCCTCCCAGGACCACTAGAGGCATCATGCCTGCTTCTCCCCTCTCCACACATAACACCTCCAAGTCTCTGCTGCCGTGTGGTCCAAATTCTCCCAAGTCCTTTCGTTCAAAGGGTCATAACTGAGCCCTGGGAGAGATCAGCAGGGGGACGGAAGTAATTCACTCAATAAGTATGGACTGGATCTGTCTTTGGACCCATCATGCCTTCCCAGCCAACTGTAGAGCAACGTGGTCCAAGTGGTTCTTTCCCTAATAGAAGATAACAGCACTATGCAGCATTGCAATGCATGCATGATGAGTTAGTTGGAAGCAAAAATAAGCTTGCTTCCCAGTGGAATGTGCCAGACCTGCTCAGATAGAAATGAGATTGCACCCCCAGCAATTTCGCAGATGGCACTAAACTGGAGGGAGAGATAGGTACGCTGGAGGGTAGGAATAGGATCCAGAGTGACCTAGACAAATTGGAGGATTGAGCCCTAAGAAATCTGGTGAGGTTCAACAAGGACAAGTGCAGAATCCTGCGCTTAGGAAGGAAGAATCTCAGGCACCGATACAGGCTGGGGACCAACTAGCTAAGCGGCAGTTCGGCAGAAAAGGACTTGGGGATTACAGTGGATGAGAAGCTGAATATGAGTCAACAGTGCGCCCTTCTAGGCAAGAAGGCTAACGGCATATTGAGCTGCATTAGTAGGAGCATTGCCAGCAGATCGAGGGAAGTGATTATTCCCCTCTATTCAGCACTGGTGAGGCCACACCTGGAGTATTGCATCCAGTTTTGGTCCCCCCACCACAGAAGGGATGTGGACAAATTGGAGAGTCCAGCGGAGGGCAACGAAAATGATTAGGTGGCTGGGGCACATGACTTATAAGGAGAGGCTGAGGGAACTGGGCTTATTTAGTCTGCAGAAGAGAAGAGTGAAGGGGGATTTGGTAGCAGCCTTCAACTACCTGAAGGTAGGTTCCAAAAAGGATGGAGCTCAGCTGTTTTCAGTACTGGCAGATCACAGAACCAGGAGTAATGGCCTCAAGTTGCAGAGGAGGAGGTCTAGATTGGATATTATGCAAAACTATTTCATTAGGAGGGTGTTGAAGCACTGGAATGGGTTGCCTAGGAAGGTGGTGGAATCTCCATCCTTAGAGGTTTTAAGGTCAGGTTTGACAAAGCCTTGGCTGGGATGATTTAGTTGGGGTGGTCCTGCTTTGAGCAGGGGGTTGGACTAAATGATCTCCTGAGGTCCCTTCCAACCCTAATCTTCTATGGTTCTATGATCCTATATTTCCTGATTCTGTATCAGTGGAAAAATGCTGCCACCCTCCAGAGCCAGCTACAGTAATCTGTACCATGCCAAACCCTATCTGGTGAGATGGAGGGGGTGGGAGAGGGGTGAAGACAGCAAGGAGGAGAAGAGGATAAAGGGAGGGAAGAGGAGAAAGAGGAGAGATGAGGTGAGGGAGTGGAAGCACATGGAGGGAGGATGAGATGGAGTAAAGGGTAGTGAAAGCAGTCTCAAGACCATTTATGACAACTGAACAGTATCTACCCCAAGAGGCTAGCAAATCCATTACCACCAGGCACTGTGTAGCAACATCAGGGATAGACCTCAGACCTTCCCACTCAAAAGCACATCCCCTCTTGAACCTCTTGAACTGAAAAAGAACATTCCTCCCTTCTGTGTTAACAGTACAGGGTCTATGACACACAGCAGAGCAGTTCTGATTATATATAGCAAAGGACAGCTGTTCACATATACACAAACTAATAAATGACCAGGCAGTCTCTCTGCAGCCCACAGCATGAAGGCAAATTGCCATTATAAAGCACACGCTGCAGTTCAGAGCATGGAACATGTGGATGGTATTCATGTGTGGACCTGGACAGGATTTCTTGGAGATAAGCCTCGTGGTTGCTAGATAAAACTCAGCTGAAAACAAGCTTAGGAACTGGGCTTTGATAGCTCCTTTGTATGCTTGGAAGAGAGGACACCACCATGCAGCCCAACGAAGCCCTGCCCTAGCATATGCTTCACGTCATGGGCCAGCAGTTCTCTGACCCCACATGTTCTCTCGCTTTCATTCAGTCGTTCATTGCAGCTGCACTGTAGTCATTACCAGTAACCAACACTAGGGGTCAGATTTTGACCTTTTTCTCTATTCAAAGGGGCATGCTGCTTATTTTGTCTCAGGGTACCTCTACACTATGGGATTAGTCCGATTTTACATAAACCGGTTTTGTAAAACAGATGGTATAAAGTCGAGTGCATGCGGCCACACTAAGCACATTAATTCGGCGGTGTGCGTCCATGGTCTGAGGCTAGCGTCGATTTCTGGAGTGTTGCCGTGGGTAGCGATATCCACTAGCATCCCATAGTTCTCACATCTTGCCCCACCTTGGAATTCTGGGTTTGAGATCCATTGCCGTGATGGGGCCAAAGATCATTGTCATGGTGGTTTGGTCTGGGTAAATCTTCACTACCATCTCCTTGCTCCGGAAGCACAAACTGCATGACATCATTTCTCGCACCCCTTCTTCGGGCCTGATGCGCCCCTGGCAGGATTGCCATACGCAACGCTATACCAAAGGAGCCCAATTCCAGCTTTCTGTCTTTTATCTGTTCAGCCGTGCGCGGTGCCCCATTTGGCTGGATGCGGCGACAGAGGCGTTACTGCAGTGCCTAGGGGGAGCGCTAGCATGCTACGTTTACTTGGTATGCTATGATTATCATGACGACGTTAATATGGGTGCGTTCTGCTAGCTGTCTGCTGCATGTGTAAATTCGAGCCAATTAAGATCGGCGGTTACTTGTGCGTCAGTGTCTGACTCTGTTGGCTTATGGCATCGGGTGCCCCTGGGCTGAGTTCGCGCGCGTTGAGCGTGGGGCGCAAATAGGCTATTATAAATGGGATTGACTCCCCTGAGCTCCAGATGTCCGTCCTTTATGGTCTTCTAAAGACTAAGAGTCAGTCTGCCTAGAAGATGTGGGAGCAAGAGTGTACTGAGGAGAACCACGTGATCAGAGAGCAAGCTGCTCCATGCAGATGGCCCGCAGAAATGCTGAGCTGCTATTCCGTGCGGGGCATTACGGTGGGAGTTGCCTGCCTGCAAACAACCCCACCCCTTATGCTCCCTCGCTCCCAACCTCCTGCGACTACCATGGCATGTCCCCCCTGCATTTGTGTCATGAATCCTATAAAGAATGCGGAATACAAAACGATTGATCTTGTAGTGTGTGAGATAACTGGAGGAGGAGCGCATGATTCCCGCTGCGTTGAGACAGTCCAGGCAGTACAGAATCTTCTTCTCACACATAAAGGGGAGGCGGGCTAGAGAGTGCACCCCCCGTGCGCTATAGATGCACTTGTGACGGTTACCAGCAGGCGTCTGTCACATCTACTAGGGAATGACAGGAAATTTCATTTTGTCCTATTTTAGCCCAGGCTCCCCCACCAGCCCTCACCTGAGCAGCAGGACACTCACGGCTGATGGGTGATGATCAAATAGCAGTCTATTGTACTGTCCTGCGCACTATCCCGCGGAAGGAGAAAGACGAACTACTGCGTCTTTACGTGCGCATCGCTCTATTCCAGCAATCGGTCAGCTAGACTGGATGACTGAATCAGAACGCGATTCTTTCCCTCTACTTCCCTCTCACGTGAAGTGGCTGGAATGGAGCGGAAGAAAGTGAGTCATCCTTGCTTTACTGTGCAGCTGACCCTACGAGGAAACTCGTCACTACCCCCCGGACCAACTCGTTGTTTGAACCTACAGCCTGGGAATGCTCAGCCAAGAATGCAATAGTTTTTGGAGACTTGCTGCTGGACGTGTGGGATAGCTGGGAGTCCTCGAGTACCGCCCGCTCCCCTCCCATGACGCGTCCCAGTTGATTCTTTGGCTTGTCCGTTCCGCTTGTCACAAGCACTGTGTAGCCCTGAGATCTTTTTTCAAAGCTTTGCATTTCATCTTCGCTAACGGACTCTGAAGAACAGATTGTGTCTCCCCATACAGCAATCAGATCCAGATCTCTCCCGTACCAGACCATTGCTGGAGCTCTTTTTTGGATCTTGGGACTGCATCGCCACCCGTGCTGATCAAAGCTCCATGCAGGGCAAACAGGAAATGTAATTCAAAAAGTTCGCGGGGCTTTTTCTGTTTACCTGGCACTGCAGCCGGTTAGATTGCTGTTCAGAGGGTCACAGTAGTGCACGTGGGATACCGCACAGGGGTCCAATACCGTCATTTCGGCCCACACTTAACCCTAATCCGATATGGTAATACTGATTTTAGCGCTACTCCTCTCGTCGGGGAGGAGTACAGAAACCGATTTAAAAAGCCCTTTATATTGATATAAAGGGCCTCGTAGTGTGGACAGGTACAGCGTTAAATCGGTTTAATGCTGCTAAAATCGGTTTAAACGCGTAGTGTAGACCAGGCCTCATACTGTATTGAAAATGCTTAGGATTTAACCAAGGGGAGCATCATTATTTCAGGCAGCATCTTATGAAGCGCTATTGGGGGAAAAGAAACTCCCTCTTTTCTTCCTATATTGATTTTCTCCTGAAGCGATGCTCTCAGGTGAGGTTTACATTTGAACCTCAGCTCAGTTTAGGCCAAACAAATTCAGTGTTAAGTGTTGAGTCTCCCAATGATTCCTTGAGATATCCTCCTTCACAAAAGGATTGGTGGATGCCAATCTAATGATAAACCAGGGAGGCAACTTAAGTGGCTGTTTTTGCTGGTTGCCCTTGGAACAGTAAACATCTCCCCATTGATCGCTGAAGCTATCAGAGACTCTTATGTGTGGCATCTCGCTGGTCCTTGATGTTTGCTTTTCTCCATCAGGTCTGGAGGAAAATTACAGACTGATCCCCACTGTTATAAATTAAGGGAGAACCAGGCAGTTATAGTTGTGCCTGGGGTGGCATTTGGTAGAGCTGGAATAAGAGGTTTCTGTTGTTAGTTTATGGTTGGCAATCATAGAAGAAAGACCTGCATTTTACTTTGAAAACTGCCTAACAGCTGAGAAAGTGGTAAAAACCCACACGTTAATTGCCCTTGGAAACATGCCCATGGTAAACTTTGAAAGTGTAGGAGTTTTTTATTATTTTTTTTAACTAGTTGAGCAGCCAGGCAGAGTAAATCCACCAGTACACTCCCACATAATGCAAAACTCTGGGCCGGACCCTCAGCTGCTGTCATCAGGGGTAGCTGCATAGATAGAACTTAAGGGAAGATAAGGCCTGATCCTGCGCAGAGGAAGAGCAATAGCAAGGACTTCAATAGGAGCAGAACCAGATCCACTGACACTAACTGATGCATTTTTCAGAGCTATAATTTCACAGGGAATCTGAGACAAGTGAACTTGTAGTGTGCGTCCCTTTCCTGGCTTCTCTGTCGGCTTTTCCATGCTTTCTCTGGAAACTGCCATTATCTGAGGCCTGTATAAGATAACAAAGGCCCCATCACCCGCAAAATATCTGAGCATCTCCCAGTCTTTAATGGATTTATCCTGTGGGAGGTCAGGATAGGCTAGTCTCCCTCCAGCCCCCCATTTTATAGATGGGGAGGTGAGGCACAGAGCAGCTGAGTGACTCACCCACGCTCACGCAGGAAGCTTATGGCAAAGCTAGGACGTGTACCCAGGCCTCCACGGTAGCATAGTCACCACTGGACCATCCGTCTTCACCAAGGAAGCGAAAGAACATGGACCATGTAAAGCGACCACTAGTATTTCTACCTAGAGCAGCTACTGTCCTCTCTCCTTGCATGTCAGCATGACAGGAAATTCCCTGCCTCCCGGGCCAGATTAGTACCATTGATGAGCTGTGCTATGGTAGCGCCTAGAGACCTCAATAAAGGTTGGGGCTTCACTGTGCTAGGTGCTGTCCAGACCCATGGGAAGAGCCAATCCCCGCCCAAAGCGTTTACACTCCCAAGGGGCCAGGCAGACCAGGGGTGGGGGAAAGGCAATACTGGTGCTTTATAAAGCAACCTGCTCTTTTTCTAGGGAACAATGACAATTACGAAGCTGATTTCTAGAAAGGGGGAAGCAGAACCAACACTATGAGTTCTAAAGGCGGCATGGGTCAAACTCCCCATTTAACACAACCCCTTGGCTGCTTCACCCCAGCCCCAACCACGCCCCCGAGGTCTGACTGCTCCATGCGATGCACAGCTGGAGTGTGGTACTATCAGGGACAGCTGGCACTATGGTTCCACTGGGGTTACTTTCACACACACTGCACTGCGTCAGCCATAGTTCACTTGGGACCCATCGGGTATGTCCACGCTGCAGCTAAACACCCACGACTGGCCTGTCCCAGCTGACTCGGGCTCCGCCTGCTGGGCTGTTTAAATGCGGTGTAGATGTTCAAGCTTGGGCTGGATCCCAGGCTGTGAGACCCTGCGAGGGGCAGTGACCCAGAGCCACCACAGTTAAACAGCTCCGTCGCCTGAGCCTGGTCAGTGGGTGTTCATTTGCTGCATCGACAAACCGTTGTTGCCAATGGCATCTTCCCTGCTCCAGAGCCCACTGGAGTCTTATTCAATGGACTTTGCATCTGGCTTAATGGGAGCCCTGGGTTAACGAGTGCTTTTCCTTTCCGGCGTAGCTGCTGGGATGACCAGGTAGGTTAAGAAGGATTTGCTCTGTAATAAAGACAGCAGTCAAATGCCTGGCTGTTTAGCTTTCTAATCCATTCACGGTAAAAAGGTGACACCGGAGGAGATCTTAAATCTGTCTGTAACATTTAGAGCACTTCAAAACAAGGAGAGGGCAGGGCAGCACAGAAATGGTCCAGGGTCACTGCTACCAGCTGAATGCTTTGGCTTGCAAAGTGTTATTCATTATTACAGATCCGTGGTTTTTAATAAGGACAGCACATCAAAGCTCCATGGGGCCCCAGGAAGGAACTTCTTCTTGATGAATTGCATTGTTGCTGTCAGAGATTTGAATTCATGCCTAAGGATGGCTGAGGCCTAGGCTGTCGCTTGGAGTAACAAGGCCTCTTACACTTCTGCTTGGTTTCATTACTTCCTGCCCACGGCAAGGGGTGGGAGGGAGCGGACAGGGCGTTGGCTCCCCCCTCCACTTGCTGTCCAGAGTAGCTGAGGCAGTGTTTCGGGGTGTGGCTAATGATGGAGCACCACTGCAGGCTGGCAGTGAGTTACTATCTCGCCTGGGATTGAGGAGAAAGCAGGGGAGGAACTGAGGCCCAAAGGTGTGTTTATGAGGCATGAGACTCTGCAGTGCTACTCCTGGGGAGAAGCAACTTATACACCAGCCTTTGCTCAGGCTGTGCCTAAAGTCAGCATTTAACCCTAACTGAATACTAGGGCTGTGTTTTTCTCCAGTACCTGCCAAAGGGCACCAGCAAGCTAAGGTGGGAATGGCTGTCTTCCCTTGACAAGTGGGGAAACTGAGGCACGGAGCTGTCAGGTGATTGGCCCATGGTCATGTGGCAGACGTGTGCCAGAGTTGGGATTAGAACCCAGCTCTGCTAACTCCCAGTGCTCTGCATTAGCCACATCACAATGACCCAGCACACATTCCACTGACTTTCGTTGTAGGGAAAATACATTTTTGTCCCCCCAACTACATATTGTTTTAGAAGAAACCTCAACTGCAGTCAGACTCAGGCAGTGACTGCAACTGCACAGTCTGCAAAAGAAATCCTCCATTTGTCTATATGGCAACCAGCTCATTAAACTAACAAACCACAGCTTAAATTCCAGGGGTCAATGCAAGTGTCGACTTGCCTTCTCCTGAGCTGCCTCGGTACATTCCTGCTCATTCTCTCGGCATACAGAACACATTCAGTTTGGATTAGTATTCATTATCTGTACACAGCACCTACCAAGGAGCAGAGACATGCTTGCCTATGGTCACCGAGGAAGCTGGGAACCCAACCTAGATTTCCAAGGTCCCTGGCCAGTGCCTTAATCTATAAAGCCATCCCGTCCTCTCTAACTACACCAACATCCATTTGATCATCGTTTGTATTGCCATAGTGCCTAGAGGCCCCAACCAGGGATCAGACTCCTTCAGCGCTAGGCGCTGGACAAACAGAACAAAGAGATGGTCCCTGCCCCAAGGAGCTTACAATCTAAGTATGAGCCAGACAACAGGTGGACGCAGAGCGAGGGAGAGCCCGAGGAAACAATGAGACAATACTGATCAGCGTAACAGCATAACTTTTCTAGAGCTGGTATATTCCACTCCCTATTTCTACTGCAGCTTTCATCTGGGGATCTCGCCTGCTTGTGAGCTGAGCTAACCACACAGCTTAGGTACTAATTGTTCTTTGTTTCTGGTGCTGGCAAGAAATTCAGATGTTTTGGCTTTTATGTTGTCAATAATTACAAAACCATTTAAGGCCTCATCCAGCACCCACTGAATTCACTGGGGCTAGGTCTACACTGGGAGGGTCGACCTAAGATACGCACTTCAGCTACATGAATAGCGTAGTTGAAGTCGGCGTATCTTAGGTCGATTTACCAGTCCGTGAGGATGGCGGCGAGTCGACTGCTGCTGCTCTGTCGACTCCGCTTCCACCTCTTGCCGCAGTGGTGTTCCGGAGTCGACGGCAGAGCGCTCAGGAATTGATTTTATCGCATCTACACTAAATGATCAATCGATAAATTGATTCCTGATAGATCGAGCATTATCTGCGGAGCTTTCTTTCCATTGACTTTAAAGGCTTTGCAGCAGGCCCTTCATAGCAAATGTCTTTTAGCAGACGGGCCAGGGACCAACCCTCAGCTGATGTAAATGGCCCTAGTTCCCTGGGCTTCAGTAGAGCTGGGCTAATTTTTACATCAGCTGAGGATCTGCCAGCGATGACAGAAATCTTGCCCTTGTCCTCTTTTTGTCAGACGATTGCATTTATGCTCATGAAGACGTTTGCAGAGCTATGCTGCCCCATGCCTCCCTTGTATCTGACACCCACTCTCCACACTCTGATAAAATGCCACTGCCAAGACTTCTCTTCCTGCTCTTTGAGGAACTCTCCAAAATCTTGCTCTTAAGAAGGCAGCTGGCAGGGAAGCAAGATCTAGTCAGGTGGCATCACTTTGAATAAATGTAACTCTGCCTCCAGGGCTCAGCGGGTGGGAACGGCTGACAGGTGCAGAAATCTTTCATGGGAAATCAAACCAAGGAACAATGCTTTTGCATTTGCATGGTAAACCCAAAATAAATACAAATAAATAAACTTTCTCCCAGTTCGTATTACCTGCATGTGCTTAGCATTGACTTGAAACAATTATATGCTGAAGGTTTGCAAATCCATTCTCTGCACTGGCATTGGTACTAGCAGTGATTATGTTTTGCAAACATCCTCCTTGCACTTCATCCCAATAAAATCTTCCTGGGCGTAACATTCTCACCCACTGTCAGGCCCCTTGACACTGCCAGCCTGGGCTAAAGGGGTCTAGTGTAACTGAAAATCAAACCCCCATTAATAGTCTGTGAAGCCGTATTTAAAACCATGGGACTAGCCTGTGGTGAAGTGCATGCTGCTGCGGCTTTGCTAGTCTGGGAGCCCAGCTAGCTAGATTAAAGCAGGCTTGGGTCCATCCACGCAAGCAGCAATCACACGGCCTGATTGCAGCCCAGGCACACCCAGAGAGGAACCTGAAAACTCAGAAACCCTTTCTCAATGGCAAGTCCATCGTTTCCTTCCACTGCCACACCACAGAAACAAAACAGCGCTGATCTTTTCAGTGTCTCCCCCCTGCAGAGAAATGACATAAACTGTTTCCCCGTCAGTAGACGACCTTGAAAGGCAACGGTGTGCTGTCATAATCTTGAGACAGGGAATCAGATCAGCTAGGTAACTCTCAGAATGGGAACTGCTACAACACATTGGACCTGATTCTGCAGCCTTTACTCAGGGTGAGTCGCCGTTACTGCTAGTAATTCGACCTGTCCCACTGGATTCAGTGGGATTATTACAAAACTCTGACTACGAGGGACAAATATTCTGCTGGTGTAAGTGGGCAAAAGTCTGTTGAAGTCAATGGACCTGCATCCATTTGCTCCTGCAGATAATCTGGCCCAGTATGAGTAAGGGCTGTAGAAAGGGGCATGTATTGGAACAATAAGGGAGTTCTCGAAGTTTACTGTGACTGGTAACAATACATGAGGACTATTAACAGTAAACGTTGCATTTACACTCATCTGAGACCAATTCTGGCTCCAAATGTAAAACCCTTTTGAAGGTCACATGGATGGTTTTGATGAATACACACTCAGAATTGTTGGGCAAACCTCTAGCAGTTCAGCTCAAAGAAGCGCCCGTGAGACTTCCAGGTGGATTTTACAAACCCAAGAAGTTCCGAGAGTTTGGACATGCACTGTACGTTCGGATGCTTATTTCAGCTGAACTGTTAGGGGTTTGTCTGACCTCAGGTCTGTGGGAAGCCAGACTGCTTGAAATGACACTTACCTGATTGAAATTCCCCATGAAAATGGGACCATTTCTGTGTTTGGAAGGAGACGAAAAACCTAATTGTCCTTGAATAGCTTTGTTTTTTTCTTGCAAATATCTTGCATACCTCTGTGCTTTATAGCCTCGGAGGGACTGCAAGGATATGATCTAATTAACCACCCCCAAAGTGGGCGAGTACTTTCTCCAATCAGACATTCCCAGGAAGCAGCACAATTTCTTCTTGGCACACACAGCTCATTCCCTGAAATGAATCTAAAAACTCAGGGTGTGGGCAAGTCAGACCATATTAATGGGCTAAAAAGGTCCCAGCCTTTACCCCTGACATGTCAGAATGTTAAAGGAATCTGGCTTGTGTGGCCCCCACAAAGTCGCAGGACCTCCTGGTCAACCTCATCCTCTCCCTGGCTAAAATGGCCATCTACACAACCAGGGAGAGAAGGTGGGCCAATGGAGACTCCTGTGACTGTGGGGCTTGTTTCCGATCCTTAGTCCGTTCACGTATCTGGGCAGAGTTCCTCTGGGCGGCATCCACTGGCTCCCTTGACACCTTCGAGGAGCAGTGGGTGCTGTCTGGTGTTCTCTGCTCGATGTCCCTGTCAGGCTCCCTTCTTATGACCCTCTGACCGCACTCCTGTCCCTGTTCTTTTATTAGTTGTCCCCTGGAATCAGTTGGGTTTTTGAGGTTCTGTAGATCCTCCCCTTAGGCTGGGGGGGATCCTTTAGCATTGGGCGGGCTTCCGCCCGCCCAGTTCCCAGAAACCCAATAGGTACAGAGGAGATGCCAGTTTGAAGAGAGCAGAGAGGTCTGTGGGTTAGAGACCAAACGTGGTAGGGAAGTCTTTGGAGCACCACAAACCTGAGAAGAAAAAATGCAACTTCCCTCCACGAAACCCCTGGCAGCTGTGTTGCCGCTCACCTGAACAGAACAAATTACCCAGATGCTGGGGGAAATTCTTTTTTCTTGGGCAAGAGAGAGGATATTTTATAACTTCCTTTCTTCTTCGCTACTGAAACTGGGTGTGATGAAAGGAACTGTGCACAGCAATGGGATGTCACCTATGCTCTGCTCTTCTGGGATGTGATGCAAGGAGAAGACCCTGAGAATGGAGGAGTTTTGTGTTCCGTTGAAGGGCCCTTTTGCGGTATGTTCATTTCAAGTGGGTTCTCATTGTCCAAGATGCTTTGTTGTTTTCCATATCCTGTTCTTAGGCATCAAACCCTCTCATTAACACCCAGGCCCCATTTCCTCTTCCTCCCCAACCTAAAGTGACATCTGGATCAATAGAAACCAACCCAGAATCGTGTTTATTATTGAAAATATACAATATTTCTGAACATATCACTGTAGCGAAGTGGACTGGCTCCCCGCCGCGCCTGAGAGGGCCGAGCCAGAACAGACACCGAAGTGGGCGGAGCCACCACCGCCTGTTCCCGTCCCCCGGAAGTCAAGGGGCGGGACAGGAAGTATAAAGGCCCGGCCCCGGCGCTCAGTCGACCGCTGGCCACTGCAGAGGACAGATGCTGGCGCCCTAGCTCCTGCTGGGCCAAGCCTGATCCGTGCTCACTATCCTGAGGAGGACTGGCCGAGCCGGCCCCATCCTCACTACCCTGAGGAGGACTGGCCGAGCCTGCCCCATGTTCACTACCCAGAGGAGCACTGGCCGAGCCTGCCCCATGCTCACTACTCAGAGGAGCACTGGCCGAGCCAGCCCTGGGCTCACTACCCAGAGGAGGACCGGCCGAGCCAGCCCCGTGCTCACTACCTTGAGGAGCACTGGCCGAGCCTGCGCCGTGCTCGCTACCCAGAGGAGGACTGGCCAAGCCGGCCCCGTGCTCACTACCCAGAGGAGGACCGGCAGAGCCTGCCCCGTGCTCACTACCCTGAGGAGCACTGGCCGAGCCTGCCCCGTGCTCACTACCCAGAGGAGCACTGGCCAAGCCGGCCCCGTGCTCACTACCCAGAGGAGGACCGGCCGAGCCAGCCCCGTGCTCACTACCCTGAGGAGCACTGGCCGAGCCTGCCCCGTGCTCACTACCCAGAGGAGCACTGGCCAAGCCGGCCCCGTGCTCACTACCCAGAGGAGGACCGGCAGAGCCTGCCTCGTGCTCACTACCCTGAGGAGCACTGGCCGAGCCTGTCTCGTGCTCACTACCCAGAGGAGGACTGGCCAAGCCTGCCCCGTGCTCGCTACCCGGAGGAGGACTGGCCGTGCCGGCCCCGTGCTCGCTACCCTGAGGAGGACCGGCCGAGCCTGCCCCGTGCTCACTACCCTGAGGAGCACTGGCCGAGCCTGCCCTGTGCTCACTACCCGGAGAAGGACTGGCCAAGCCTGCCCCGTGCTCACTACCTAGAGGAGGACCGGGCGGATCTTCCCCTCGCCTGGTACCCTGAGGAGCTGCCTGAACCACCCCGCATCCAGTATCCCGAGGACCAGCCATGCTTACCCAACACTCCGTATCCTGAGGAGCCCATGGTGTGGGACATTGCAGAAGACGCAGGTGATCCACAGGTACCAACGGGGCGGAGATTGGAAGTGGCCCGGGCGTAGTCGACCCTAGTCTGGCTCCAGGGGACCAGAACCAATGTCAGTGTGTTGCGGCCAGGATCCCCACTGACACAGCAGCAGACTGCCTGCTGCTGTTAGGGCCCCGGGCTGGGACGCAGTGGAGTGGGAGGGCCTGCATCCCCCCTGCCACCCTTCCAGGGGTGGCAGACTCCCCCTCTCGCTGGCCTGAGGAGGCCTTTCTTCTAAACTGTGAACTGTGTGTTGGCTCAGTCCCTGCCTAAGGGCCTGATCCTTGAACTGCTCGTTGCCCTGCCCTGCCCAAGGGCCTTGGCTTATATACTGTTTGTTTGCTCAGTCCCTGCCTCAGGGCCTGAACCCTGAACTGCTTGTCGCCCCGCCCTGCCCAAGGGCCTGGGCATAGGTACGGTTGTTTGCTCAGCCCCTACCTGAGGGCCTGAGCACCTGACTGTTTCCCGCCTCCCTGGCTAGGTCGACAGCTCACCCAAATTCAGGTAGCGAGGCGGACTGGCTCCCAGCCGCACCTAAGAGGGCCGAGCACCCACACCGGACCATTACAATCACATAAAAAGCCTAGTAGATATGTTTGCTCTAGTTCAAAATGCAAAATCGATACTCTTTGTGCAGCACTTCGCACATTCTTCGTGACTCAAATATCATCCTCAGCACCATCGGCGTTGTTAGTTTTTACACAGCTTCCCTTTTATTTTATGATTTTGAAACCCAAGCAATACAGCTGAGCAAATCCTCAATTGTCCTTTCCTTGCCACCAGGTAAAACAAAGATGTCCAGTGGCTGCTTACACAGTTTCAAAACTATTTGGCTAAGCAGAGATGAAACACAGTATTTTATAGAGAGATCCAGAGATACTGCTGAGTTTGTCTGTTTCAAAACCTCGTATGTGAACAAGGCTGGGCGCCAGCAGGCCAAATAGCCGGCTGTTAAATAGCTCAGTGAATCCCTAACCCAGTAGAGGGAGCATCTATTGGGTTTCCGGGAAGTGGGCAAAGCCCGCCCACTGCTAAAGGATCCTCCCCCAGCCTAAGGGGAGGACCCACAGGACCGCAGAAGCCCACTGATTACGGGGGACAACTAATAAAAGAAGAGGGATGGGAGTGTGGTCAGAGGGTCATAAGAAAGGAGCCTGACGGGGACACCAAGCAGAGAACCCCGGACAGCGCCCACTGCTCCTCCAAGGCGTCAAGGGAGTCAGTGGACGCCGCCCAGAGGAACTCCGCCCGGATACGTGAACGGACCATGGACCGGAAACAAGCCCCACAGTCACCGGAGTCTCCATTGGCCAACCTCCTCTCCCTGGTCGTGTAGATGGCTTTTTTAGCCAGGGCGAGGAGGAGTTGACCAGGCAGGTCCCGCGACTTTGGGGCCATGGCGATAGGAGTGCGTAGAGAAGGAGGTGAGGGGAAAAGTGCAACCAAAAAACATAACAGGAGATTAGTGAGGAGCCAGTATAGGGGCTGCAACCTGGCGCACTCTAAGTAAACGTGCGCCAGGGTCTCCCTCATGCCGCAGAAGAGGCAGGTGTCTGGGACAGGGGTAAACCGCGCCAAATACACGCCCGTGCTCACGGCCCCATGCAGGAACGCCAACTGATATCCCGGCGGGCCTCGGGACCAGGGTGGAGTATAGGCCGGCCCAGTGGGGCTCCTTTACCCTCCAGAGGTGGCAGGAGGTCCGCCACTTTGTCGTCGGGGCGGGACACGAGGGTGAGGAAATGAAGGGTTGGAGCACGAGGCGTAGAGTTGTTCCGTGGCGCGGTTTGAAAACGGACCGGCTGCAGATCGTGCAGCCGGCTTGCGGAGAAGGGGGGGGGCCGGTCGGGTCTACGGGCAGTGCCGGGCATATGAAGGTCTGGAGGGCCCGGGGTGGGGGGTGGACGGGGCGTGCCCTCCCGCAGGACCCGGTCGAGGTAGGCCCGAGCAGCGGGCGGCAAAGCGGCCTCCACCTCCTGGAGCACGCGCCGGGGAGTACAAGGTCTGGAGAGCCCCATGCGTTGAGCAAGCATCAGGGGATCCAGCCAGCCGCCCCACTCATAGTCCAGGAGGTCTCCGACCCTGGTAGCTTCTGCCAGGACCAACCAGCAGAGGGAGCAGTGGGGAAGATACAAACACCTGCCAGATCCCCTTTTGCCTGCTCCCTTGCTCACTAGGTGAGACTTCTACCAAGCTCAGAGAAGGAGACAGACAGATAATTTACAGAACAATAGAAACCAACCCAGAATCATGTTTATTATTGAAAATATACAATATTTCTGAACATCACATAAAAAGCCTAGTAGATACGTTTGCTCTAGTTCAAAATGCAAAATTGATACTCTTTGTGCAGCACTTCGCACATTCCTCGTGACTCAAAGATCATCCCCAACACCATCGGCGTTGTTAATTTTTACACAGCTTCCCTTTTATTTTATGATTTTGAAACCCAAGCAATACAGCTGAGCAAATCCTCAGTTGTTCTTTCCTTGCCATCAGGTAAAACAAAGATGTCCGGTGGCTGCTTACACAGTTTCAAAACTATTCGGCTAAGCAGTGATGAAACACAGTAATTTATAGAGAGATCCAGAGATACCGCTGAGTTTGTCCATTTCAAAACCTCATATGTGAACAAAGCTGGGCACCAGCAGGCCAAATAGCCGGCTGTTAAATAACCCAGTGATTCCCTAACCCAGCAGAGGGAGCAGTGGGGAAGATACAAACACCTGCTAGATCCCCTTTTGCCTGCTTCCTTGCTCACTAGGTGAGACTTCTACCAAGCTCAGAGAAGGAGACAGACAGACAATTTACAGAACAAACCTGTTGAAATCATTGGGAGCTGAAGTGTGGAATGAGACGGGCAGCTGGTCAAAACAGTCTCTTTAACCACGATCCTTAAAGAAAAACAAAATCGATCATTCCTTCCACCAGGCTGTTTTCCACTTTGTCATTGGAGGCTGAAAATCTCTGAATGGGGCTACCAGTTTTAAATCCCATTCTTCCTTAAACATGCTCCCCCCATCAACCCCCCGCACTCCTTTCTTTGTTATATTTTTGGCTGGTTGCCTTAAAGCAGCATCATATATAAATGGACAAATTTCCACCAAGACACAAGACGGTGTCTCGCTGCAAGAGCACAGTGCCGAGAAAAGGAGGAAAGACAGACAAAAAGGGGGAAGAGGGAAAAACTCTGAAGGTGGCCGGAAGTCTGCGTGGTCAAACTGCCGCCGTCTGTTTGATGCTGTGGAAGCTGATCCTCGTCGGGGAGGTGGGGATCGACATAGCCCGGGCCACGCGCACACGGAGGGCATGGTGGTCCTGCCAGCGATGCCAGCGTTTTCTCGTGGCCGAGCGGACCTGAGGGGAGAGAGGGAAGGGTGAGAGTATTCGGAAGGAACCCGCTTCTCCTGTTAACGAGGATGCTGTCAACTTGAAATCAAGTCAATTTCAAGAGGGAGTTCCGGGTTCTGCAATGACCCAGAGCCTCCTTTGCTAATGTTGGGGGTTTTACAGTCTAACTTATGTGCTTCTACAGTCCCCATCACCACAGTACCAGAGCGCCTCATAATTAAGGCTCCCATTTTGTCACGGGGATTTTTAGTAGGAGTCACAGACAGGTCACAGGCAATAAAGAAAAATTCACAGACGCCCGTGACTTGTCTGTGACCTTTACTAAAAATATCCATGACAAAATTGGGAGGGAGAAGGCTCCAGCACCTGTCCCTGCTGCTGGGGCTCTGAGGTACCCTACCACCCGTGGCAGCTGGGCAGTTGCAGGGGCCCCAACTGGGAGCTCCCAGGGTCCCCCCGCTGCCCATGGCTTGGAGCTGCGGGGTCCCTCCGCCGTCCGTGGCTTGAAGCTCTCGGAGCCCCTGCTGCCTGTTGCAGCTGGGATTTGTGGGGGAGGGGCCCTGCTGCCCACGGTGGCTCGGAGCTGCGGGGGGCCCTGCCCGTGGGGATACTCTGCAGCTCCCAGCTGCCACGGTCGGCGGGGGGCTCTGAGCCACTGCGGGCAGCAGGGGACACCACAGAACCGCCCTGCTGTGGGTTGAAGTCACAGAGGTCTCTGGAACAATCACTGATTCCATGACTTCTGCAACCTGCATGACAAAATAGTAGCCTTACTCATAATCTCTGTTGTATTTATCCCCACAGACCTCTGGTGCGGTAGGGCAGTGATACTGTCCTCCTTGTACAGATGGGGAACTCAGGCCTGGAGAGGGTACGGGGCTCGCCCTAGCTCACACACAAAGTCTGACTTTCCTATTTTTTAAACAACTTTTTCCTGTCTGCTGCTCCTGCGTGGGACGTCCACACATACTACAATGGCAACAGACTGACTCTCCGGCTATACAGCAGACGGTGGGGCAGGGAGGGAGGGAGAAGGGAGGGGGAATCGCCACCAGAAGTGATCTGGAGATAGATCTGCCTTCTAAATCCTTTCACTTGTAGTCACCTTAAGTGAAGGGGAAAAATGGTCGTATGGTTACGGCACTGGGCTGGCACTGAAGAGATCTGGGGTGAGTCCTAAGCGGTGCCTCTATGAGACTTTGCAGCCCACAGGAGGGGGGCGATGGTGGCTTTAAAGCCAATCTTGTGCCCTCTGATCCTTAACTGCCCTGCAGCACCTGACATAGTTTAGAGAGCCCAGGGGACCTCCCAGGGTGGCTGCCTTAAGGGCTGCAGTGCTACCTGGAAACGCCATTGTGGTGTGGCACTTCTCCTGACATGCCCCACCATCAGCTTGGTCCCGGTGCCCACTTCCACTAGGGCTCATGAGTGGGTAAGTGGAAGGCTGTTTTTCAGCTGTCTTCCACAGTGCATTAGCCGGGAAATTCTCCTGCAGCCAGGACCAGGGCTGAGAGGGTATGTGTCTACAGCAGTGGAAAACCCGTGGCTGGCCCGTGCCAGCTGGCTCAGGCTCACGGGGCTGTTTCATTGCAATGTAGGCATCCAAGCTCAGGATTGGGCTTGGGCTCTAGGATTCTGTGAGGTGGGAGGGCCCCAGAGCCTGGGCTCCAGCCTGAGCCCGGAAGTCTCCACACCAATGAAACAGCCCTGCAGCCCAAATTGGCTGGCATGGGCCAACCATGTGTCTAGCTGCTGTGTAGATGTACCCTGAGAGCTTCTTTATGCCACTCCAACCCTTTTATCAGGTATAAGGTGGCAACAAGGGTCTGATCCCTGAGTTCGATTCCTGACTTTGCCACATACTTCTTGTGTGACCTTGGACAATGAGTTAGTGTCTCTGTGCCTCGTCTGTAAAATGGCTGCTAATGCTTCCCTTTCCCCGACCCTTTGTCTGGTCCGACGTTGCCTGTAGGCAGCCCATGGTGGTTCAATATAGAGCAGTGAAGGGCTATTTCCCCCTTCTGTTTTTAGGTGAACACACACAATAACGATACGAGCTTCCCCATCACAGCAGGTTTTTAAGAACAGGTTGAACAAACACCTGCCAGGGATGGTCCAGGTTTCCTTGGCCCTGCCTCAGTGCAGGGAGCTGGACTTGATGACCTCTCAAGGTCCCTTCCATTTCTGTGATAACACAAGGATGGCACACATACAGAATCTAAGGGGCAATGGGGTGGTTGGAACTATCCTGTACTGAATGTGGGCTTTCCCCTTCCTTCCTTTTGCAGCACATTTGAGACCTCCCTTTGCACATTCCATACACACACATAGACAAAATGTGGTGTATGGAAATGTGCAAAGGGAGGTCTCAAAATGTGCTGCAAAAGGAAGGAAGGGGAAAGCCCACATTCAGTACAGGACAGTTCCTGTACAATGTGGCAATCAGATGCTGAGGTTTCATTAGGGAAGAGTTTCCTCCCGGAGTGAAATCCATCCCTGTGCAGGAGGCCAACACGAGGCCTATGTGCCACTTAAGCCCACCCAATCAGTGAATTTCACCCCCCGTAATACAGAAGGACCCCCAAGTGGCTGTACTGTGTAGCCTGATAATTATCTCACAGACAGCTTGACAGTCCTGACATAACTAATGCACACCAGGTGCTTGCAGAGCAGCACTCTGGTGGGTCATGAAAATGATGAGTTATTTAATGGTCCTGTATGCTTCTGAGCAATCTGTTTTGACCAGATACTTACCTGGATAATGAAGCCAGATTAGATTTATCAATTGAACTTCAAGCCAATCAAGCCAAATAGAGTGACCTGGAGATAAAGATGTGAATCTGAACAAGCAGTGGTTTGCATGCATTCACGAGACTGCTCTTTACTTGAGAAGTTTGCGACAGGACAACGGGCAACAACAGCAGTGCAGAGCTGTACAGCTGAAGCTGCCATTACGGGCCATACCTGTGTAAATATGCTGCATGTTTAAGGAGATGAGCCGACACACACTTGGCAGTGTCACGCTGAATCTGGCGATGCCCAGCATGGGTTAGAGTTACAAGGAAAAGTAGACATGGTGCCACTGAGCATCACCAGGCCTAACTTTTAGGCACCTGGACAATCACTGGGATTCACAAACCTGAGCTCCTTCTACCATGAATTGAGAGAGACGAGTGCCTCAGAATGGGATTCCTAAAAGCCAACACACTAGGCGAGGAGCTGCCTCAGCTAGCCATTGGGAGATGCCAAGGAGAAGGATACATGATAAGCCTCAATTCTCTCAGAGATAGGTGCCTAAAGCCTGGGCTGCTGGGAGGCGCCTCCCTGAGCTTGGGACTCTCAGCTGCAAACCCTCTCTGGGCATTAGGCACTTACATCATTGTAGCAGGAGGTGGCGATGCCACTGTTCACCTTCTCACTTTCAGTCCAGTGGTTACAGTGGGAAACACCTGGGTCAAGTTGCCTCCTCCACTGAAGGGGAAGCAGGGATGTGAGTTGAGATCTGCCACCTCTCAAAGGGGCACCCTCATCCCTGGGCTACGGGATATCTTGATGTGGGGCTGCTTCAGTTTCTCCTGTTGAAGCTGTTCCACGCTGGATTATTAAAAAAAAGTCACTGGAGCAGGAGGACTGGACGCTGGGCCAGCCAGCTCCCAGGGCAGAGCTCTAACCAGCAGCCTACAGAATTGCTCTCCCTGCTTCGTCATTTATACAGCGCTGAAGATTGAGGGCATCGCATATCAGAAGACCCCATGGCCAGTGGCTAGAGCACACACTGGAGAGGGGACAGATCCCTGTTCAGACCTTTTCTCTGCAGGCAATGGCTGGACTTGAACTGGGGTGTCCCACATGCCACGTGAGTGCTGTAACCATTGGGCTGAAAGTTATAAGGTGGGTGCCAGCATCACCTCTTCCTCTGGCTGTTTGTGTAAGCTCATTCTCTAGGGGCCTGCTCCAGGAGGTGAGGTCTGACCACTTTTATGGGATCAGGTCCCACAGGAGAGTTTGGTGAGGAACAGCTGTCTTCTCTCAGTTTGTGCAGGGTGCTAGGGCTCTGGGTCCAGCCGACTGGCATGAGGTGGCCGTGCGCATGTTTGGAGGTGAAACATAGGCACCTAGGGAACTTTTACTGCAAAAATCTAGGCGCCATATGAGTTTATTCACCTACGGCATTTGGGGGGCAGCTGAGGGGGGGCTTTGTGCACCCCAGTGGGGCCTGTTCCTGGGATTCAGGTACTTAACGTGGCAGTTAGGTGCCTCAGTTCTGCTGTGCATCTAGCCCCATTGTCTAAAGCCCAAGCAGAAGAGGGTAACTCTAAATTTACCTCTCCTCACTATGCTCAGAACTGAAACTCTGGCAGCGCTGAGCTAAAACCAAACTCTTGTATGGAGCATTTCAGGGAAAAAATAGCTGGGGTGGGTACAGCAGCATGTTCAAAAACTGCAACTAATAAAGCCCATGGTGAGAGGACAATAGAAAAATAGCACCGACATTTACAAATAATCTGCTTGACATCTGAATTGATCTCTTTACAACAGATGCTGTGCCTGTCTATCTAGCATTTCTGGAGTCAATCATCAGCTCCTAGCAACAGCATTAGTATATCAATGACCTGACATTCACAACACTAGCCTATCGTACCACACAGGGAGGCATAAATACACAGACACCAGCATCAATGGCTGAAGCGCATACAAACACCCGGAGAAAGAGAAATTAGCACCTTTGTCTCTATAAGCATCAATCACTTGAGATAACAGAGGTTGTCTGTGCTATTAGATCACAGAGTTCAGTTCTCCAGACTCCACCTGTTTGGTCGAACTATTTGTTGCAAACAATTTATTCATGTGATTTGACCCTTTCTACCCTTTGCAAATTGCGAACTGATCATGCCCTTCCTGAATTTGTTCATCCCTTGGAATTGTTTGTCAAATACTATTTACCAACACATTTGGGCCTATGGGTTACCATGGGTTTGTTCTTTGTGAGTATTCCATTATTCAGTTTGTAGAATCTGAGCTGTGGGATTGGTCATGGAAGTCACCTGGTTATGGTTTCTGATTCCTGATTGAATGGCCTACCCCAGGCATTCTCAAACCTTTGCATACTATGAAGCACATTTTATTGGAGAGACTCCTGTGGACACCTCCATTCCCACTACCAGCCATGGGGACCATCAAGGAAGTGGAAGAGAGAGAGATAAAACCTGCAGTACTCTCCCTTGACCACAGTAGTCGGCTAATTTCTTGCAGCCATCAAGTAGAAGTTTGTGCTAAAGAAGAAGTGGAAATACAGGAGTGTAGCAGTCTTACAGATCTGTTTTGGGAGGATGTTTCATGTGTCATAGGCAGAATGAAAGAAAACTAGATATGTTTGTACCATCCTTGACACACTGGGGACCCAATCACTTGGGGCCTCCAGGTGCTAGGACAAAACCCATAAATAATAATAAAGCAGGTAAAGGGATGGGAAGGGCCTTGAGTTGAAGACATGAAGCTTGAACATGATCTGGTGGAAAAGAGGGAGCAAACTGATGCATTCAAAGAAGGGGCTGCTTGGTGAGAACAATGGGAAATGATCTTGGCAGCTGCATTTCATATGGATAGAAGGGAGGTGATATAGGGTTGGGTAGATAAGAAAGGAGCAAACTGCAGTAGTTATGCTGGGATGACCACAGTAAAGACCATTGTACCTGATTGTATATGGTTCCAGACTGTTCAATGTTGCTTTGCTAGTGGCTAGGTGGATACAGCTTCTAGACTCAGAGTGCCTGGTCTAAAGGCCACTGAAGAAAATGGAAAGGTTCATGCTGATTTTCAATGGGCTTTGGCTCTGGCCAAGAGTTATCGCAATGTTTGCATAAAAACAAGTCCAAGCGATGAATTCACTAACAAGTTCCATCTGCCTTCTGCATGGAATGAGCTCTTGCTATGTTCCAGTTCCCAGCATTGTGCTATGAAATGAGATAACTGAATTTGCAACTTGGCTTTTTGGTAACAAATGGATTTGGGGGATGACTCCTGGAGAAGCTGGGTGGAAGTTCCATTAAATTCACTTTGTAATTTAGGGGAGAGGACAAGGTGTGTGGCACCAAGTCTCTGACTTTTTTCATCATTCTCTCTATGCACCAAAGAGATACAGAGGAGAGACTGACAGTTATGTAGGAAGATCCTCTAGGTCAGAATCAAAGATATTAACTAAATCTTCAGTTAGGCCTGGTCTACACGGGGCGAGGGGGAAAAATCAATCTAAGTTACGCTACTTCAGCTACATGAATAACGTAGCTCAAGTTGACGTACTTAGATCTACTTTCCGCAGTGTCTTCACTGTGGTAGATTGACAGCTGATGCTCCCCCATTGACTCTGCCTGCGCTTCTTGCTCCGGTGGAGTACCAGAGTCGACAGGAGAGCGCTCGGCGGTTGATTTATCACGTCTTCACTAGATGCGATAAATCGACTCCCGCTGGATCAATCACTCTGGAGGTAAGTATACACATGTCCTTAGTTTCTCTTTCATCTCCCCTGGCACCCAACTAGATTGCCACTCCTCTAGTTGCATTGACTGCGGCTGCAGCAGTCTGGGTGTTAGGCGGGCTCTTTTTGCCAGTGCACTGTCTGTCTGTTTACGTCACTCGCCATTGTAACTGAGGACCTACAGGAATTAGAAAAACAAGCAGGTCTTTGATTCCGGATTCTTGGTTTATGCTTAAAATATAAAGTTTGGCTTAAAAACCCCATTAAAATTATAATTGAAATAGTCCCCTGCAACATTACAATGTCAAACCATGCATCATCTGCAGTAAATGAAACTCTCTGTCAACTGACCAGTCACGTTCAATTGTTCCAAACCGTGTAAAGGGAAAAAAGTACACTAATTGGGAAAACAAGGAAAAGTGCAATTAGATCTGAAACGTTCACTAGCTCTTGTCGATGAGCATACACCTCCGTGGCTTCCCTGGAATCAGTTGTCCTGGGAGCTCCCCAAGTTTTCTGTTTGGTAGTGCAGATCATTGCTGTTGTGATGAAAGACAATCTCACGTCATCAAAGCCAATGGGTGTGCCAAGCATACTGGTTCAGGCTCATCAGCGGGATCAGTTAAGGACATTCATATAGTAAAGATTCATTGCTGCAAATAGTAGCAGTCTACTGCCCAAGGCAACAGCCCCCATCACAGGTCAGAGCTAAGTGGACCGTGGCATCATCTCGATTTAAAGGAGCCCCCGATTAGATACTGCCATTGGTTAATAGCCACACATACACCATAAAAGTTGCAAGGGAAGTAACTAAATCTAATAAAAGTCAAAGTGCCTACACGAATCAGTGCAATTGATTATTTAATCTTATGAAAAGCAGCTCACATGGCCATTTTTTTCATGGCTGCAGATGGTGTGACCCAAGAATTTGATGTCGCATCATTCTTTCCTTTTTTTCTAATATTTTTTTCCAGTTCATCATATTACAATTTAATCATTTTTTCAGGAAACTAGCCTTTTGGCACCAATTTAGCAAAGCCTGGTAATGAATGGATGCATGTTTGCCACTAATCAGACTGGACCGCTGGGTTTATTTTCTAAGATAACTATAGCGATGTATTTCTATGCATGAAAATCTTCATGAAGACAGTGTGGGTTTTGCACAGTTTTAAGGACACACAGCACACGGTGCAGACATCAGGACACACCCAGCACCTCTCCACTGGAGCATGGAATGTCCAGCAGACAGTAGGACTTGCCCAGTTCCACGCATGGGGGCCAAAGACACAGGAAGCCTACTCCAGGCACTAGCACCTCCTTTGGGCCATGATGCTCTGTCCACCCTAGTACAGTTTGGAGCTACAGGGTCAAGGGCTGGGGTTCCACTAGTCACAACATCCCTGTCTAGGGGAGAGGCAGGAGCTAGGGTATGTCTACACTGTAAATGGAGGTGTGATTGCAGAATAGGTAGCTACACCTGCCTCAGCTTTAATCTAGCTAGTGTGAGTAACAGTAGTAGGGACTATGTAGTGGCACGGACCCTGAGTATGTATCTAGGGTCCCCAGCGGGCTTGTACTAGGACAGAAAAGATGGGGTGGTGTGGGCTCACTACTACTCTTACCCACACAGGCTAGATTTAAAGTTGGCATGGGTGTTCTTAGCCACGCTGCAGTCATGCCTTCATGTGCAGGAGAGGTTACTGAGGTGGTGCTGCTACTCTGGGGCCTGAAAGGGAAGATTTTTGTCCCTCGCATGACCTTGCACTAAAGGGTAATCTCCAACAGTAGTGCTTACATTCTCTTTGTAGGCCACTAGCCACCAGGCAGTGAAACCAGTACTAGATACAGAATTAAACCTCCATCCACAGAGTCACATTCATTCAGCGGTTCTGAGGCACTCCTAATGCGTGTACCTCAGGTTCAGAATGAATATTGTGAAGATTGTTTTGATAGATGGCCAGCTGGATGACTAACCATTTAGATGGTGATTCATAGCTGGCTGCTATAATGAACAGGCTTCCAAGCTGATAAATTCACAATAGGCCACTTTTAGATTAATAGATTGTGTGAGACAGATAGTGCCTGGGCGAAAAGGGGAAGATGCTCTGAATCCAAAAATTGGACAAATTTATCCTTGCATTATACCTAACTCCCAGGTAAATGAGATTAGCCATTCCAATCCTCCCTGATTATCCTTCCTTGCTAACTCACCTATTATCTGTCTGTCTAATGATGTAATTTCTTAATCTGGTGCTATCAATTTATTAAGTCATCTATTCTGTGGCACTCTATTGTACCGTCACTACTTAATGGGGATGAAGTTGTTATTCTCCCAGGAAAGCTGGTAACACCCTCCCAAAGGGTTCCAGAATTTGAGGGATTGTGTTTCTCAATCCTTCGACGATTCCTCTGATGGCTTTCTGAGATATTACAAAACCCTGAAACACAAGTGTAACCCTTCTGCCCCTCTGAGTTGGCAGCAACAAGGGCCGGGTTCAGTATCCAGGGGTTCCGTTTCAATAACACAAGGCATAACTGGCTCGAGCCCCCACCCAGTGACCTGGGACACTTACATACCACCCCCCCGGGTGCCTCTAGGAGGCAATACTTCCCCTCTTGCAAGCACGGAGTCTGAGTGTAGCAAAATCCTTTTAATAAAGGAAGGAATCAATGCATCCCATTGGAGAAACACCACAAACAGAGTTATAACACAAACACCAATAACCCACCCCAAGTACATTTGGCAATGTCCTTTTCCCCTTAGGGTCTTAAGTCCAATCACCCCAAAGTCCAACAACCCAAAAGTCTCTGGTCAATGCCACCCCAGAATTCAAGAGTCTATCTGTAGAGGTCCCCCCCCCAGCCTGGTGAAAGGGGCACCTTACGTGGTCCAGGGCCAACTGCCCTGCCTCTCGTGGGTTCTGCTTCCGCCTCTCCACGAACTGCTCCGCCTTACCAGCCGCTCCACTCTGCTCCTCCGGCCGTCCTCAAAACTGCTCCGCTCCACAGCTGCCTCGTGAGCTGCTCCAGTTGTCCCTGCAAACTGCTCGCTCCGCTCGCTCTGTGGGCTGCTCCACACGCCCCACAGCTACTCGCTCTGCCAGCCACTCCACTCCACCAGCTGTCCTGTCTGGTCCGCTCCAGCCATCCCCTACAAACTGCTCCACTCCACCAGCTGCTCTGTGTTTCCCACAGTATAGCTTCAGGCTCCCCCACTAGTTAGCACAGTACTCAGTGCTCCCAGCTCAGTAATTTCAGCTCTTTTGTGATTTCAACTCTTAGTGCAAGCTCAGCACATAGTAGGGGAGCCCCAGTGCTAGTGCACCATTAGCCCAAAGTGAGTTCAGCTCAGCAACCTGTAATCTAGAGTCTTAAGGGAATAAAAAAAAATCAACTCTGACATTCCACAGTGGAGAGAGGAGGGGTGCAACTGGTGCTTCTAGCTCCACAAGGCCTGCACCACCAGGCACAAATACCTGTCCCCAACCCTCTGTCCTTCACTGGTTTGGAACCTATGTCCCTTGTCTAGCAAGTACCACCCAACTGAGGTTGAGTCATTTCTGTCACAAAGCAGTCCCACAGCTCGGCAGTCTGGGATGGGGTAGGCGTGCCTATGCAAATATTTGAGATTTCACATTCCGGACATTCTTTCCACACTTCCCATAATTCACCACCAGATGTCAGGGTACAGCTCATCCTGACTCTGCTTACACAAGCATACAGGGACTGGCATCTAGAAGAGACATTATCCTTCCCCTCACCATCTTAGCAGGTCCTCTTGTCTCCATCATACAACTGATGAGGCAGCAAGGTCAGAGGCTAGTCCCACTGGTGGAAAACTCATTTGGAGTCTGATGAATAGTTGCCAGGAGAGATTTTCTCTTCTTGTGCTGTGGATGTAGGGGAGTCCAAGATATTATTTTCTCCTCTACCATCACATCCATGAGGTCTAGGTGAGTGGAACAGATTGTAGTGGACAGGCTAATCCATTCAGAATGTGAAACAGGGCAGAGTTTCTCTCTCTTTTCTGACATTTTTGACTTTCATTTGGGAGGAGACAGACTGTATTCGAGGTGGTTAGGCTGACACCATGTAGACAGCGCTGGAGAAGAAGAAGGCAAAAGCTCAATCTTCTTTTAGTAGGGTTTTATCTAGCCTCACTTAACGAGGCAGAAAATATTCTGGGAATTCAGCATCTAATTGCTTGTGAAGAGATCCATATACCTCAAGGCTGAAAAAAGAACTCCATAAAGGCACTGGGGACAATGTTTTGAAAGTCAACAGAATTTAGGCTTGTAAGTCATTGATCTGCTTTTGACAGCTTTGTCCTGGGTTCTTTGAGAGTTTCCCATCATGCTTCCTTTTGAGGAGGCAAGACACCAGCTGACTTTAACTAGCAGTACTTAGGCCTGACACAAGAAAGCATCATTTAAATTTGACAGTCTTGCCAAGTATCGTTTCGGTTTCAGAACTCCCTTTTTTAGAGAAGATCATGAAGACAATTGTTATGAGGCTGTTCTGGTTGCACCTGGAGTCTATGAAGCTCCTGGATCCTTACTAGCTACATTTGAGACCAAGCTATGACTTGGAGAGGAGCATGACATTTTTGTCTGATGATCCATTTCTAGAAGATGGATGCCAGAAAAGGCACCCACACAAGTGTTATCAGATCTATCAGCAGCCCTTGAAACCACTTATTGGGAGTAGGTTAGCCCACTCACTTACAGTTCCTCATTGGAGAGGAGAGGGGTCCTCTGGCAGAGTCTAGAGGGGGTTATTGAATATATTATTTTCTTCCCCACGGACTTTCAAATGTGGGATACAGCAGGATTCAATTTTGTCACCTCTCCCATTCAATGTGCAAGGCCCCCAGGAGATTACGAACATCTGTCAGGGATAGTCTAGATAATCGGTAGCTCTGCCTCAGTGCAGCAGACTGGACTAGATGACCTATTGAAGTCCCTTAAGATCCTACATTTCAGTGTGTCACCTGCCCCAGGTGTAATGCCATCCCTTTCTATCTACCCAGCCAAGCCATCATACCACTCTTCTCACTGTGGTATATGGGATACCTTTTCTAGTGTGGTTTATTGTCTCAAGGCCTAACCGAATCCTTGGGTACCTGGGTATGACATATAGAAAGCAGCGTCCTTTTTCTCTTTGCAGGTAGCCAGGAAATCGACTATCTCTTGCAGCCCCCTGTGCACGGGGCCCATTGGTGCACCGTGGCAGTACCTGTGCCATGTGACTGCATCCAGTCAGTGTGCCCTGTAGCATTCTCTGTCTATGAAGCCCATGGGTATAGCATGATGGCGGCCTGCAGGCAGCGTGGCAGCACTTGCGCAGCATGGCCTGTAGAGGTGGGCGGGAAGCTTAGGGTGGATTGAAAAGCTGCTTCTCAGTGCACACTCTTCTGTTCCAGGGCACCAGCGGATCCCAGCTCTGGGACACAGTGTTTGCCGGCCAAGCCTTCCTGGAGATAATGTTTCCCATCATGCCAGCCTGCTGGGCTGCCCCCCCAAGGGATGTGGGTCTCAGATAGGCACCATCCTGAACTTTCCTCAGTGCCATGGCTCTTGGGAGCCTGGCTCCTACAGTGTATGCTCAACAGCAATGCTAGAGAGAGGCTTCTGCAGCCTCAGGTGTCAAGACCAGACAGAACTGTGACGATCATCTGGTCTGACCCTCTGCATAGCACAGGCCAGAGAATGTCACCCGGAGCCCCCTGCGCTGAGCCGCTAACTGGTGGTGCAGCCCGAGCACAGCTTTTCGAGAGAGGCCTGCAGGCTTGCTATCCCAAAGCACCCCGAAAGCATGCTAAGGGCTAGAACAAAGCCAGGATCGATAAAGTCACAGGGGGTCAACAAGCATGTGGACAAAGGAAATCCAGTGGACAGAGTCTACTTAAATTTTCAGAAAGCCTTTGATAAGGCCCCTCACCAGAGGCTCCTAAGCAAAGTAAGCTGTCACCAGCTCGTCTTACGCTGCATCCACCTGAGGATGCTTATTTCAGCAGTGTAATATAGTTCTCTCTCCTTCATTGGCCAGCATTCCAACCCATACATCATGGCTGGCCGATTATGATCTTATACACTTTTCTGTTTAGTTCACTTGGCTTATTCTTATCGCAGAGAATTCCTATCAACCCTTACCATTTACACCAAGAGCGCCCCTTGCAGCTCCTAACATCTTCATTTATATTCCCATCGTGACTCAATGCTGAACCGAGGTATTGAAACTGTTGCAGAGTTTAACACTCCATTTCCTGAGGTCTTCCTTTCTGGAAGTTATGTTTTAGTCAAACACCAGTTATTGCACTCAACACTGGGGTAACTGGGTGAAATTCTATGGTTTGTGTTACACAGGGGGTCAGACTAGCTAATCTAATGGTCCTGTCTGATTTTAAAATCTATGAATCTATATATACACACATATACACACACACTCAATAAGTATATAATATAGTGGAAGCATGCACCTGACAGTATTCAGTTTTGCTATACATTAACAACAAAATACATAGGTATATAGAAGTCAAACACATCCCTGGGAAGTACAAGATGACCAGAGCTCCATCAATTAAAAAAATCTGAAAGACTAAAGCTCTTTTAATTAAAGTGCACTCCAATCTACCCTGTAGTTGTGTTGCATGGATAAGTAGTTCTCTCCAGAACAAACTCCTGCCAATTCGCCTACACATGCAGGCAGTGAGGCTTTAATTAAACAAACATGTTACATAAAATTAAATGTGCTGTTGTGACCTGTCAGTCAATTTAGAAGAGTCTTTCTGGAACATCTTGATCCATATTGTGATTGACAAATATAAAAGTTTGCAATCAAGGTTTATGGTTGCTAAGTGCAGGCATCTGTGTGTGCTGTGTCATTTTTCATAAACTCATAGCTCCTCAGACAATGCATCAAATCTGCCTATCAGATTAAAAAAACGAATGTAAATGCACAGGGCAGAATCCAATTCACAGATAAGCAAGTACTGTTTGCACTGAAGTCTACAGGTAGAATTCAGCTCCGTGCACCACTTAACATTCCCCAGGAGTGCTGTTTTCAGAATGTAAGTGGTATTTAGGCCTTGTGCCAGGGGTGAATTTGCACCTACACATTTGAGAGCAGCCTGCTAATGGAGGTTTGAAATAGCAGGCCTGAAATCCCAGAAAAATGGGTTGTTTAGGGGCACCGTCCCTGTGCCACCTGATTTCAGTCAGGTTTGAAACATCACAGGGTCATCTCCTCTCATGCTCTTTCCATCCCAGGGGAGGCCAGGATATGCACAAAGCCACACAACTATGTATGAAAAACACATTACCCACATGCTTATGAACCACAACCTAACTTTGGATCCAGCTGGCCTAGTATTTTGGGCGAAGGTTTGGGTCAGGGCTTGTTTTGTTTGAACTGCTTTCACCGTCCCTAGTGTCGATGCATAGACATTTAACAGTCCAATGGATCCGCAATCTGTGTCAAGGCCGTGGCAAAATGAAGTTCTCGTCTTACAAACTGTAACCAGGGGAGAAAGGAAGAGGAGCGGCCCAGTGGGTGAGACGTGGCGGAGTGTGCGCCTGAAGAGACGAAGGGTCAGTTCCCAAGGCTATCATAGACTCCGAGCTGATTTTCAGTGGCACTCACACTGCCTGAGTCCTGACTACCAGTCCAGGAGGTTCTGTATTTTAATTTAATTTTAAATGAAGCTTCTTAAACATCTTAAAAACCTTATTTACTTTACATACAACAATAGTTTCGTTATATATTATAGACTTATGGAAAGAGACCTTCTAAAAACGTTAAAATGTATTAGCGGCACGTGAAACCTTCAGAGTGAATAAAAATGAAGACTTGGCACACCACTTCTGAAAGGTTGCCGACCCCTGCTCTATACATTGAAGGCTGGAGCTCTTTCCTATCCGCTGGGGCCTTGTGAGGATAAGCACATTAAAGATTGCGAGACGCTTGGGTACTACAGTAAAGAGGCCCAGATACATAGATGAGATAATTAGCTGGAACCATATTTGGCACATTTCTTGCCCTCAGATACATAGGGCCAGATCCTTATTAATGGAGCTTATGCTAATTTACACCAGTGGGGAGATCTGACCCAAGGACTCAATTCTCACTGCAGTCAAGGAAACGACACCTGCCACAACTGGCCCTACGGTTGTAGGTGCAGTGGTAGTTCTGTGCTTGGGGCATCGTCCCACTCTAAAACGTGAGGAAATGGAGGAGTAAAAAGAGATTTCCTCATCTAATGCCAGGCACTACTGACAGATAGTAATTCAATAGCTTAGTGCTTCCATATGAAGGATCAATATACACTCCTGCCTACCTTAAGTACTGACAAATCATGAGTCAACCCACCCCTCCGCAAACCATGAGTTTTTAGAAAAATAATAAAGTTGGGGTTCTTTTTATAGGCTGTCTGCTCTCCGAGCTGCTAGGCTATGCTTTCTCACATTTTCAAGTTTTTCTCCACAACCACAATGGCTTGAAACGTTTTTTTTTTTTAAAAGAAAGCGGTGATTCTTATGTATTCCTATGACTTCAGTAGCTGGGGCTTTAAGAAAAGCACCAAATAGTGCATGAATTAGCAACACGACATATGAAGCAACTGCCATAGTGCCCTAGCTGGTATAGTGAAGATTCCTCTCTGGAGCACTACAGCAGCAGTATGATGGTGGCAGAAGATGACTTGAAAGGGACCAGGGAAAAAGTTATCTTCCTAGTGACATGGGTTAGCTGCTGACTCTGCCCCCCCAAACATGAGCAGAGGGGGCCAAAAGAGTGCTGCAAACGGGTGGGGGAGGATGGAAAGGGGAAGCAGTAGCTGTGTGTCAAGCTCCCCCCTCTCGTACCCCTTCTGTGCAAACATCTGGGGCAGGGGTGGCCAATCTGAGCCTGAGAAGAAGCAGGAGTTTACCAGTGTACATTGCCAAAGAGCCACAGTAATACAGCAGCAGCCCCCTCATCAGTTCCCTTCCCCCACTCCCAGCACCTCTCACCCACCGGCAGCCCCGCCCATCAACACCTCCTCCTCCTCCCCACATCTCACAATCAGCTGTTTCATGGCATGCAGGAGGCTCTGCGTGTGGGGAGAGGGGAGGAGCGAGGGCACGGCAGGCTCAGGGGAGGGGGCGGGAAGGGGTGGAGTGGGGGCAGGGCTTGTGACAGAGCCAGGGGTTGAGCAGTGAGCATTCCCCGGCACACTAGAAAGATGACGCGTGTAGCTCCAGCCCCGCAGTTGGTACCTATACGAGGAGCCGCACATTAACTTCTGAAGAGCTGCATGCGGCTCCGGAGCCACAGGTTGGCCACTCCTGATCTGGCGGATGTGGCACATCAGAAGGAGGGTGGAGTTAGGGAGCTGTCTCAAGAAGGAAGTGGTAATAAAGACAGGTCCTATTTGTGATGCTCTAAGTTACTGCCCAGGAGACACTAAGACGTAAGGACATAGTTGCTTAATCCAACTGTAACTACAAGATTTTAGGCTACAGATGAGTTTCTGCCACTTGCCTTCCCTCTTCTAACTTACAAGAGAACTTGCTTAGGGGGCTAGAGTACGTGATTTATGAGGAGAGGCTGAGGGAACTGGGATTGTTTAGTCTGCAGAAGAGAAGAATTAGGAGGGATTTGATAGCTGCTTTCAACTACACCTCTACCCTCATATAATGCAACCCAATATAACATGAATTCAGATATAATGTGGTAGAGCAGCACTCAGGGGAGGAGGGGGCAGGGCTGCGTGCTCCGGCGGATCAGAGTAAGTTCGATATAACGTGGTTTCACCTATAATGCAGTAAGATTTTTTGGCTCCCGAGCACAGCGTTATATCGTGGTAGAGGTGTACCTGAGAGAGGGTTCCAAAGAGGATGGATCTAGACTGTTCTCAGTGGTACCTGATGACAGAACAAGAAGTAATGGTCTCAAGTTGCAGTGGTTGGATATTAGGAAAAACTATTTCACTAGGAGGGTGGTGAAGCACTGGAATGGGTTAGCTAGGAAGGTGGTGGAATCTCCTTCCTTGGAGGTTTTTAAGGTCAGGCTTGCAAAGCCCTAGCTGGGATGATTTAGTTGGAGATTGGTCCTGCTTTGAGCAAGGGGTTGGACTAGATGACCTCCTGAGGTCCCTTCCAACCCTGATAGTCTATGATTCTATGAACTTGCTTTTCTTAAGAAGCTTCTGGATTCTGGCTGTTATTTGGGCAACCCTGGCAGGCCCTCCTTGGAGGCAAGGGAAATTCACTTCTGGCGTCTGATCAAAGGCAGAAGGGAGACTCAAGGTACTGGATCACTCAGTCCCAGAGAGCTCCTAGGAGGCAACCTGTAATGAGCAAGGTGCACAAGAAAACCTCATGGCCTCAAGAAGTGGCCATATGGATCACCAAAAGCTGCACTGTACCTGAGTCCATTTTATTTTCCATTAGGGATTTATGGTTGGCCCACTTGTTATTCTTATAGTTTGTGGTAGAGTAGTGCCAGAGTGTTAGGTGCCGTACAGACACAGAGTAAGAGACAGTCCCTACCCCAAAAGGCTGATGGTTTAAACAGACAAGGCAGACAGAGGGAGAGAGAAAGGATGTATCCATTTTTAGTATCCATAGTTCCCCAACATTATGCCTTTCACATTTAACATCAATTAATATAGTAAAATGAACAGAAGGCTGAATTGAAATGTCATTTTAACTGGCTTTTTAAAACTACATTTGAACAAAGAATGAGTTTGGAGAGAAGAGATGAGCAAAAATAAGCATCACTTAAACTTCCTTTTCTAGCAAACCTTTGCTAAACTGTGCCCAGGATTATCTGGGCAGAAGATTGCCACAAAGCACAGAAAGGCTCAGCTTTGAGAAATATAGACCCCAATCCAGTTTTGATGATACTAGTGTAAATCTGCAGTAATTTTACTACAGTCAACAGCGTTACTCCAGATTGACTCCGGAGTAACAAAGGCAGAACTTGTCCCCAGATGAATAAGGCATGCAAAGATGTGCCTTTCTTTGCAAGCAGTGAGACCATCCTCCAAACAGGCACAAAAAGACCCTCATTTTAAATTCTTTCTCAGAATAATCCCAAACACTCTCTAAGTTTGGAAATGTTGCAGCTGATGTTTGAAAGGATGGAGTGGAGAGACCACATTCTGTGAGCCTTTTCTCTATGATCTTTCCAGGGGTGTCTGGGGAATGAAGAAACAGCTAGAAGAGCTGTGAAAATTACCAGGAAAGCCTACAGCAGGGAGAGAGACGGATAATACAAGTAATTGCACAAAGTACTACTGGTGAGGAAGGAGCATCTATCTGCAGGCACTCTGGAGAGTACTACAGGACCAAAGCAATATCCAGTACTTGTAAAGCAGACAGGATTTAGGAGTGATTAAACTTGGGATGAAATGATTTCAGGTGAAGAGTCTAAGAGACCAACAGACACCACCATAACCACTTCAGCATCCAGCTTTGTATTCAAACACATAACACATCTAGCCTGATAAATCCCCTTTCAGCTGGCAAGTTTCACAGATGACAGATTGTCACCAAGTCAGGGACTTCAATCATTTTATCTCCAGTCCATATTGCTTGAGAATCGCTACAGATAGTCAGTAGTACATCAGTACCCCGTGGGGACAAAGGAACAGATCAGAACATGGATTTGCAAGAGCTTTAAAACAATGATTTTTCCATACTTCTGTCGTTGCTAAAAGTGGGCTTGGCGATCTAAGGGATGGATTGTTTGTTGGATACAATAAGGCTCCCAATACCATAGTGTCTGGGCAAGAATGGGCACACACAACCTTTTGAGCTGTGGTACTGTAAGTCCTATCAGTCACAGAAAGCAATGTAGCAATCCAGCAGGGCACAAACTGACATTTAAAAAGGCATAGGGCTTGTCCGTATGGAGAAATGGACTGCATTAGCTATTCTGGAATAACTTTTGGCAGGGACACATAATTCTGGAAAAAAAAGTTCATTTTATTTCAGAATAATTGCTCCGCTTTGGATATGCATTAATTATTCTGGAATTAAGTGACTTTTATTCCAAAAGAGAATGTCCACATGGGAAGCTATTCCAGAATAGTTGATTCCACAGTAGTTTTCCTGGTCAATTCCCCCGTATAAACAAGCTTACATATAGCAATTGAGAATGAGGTTCTAAAGCAGAGGTCACTGAAAAGAGAGGTGGGTGCAGCAACACCACAAGATTAATGAAGGCGGTAATTAATATCAATCAAATGAGCAACCAGTGTGGGCATGTTTTTGGTCTCAGTAAAGTGGTGTAGCTCCGCCAGTTTGAATGGAGTTCCTTTGATCTACACTGGGGTAAATATGACACACTAAATATGTGAATGATGTCAGAAGAATGCAAACCATATATCTGTATTTCCATTCTTACGCCATTATTTCTGTTCACGTGCACTGAGAAATATTACATTTCTACAGTAGACGTGAATAATGTTGATATCAAGGTGTGGCCAATACAATATAGCAGTATGTGATATTACTTTCTGTCACGGTTTAGACATGGAAGGGGTTAATCATAAGCATATAAATACACAGCAAAAAAAAATGCATCACAGAGAGTATAGTCTAACACATGAAAAATTAGCATACGTTTGAAAAGCGGACTATCTTTTGGCAATGATTAAGCCAACTTGCTAAGGCATTGAGATTCAAATTGTTCCAACTGCACTGCAGCTTTTGAAAGCCTAAACCTATCAAACAGCTTTACCAATAATGTTTTTCTAGATCCGGATTTAAATAATGGACAATAAAAATTCAGAAAGCAGGTATAATAGCTATCTTTGAAAAGAAGCTTTCTTAAGAAGATTTCAAAGAACTGAAACACGCATTATGCAGTCAAGGTGGCAAGACGGATGCATGTTGAATTTCTAACACGACTGGAAAGAAATCTATTGGACTGGATCATGGAACAATATATTATGTGTCCGGTTTTACATTATATATTCTTCCATCCTTTCCCTTCCCTCATCCTCTTATCTATACTTACAATATATAGGGCTAAATTATGCTCTCAGATGTATATAAAAGGTTTCCCTTGATCTCAAATCAACGAGAGCCTTACTTATATCCCAGGGCTCAATTCTATTCACAGCAGGAAATTCTGTGGGGTGTTATACAATTCTTACTGCTGCTACAGAATGAATGTAGTATCCATAAGTGTCAACAAGCACCTAAGATGCTAGTGCTTGACTATCCTAATAAAGGAGTGTGGTTTCCAGAAAGGTGGGAAGATTACAGGGATGACTACCACAGTGAAGTCGCCTCAGGTTAGGATTTGCCTGCCCTCTTTAAAACAGATACAGTATGAGCTTAACTGGCTCATAGCGGACATCAGCAGGTCAATTTTGCCCAGTTTCAGAGTCACCAAGCACCACTGAGCTCCACTCTTTCAAATATTCTATGAGAAACAAGCTCACCTGTGATTCTTTTCATGAGCACAAATTATTTCAGGGAGTGGCTGGAATAAACAATGTGGAAAGAGGTGCATTTGGCTTCCTTGTCAACAGGGGAGTTCTTCGCCTAGCTTGTGATTGTACATATTCCCTAGCTAACTTTGAGGCGTGAATGTAAAACTGCATTTCTAGTATCAATCACCACATCTTTGGGCTCATCTGACCATTAACCCCCGCCCCAACCTAAAATAAAGCTGAACCAATGGCTCAGAGCAGCTGCCATTTGGATAATGAAAAGTGATTATCTACAAGAGGAGGTAAAAAAGGAAGAAATAAAAGGATCAAGGATGAGCTGACTTGCACAGAATGAAGTAATTTAATAGAATGGAAGAGAATCCGCTCTCATAGGTGGATTGAAAGTGCAGGGCATCAAAGTGTGATCGCACGGTGGGTCCTTTCAGCAACAAATGGATTACACTCTGCCGCACATTGAATGGCATTTTTTTCCCATCTGTGACACCCTTTTAATAGATCAAGTGGAATTGAATTCAAGTTAATAGAAGCCTGAACTATTTTTCATTTTATTGGATAATGCCAAGCACAAATGAATGGAGAATGCTTGCACAAAGCGGAATAAGGGGTGTGAAAAGATCTGATGGATGGCATGCCTGCCGGAGAAGGGAAAGCATCTCACACACTGGCTTGACAACTCAGGCCCTCCCACAGCCTAGGTGGCATGGCACTGCTGACAAGCTAGTTTTCTGATAAGCCTTTCTGTTCACAAAGAGGCACTGCTGTATCCCTACTGCAAAATGCTGCAACTGATGCGGCATGCTCTAGTATGTCCATGCAATGGAATCCCAAAGAGGCTCTTGAGCACTAGTGGCAAATATGAATACGTCTTGTAATTCTCGCTCGTATCTAGGTTGGCTATGCTGCTTGGAACCTTCCGTTTCAAATGAAAAGTTTGCATTTGTCATATAACAACACCTCACCTTTATGTCGCACATTTCATTGTTAGATCTCAAAGCACTTTACAGTGTGGAAGTCAGTATCATTATCTAACCTGGTCTATGTTACATCTCACAAGGAGACAGCTAGGAAGCCCACTGGGATTAGGCAGTCAAAAACAAGGCACACATGGGAGTCATAAAAAGACACAGAAACTCAGACAGGGACCCTAGTACTGATGAGCCATAGTTGGGAAAAACACAGATCTGGAAAGCACACCTGAACTGGCAATACACAGCTATCAAGACATACAGAGAAGTATATGGTAGCTCTTCTGGGGCCAGGTCATCCTTGGTGTTAGCCCACTGAAATGAATGGAGTTACAGGAGGAGTGAATTTGGCTCAGGTTCTGGAAAAAGATCTTGGAACCCTGCTATAGAGAAGATGCATCTTTGACCATGCAATATTGCTCCCACCGCTAGAAAACTGAAATATCCCCAAAATAATCTGCTAAAACAAATCACAGCAAGGACTGCTCACCTGCTCCTAGTCCAGTCCATAGCGTGGAAAGCTACTGGGATATGCATGGCAATGGTAACATAGTGCACCAATCAGTGGGAGTCTGGGGAGTTTAATGAAATCAGTGGGCCAGCTTCCATGTTCTTACTGCAGTGATAAGAACAGGCCACTGTGACCCCCTGGAGAATTTGCCCTGTGCAGTAGCAGCATAAAGTTGTCATACATAGTCCAACAGTGATAGAAGAATATACTTTTATGCACAATGCATAATTAATCTGTGAAACTCATTGCCTAAAGATGTTACTGAGGCCAAAAACTTAGCTGTATTCAATAAAGGATTACATAGATTAATATGAATAGTGAGATCATCCACCATTAGAGTAGGCAGGATAAGAAAAAAATGGAGAAACCATCATACTTCAGGGCCTAAGTCAGCCACTAACTGATGGGAGTTAGTAAGAAACTTCCTGTATGGGCAGCTTATTCCACAATTGTTCATTATGGGTTGCCCCCTTGCTCACCATGCTGCTTCCCTCCCTCATCTTCCGCTGAAGCATCTGGTATAGATCACTCAGAGACAGAATACTGGATAAAAAAGACCACTAGACCAGTTCAGTTGGGCAATTCCTATGTGAAACGTGCTGTCATGTACTGTGGATTCTTAACCAATGTGTGGCACAAAAGACATTGAATCACAGTTAAATAAATAAACAACCGTCTATTGAACAAGCTCAGAAGTCATACAGTGAATTAAACGCAATGAATTATTCAAGTGAAGAACAAAACTCAGCATCTATAGGTACGTCAGCATTGCATTAAGGTGTCAACCTCTGTGCGATAAAGGCATTGTAAGCAAAGGGCAAACATGTAGTGGGGTGTAAAGTTCAGAAGCACATCAATGAAGATGTCTTCAAGAGTACCAAAGCTGATCTGCAGTGCAAATGCATTTCATTTCCCTAATGTCGGACTCTCAAGCTGCTTACACTTTATGATAATTAATTGCACTAACAGCGTAGGATGCTACTTACCTCGCCATTCAAGAAGCAGTAAAATACTGACACAAAGAAACCCTGGAAAAAGACCAAAGGAACCATTATTAGATCATTATTTGAATAAAGCATGGTGAAACATGTAGCAAAGTGGGTTTAGATGTGTTCCCGAGTTGTACTGCCGCAATGTCTGACAGAAACTTACCATCCATCTCTGTTTTCTGTTACTGTTCTTAGAGGAAGATGGCTGCAGTTCGTTAGACTTCCTTGGGGTCTGCTTCTGCAGCCACAGTCATGTCGAAGAGCACTTACCAGAGTGGCCCCATTGCTACATAGTAGAGTATGGGGCTCGGAGAGTTAATGACGTAGGGCTGGAGTCTGCCGCCCTCAGGGTATGTCTCTACTGCAACTAAAGATGTGATTCTAGCATGGACAGGTACATCGGTGTAAACTAACAACTTGAGTATATACCCAGTCTCACAAGTGGGCTTGTATTGGGGCAGCTGGCTTGCATGGCAGCCCACGGCACTGTTTTCACTACTATTATAGTCTGTGCTAGCTAGATTAAAGCTAGCACAGGTATTCCCACCTGAGCTGCAATCACACCTTCATTTGCTATGTAGACATACCTATGGTTGTGTTCAGTGGTGCTTTCCTCTGCCACTGCTGTTGGGATTATTCTGGGAATGATGTACTACTCCATTAAGTCACGGCGGTAAAATATCACCCTTAATAAATAAGAATGCATTCAAGATAGCTGATCTAGCTACACAGGGTGAATTCCGTGCTGAGCTGAAGTCAATGCCAAAGCTTCCATTGACTTCAGTGGGCCCAGGATTCCACCCATAGTTATGTAACCATTGATGTTACAAATGGAAAACGCCTATTGGATGACCTGCAATCGCAGCATGAAGTCCCCTGATGCAGGACATAGCAGATAATATACATTTTCTAAAGGAGTACTTTAAATCCCGTTTACTGTCTCAGCTACTATTGTTGTTATTTATTGGAACTGCACTAGCACCTAGGAGCTTCAGTCATGGACCAGGACCCCACCACATGGGCTTTGTACAAACACAGAACAGAGGTTGATTACAGTCCCAATGAGCTGATGATGGTTGCTCTTTCCACGAGAGCATCATGTTATTAAGAGTCCCATTCTGACCAAAAAGGGAATGCGATATCCAAGTGATTATAGGACAATGGCTTACTCCTACTGAAACCGTTGACTTCAGTGTGCACAGAATCTGATCCTTGCTCTAAAAAGTGATAGAGAGAAATATACTATCTAGTGCAATGATTGAGTTTTACTTTTAGCAATGGGGTGTACTACCTCGCATCATAACACAGATTTACTTCCCAGCTGCTCTCTCTTTCACATACCTCTCTGCAGCGTTATTGTCATAAACCGACCATTTCTTCTGCGGGCAGCGAGCATGACCAGGTAAAATATGCAATTTACTTTATACAATGAAAAATGTAGTGAGTCTTATTGCTTAGGAACAAAATCCCTCCTTTAATAGTTTAAAAGGGGCTGTTTTTCTTCTTTGCTTTTGTGCTTCTGTTACTGGAGTGACACTTTGGGCTTCAAATACAAATATGAAATCGGTATCCATAGCTGAAAGCTTTAAGAACCCACAGTCATAGACCCTGCCTTTCTGCAGTAGCTCCCAGTCATTGGCACTGGTGTTCTTGGCTGTATCTCTACTTTAGGGACTGATCCCGTGGAAGTCAGTTGCAATACTGAACTTAGGCCCCTAGTCAGGAAGATGAATACAGCTGCAGTGAAGTGCTTAAAATGAGGCATGTGCTGAAGTGCCTTCCTGAATCGAGGGTTCAATGACGAGTCTGTGTGCTGGACCCAGAGCGCTGTTACTACTTCTGCTCATTGCCCATTCAAACCTGATCCTGTTCCCATCACAGTCGCGGCAAAACTCCCACTGACTTCGGTGACAGGAAAACACAGTCTTCAGGGGTGCATGCTCCAATCAGCCACAAAGTTTGGGATGGACCAAGTTCCAGGGCAGATTAGAGCATGCGCCATTGTAAGAGAAGTGGGGCAGGACTCCGGTTGGTACAACCAAGTTCTTGATCAAGTGAACTCATGCTTACTTAACAGGAGGTCTCTGCCACATGCGACATACCCGATACAACCATACGTCATTAAAACAAACAAGCATTAAAAGAAAATGACTAATTATATGTATTGCAATGGCACCCAGTAGCCCCAGGCACTGTACAAAGACAAAAGCAAAAGATTACATGCTAAGTCAATGAGGTTACATGCTAAGTCAATCTGTTTCAAGAGTTATTTCTACTAAGCGGTTCTCATTGCCCCAAGCTTCGCAGCCAAGAGCATTTGGGATCCCTTGAGCAGTGCCCAATACTTGTGATTAAGCGTTCTCTCCTACCTGAAAAGATTGCAAGAAGGAATTGAAGTAGATGAAGACTATCTGGGAAATGTCGTCTTCACCGGGGTTGACAAAGAAAAGCATGTAGGTAATACCCAGAAGAGGCAGAAGGACTAACGTAGCCTTTACTGCCTTCCTGCAGGGTGCAAGCAGAGAGGAAAAGTTATTAGGAGAGGAAAACCAGGTTGAGTGATGCAACCCTCAGAGAAACACTCACCCATAGGGAATTACAATGAAGAACTGGACAGAGGAGGCCTGAGACCAGCATAGACCAGGCATGACTCCACAGTGCTTACTGGAGTCACACTGATGTGAGATCAGTATCATCTTTCTATCTTTTCCCAACAGACACTCCTCCCCCTCCTAGAAGTTATTCCCATCTTCTCCAACCCTCACCATGAAGCCCCTCCCTGAATCATTAGCACTCCCTTAACATCCCAGATTCCCCGCTCCAAGCCAGTTCCCCCCTACCTCTACTCTGTCGCCAGGCCACTTCCATGTTTTTCCTCCTCATCAGTTCTCTCCAGTTCCTGCCTTAGACATGCACACTAGGTTGTGCTCCTGTCTGGTTTCCCACCAGTGAGAGCAATGGTGAAGATTGATGAGGCATTTGGGCAGCTGGGAAGTGGTTTGTTTTTGGCTTCTTTCCACACCTGCTCTTCCTAGTGGTGATGGGAAACCCACATAGATATTGGTGCTTCTACTTACCTTCTCAGCGCTGTGAAATGCATTGCAAGGTACGACAGCGAAGTACATGCTACTCTACAGTATGTTTCATGCTTACTACTACATTTACTAGATAGGCGTTGCAAGTTCAATGGGGTTCAACACTGCTAGCAATTAAAGATGGGCCTGGATTGACATCAGGATTGAAACTATTTTGAAGTTCAGAGGAGTTGCTGGGAGGAGTGATTTGGATCCAGTCCCATATTTTGAGCGACATGTATTTTTAGGAGAAATTCCTAAACAGAGTCTAAGAACAGACTGGAATATACGACTGTGATATTCAAGGAAGCTGGCAATAAGCTGTGAAATGATTTGTGGTGGTGAGATTTTGTGACATGATCAAATTACAGTCAGTCTAGTCCAGCAACTTTACACTGTGATTAGTGTTTCATTTCCAGTCTGCTAGTTAATTAAGCAACATGAAATTACTGATTTATAATTATAATATTAAGGGAGATTACAGAGCGTAAATTTAACAGCCAGATTGGATTTGCACGGCTGATAGGGATTTTGAAAACAATATGCAGCTGGTGTTTTTTCCTATCAATCAGATTTCAGGAGCAAAATGCTGTATTTAAACAACTGAGGCCTGGTCTATACTGGGGGGAGGAGGGAATCGATCTAAGTTACGCAACTTCAGCTATGTGAAAAACATAGCTGAAGTCGACGTACTTAGATCTACTTACCGTGGTGTCTTCACTGCGGTAAATCTATGGCTGACGCTCTCCCATCGACTCTGCCTGTACCTCTCGCCCTGGTGGAGCACCGGAGTCGACAGGAGAGCGCTCAGCAGTCGATTTATCAGGGCTAGACTAGATGTGATAAATTGACCCCCGCTGGATCGATTGCTGACCGTCGATCCAGCGGGTAATATAGACAAGCCCTGTATTGGTGACTAGTGCTGGCTATGCACACTCTTACACAGCTCCTGTCGGCACGGTATGTGAGCACCTTACAGTCATTAATGTATTTATCCTCAGAGCACCCCTAAGTGGTAGGGAGCTGGTATTATCCCCTCTAACAGCAGGGAGACTGAGGCATGGAGAGATTAAGTGACTTGCACACTTGCCCAGCACAACCAGGAAGCCCCGGTCAAGCGCCTTAATCACAAGATCATTTCCCCTCCCACCTCCTCTATGACAGGGAGGAATTTGACCACCATCTCCCTAAAATTCCTGAAATAAGGATTAAAATCATCCTTCCACTCGTTGATTTCAGGAACATTTGAGATAAACTGGGGAAAGCCAGATAACAGTGGGTTGAAAACATGGGTTAACGTCTAATCTTGCCCCGGGATTCCAAATGATATGGTCAGATGATGGATTATTGTCTGCCAGGAGACAGGTAAAATCCTTCTATTTGTTGTTGTGAGTCAAACTAGCACTTAACCAGCATGGCATTCCTATGTGTCGTTAAGGTCCTCATAAATGAACTCAAGATAAACAGAAGGCAAAAGGATAATAAAGTAAGAGAAGGACAGGCAGATGGCATGCTCCGTCACCTCAAGGAAATGCTTGTCATTATATACAAGAAAAAAGAATGAGAAGAAAATAAAGAATAACCCATGGCCATTTCTCAGTGAAAAGGAAGGGAAATAGAAATCCTAGCATGTAATAGGGTGCTGAGCCCCTACTCTGATCTGGCACGCAAGAAGTTAACTGTCTATCCCAATTACTGGCAGTGCAGTGTGAGCAGAGGTGAGCAGAGGGCAGGGGGAATGGGAAAGAACAACTGCCACTGCACCAGGTTATGAAATACCATGTGGCTTCTCTGTCTGCTGCTGCTGCTGCTAACCAATGTGACTCAGACTCCTGGCCACAAACCCTTGGGAGAGGCGCTCTGGGAAAGGCTTTTGATCATGCTGGCCATCCCTGCCAGCTAACGCTGCATTCTGAACCAGCGCAGCTCCGCAGTGATACGCGGGCAGCTGGAAACATTCATTACCTCCATTACCTTCTCTCTCTGGACACTCTCTGACCCACTTTCTCAGTCGCACTAGCTAGAAGCCTGAGCACAGTGAACACCCTGAGATTCTTTTCTGGTCTAGTGAGTGATTTCCTTCCAGTACAGGCAGCTCGTGTGCCCATCCAGTATCCTCCCGCTGGTACCTTCTGCTCCTACCTGTTTATTGTATCCACCTGTTGTTTATCATCTTATACTTTGATTGTAAGCACGTTGGGACAGGGGCTGTCTCTTTGGTGTATGTTTGTGCAGCATCTAGCACAATACAGCTGGCTAGGGCCTCTAGATGCTACCACAATACCACTAAACAATATGAATATGGTGCATTCTTCAAGCTTAAGTGACTATTGGGGCAATACTATTAGATATTACTTGTATCGCAGTCAGCGGCGTATTATCGCCTAGGCCAAGAAGGCCTAGGCCTAGGGCGGCAAATTTACAGAGGCGGCAAATTTGCTCATGCCCCCTCCCCAACTCCGCCCCTTCCCCAAATCCCCGGCCGGCCTCGTCCACCAGGCGCGCCGCACTTCCCTCCTTCCTCCCAGGCTTGCTGCATGAAAGCGTTGGGAGGGAGGGAGAAGTGAGTAGCGGCACTCGGAGGAGGCAGAGTAGAGGTGAGCTGGGGCCCCTGGGTGCGGGGAGTAACCCAGGGAGGGCAGGAACCGCTCCCCGCCCCAGCTCACCTCCACTCCACTGCTGCCATCTCCTGAGTTCACTGCAACTCCCCTTCTCCCCCCTCTCTCCCAGGCTTGCTGTGCGAAAGTGCTGGGAGGGAGGGAGAAGTGAGTATCGGCGCGCTCGGGGGATAGTGGAGGTGACCTGGGGCCAGCAGCCACGGGGAGTAACTTTTTGTGGAGGGCAGGAAACCGCTCCCTGCCCCAGTTCACCATCACTCCACCTCCGCCATCCCCCGAGCACGCCACAACTCCCCTTCTCTCCCCTCTCTCCCAGGCTTGCTGTGCGAAAGCGCTGGGAGGGAGGGAGGGAGAAGTGAGTATCGGTGCACTCGGGGGATAGCGGAGGTGACCTGGGGCCGGCAGCCACGGGGAGTAACTTTTCGTGGAGGGCAGGGAACCGCTCCCTGCCCCAGTTCACCATCACTCCACCTCCGCCATCCCCCGAGCACGCCACAACTCCCCTTCTCTCCCCTCTCTCCCAGGCTTGCTGGGCGAAAGCGCTGGGAGGCAGGGAGAAGTGAGTATTGGCGCGCTCGGGGGATAGCGGAGGTGACCTGGGGCCAGCGGCCACGGGGAGTACCTTTTCGTGGGGGGCAGGGAACCGCTCCCTGCCCCAGTTCACCATCACTCCACCTCCGCCACCCCCGAGCACGCCACAACTCCCCTTCTCTCCCCTCTCTCCCAGGCTTGCTGGGCGAAAGCGCTGGGAGGCAGGGAGAAGTGAGTATTGGCGCGCTCGGGGGATAGCGGAGGTGACCTGGGGCCAGCGGCCACGGGGAGTACCTTTTCGTGGGGGGCAGGGAACCGCTCCCTGCCCCAGTTCACCATCACTCCACCTCCGCCACCCCCGAGCACGCCACAACTCCCCTTCTCCCCCCTTCCTCCCAGGCTTGCCGCGGGGGTGGGGGTGGCAATTTTTTGTAGGCCCATGGGTGGCAAATTTGTTAATCCACCAATGATTGCAGTAGCATGTAGGAGCTCCAGTTATGGAGCAGGACCTCACTGGGTGCTGTAAAAACACAGAAGAAAAAGACAGTCCCTGCTGCCGAAGTTCCAAGTGTAAGAAAAGAGGCAACAGGCGCATAATAATCATAGTACCTAGCTCTTACATAGTGCTTGTCACCAGTACATCTCAACGTGCTTTACAGAGGCAGTATCATTCTCTCTATTTTATAGATGGGGAAACTGAGGCACAAAGCAGCAAGGTGACTAGTCCAAAGTCACCCAGCAGGTCAAGCATAGGACCCAGGTCTCTTGAATCTCAGCCCAGTTCTCTCTCTACAGACAGACAGGGAGCACAAGGAAACAATGCTGGTTAGCACGCTAGGCAGTGTTCTCAACCCACAGCTGCCTAACCGTTTAAAAAGGGCAGTTCTGTTATGACGTTACTGCTGTGAAGTTTAAAAGATTAGGTGAAACATGAGGGACCCCACTGCACTGCATGAGGCTTGCAAGAAATGTAAATGGCTTTTTATTCAGAATGTGCAGAAGCAGCTTTGCAGCTTCTTGAAAACAGTTTGTAACAAAAATCTGATCATCACCACTTGTGCAGGGATAAAGCCAGCTCCTCTTAGTTAAGCTGGCTGGGAATGTTTTTACATGCCCCACCCTTCACCCCAGGGACAGCAAGGAGTTGAGATCTCAGTCTTTCTCCCCTTTTGGTTTTGGAACTACTGCATGAGGCATGAGCAGGGAGAATAGAATTTTTTTCTACCATGGGCTTCATTTTTCAGTGAATGTGCAGAGGGGAACCGAAGCAAGAGCATCAGGCCAGTGCCTTAATCTCACAGTTTACCCTGAAACCATGTTTCAAGGACAGAAGCAAAAGGAAAGCAGTGGATAAGACACTAAAGCCACGTTACTCAGGCAAAGCTCCCTTCCAAGACACAAGCAGGCCAGTTTACAGACTTCAGGGTTCAGCGCTCAGCTTGGGAACCTGAGATTTCACACAGTAGTGACAGGTGACTTTGGGAGTCCCAGTTGTGCCTGCAGAGCTTGGGAGACCTGCATAACCATACGAGATCTCACTCTGTACTCTAAAGGTCCAGTCTTAGAAGGTGTTCAAGTCGACATTTCCTGCAAAGTGCTTACGGCCTCTACATTGCCCCTAGTATGTGGATGTACAGTAATCTGTGGGCATGAACAGAAACATCTGTCTACCTACTTGATCCGTGGGCTCAAGACTATGACCCAATGCTGTACTCCTTGTTTCCCCCCAAATGCCTATTGCCTTCGCTGGGAATTTTGGAATGCAGAAAAGGGATCTGAATTTGTGCCTGCACATCAACTATTTATTTGGCAGTCAAAGTATTATTACATGCACCCACAAAATTGTGTGCATAAGCGGAGAGGCAATTTGGTACAGGTTGCGCATTTCTACACTCATCAGTCAACTAAGATCCATAAATATTCTAGTCCTCAGTGTAGTGGATTACAGAAAAATGTCATTTGTATAACTATTGTAATATATTTTGAAACCGGTAGTTAAATGCTCTCCTCCCATGAACCAATCATATTTTACCGTAGAGGAAAAAATGGCCTTCTTGATGTATCACTTTTGCACCAGACTGACCTAGCTCGTGACATTGGGCCAAATTCTGAAATAGTTACCTTTGCATATGTACAGTAGAGGCACATGAGCACCCTGAAGCATGTAAACAAGTCAGGAGATGCAACAGCGCATATCTATCTGCACATAAATCCCAGCTGGGTGCACCTGATTTCATCCACGCACATAATTGGAATGGGTGCAAGAATGTATGCAAATTTCTGTAGATGCATTTAAAAAAAAAACCCTGAAAATAACCTGCCCCATGAACAATGATATTGTGCCCTAGCGGGGCATGCCTAAAGTATAAGGAGATACAGTTACCAAGCCTAGGTGCACAACCCTAAAACACAAAGGCAGAACGTCGGGGCAAGTGGTGAAGTATGCAGTGTTTTAGGTGTCTAATAAATAAAACCCCACAGTGTACATACTGCATAGAGGAGGTCAGAAGATTTCTTATAACAATTGTGAAAAGCACTGGCCAACTTACCTGTATTGTATTGTTTCTGAAGTCGTTGAAGCTCTCAGTTTTGTCATTAAAATCCTAACAATGTTAAATAGAAATACAAAATTTATCTGGAAAAGGGAAAGGAAAAGAGCAATGAGCTAAAACTGGAGTTAAAAAATGAGATATACAGAGAAGAGACATCAATAGTCTTTTACAGTGAGTCTGATCCTCCTGAAGTCAGTGGGAGTTTAGCCACTGACTTCAATGGGGCTGGGATTTCCCACATAAAATCAGTGCGCATGCAGTCTAGTCACTTTTGGACAGCAGAAGTAGGTGCCATCTGACAAGAGTTTGTGAACCCGACTGTGAGGCCATGAGTTCTTCCTGAGGCCATGCTGGTCCAACCCTCTCACGCCACCCCACCCCCAACAAACAGAACCATTCCAGCCAGCTGGGATGCCAGGAACTAGTCAGGAATCTGGATGGGAGGCTACAGAGCTATTTTCTAAGCCTGTAAACTCTTCCTTCCCTTCACAAGCCTGCTTTCTGCAGGAGTATCATGTCTGAGCTTGATACAGATCTGGAAATACCTAGAAATCAGGCCTGATAGGCCTTGGCTACACCGGCGCTTTACAGCACTGCAACTTTCTCGCTCAGGGGTGTGAAAAAACACACCCCTGAGCGCAGCAAGTTACAGCGCTGCAAAGCGCCAGTGTAAACACTGTCCCAGCGCTGGAAGCGTGCCTTCCAGCGCTGCAAGGTATTTTCCCCATGGTGAGGTGGAGTACCTGCAGTGCTCGGAGAGCTCTCTCCCAGCGCTGGCGCCGCGACCACACTCGCACTTCAAAGCACTGCCGCGGGAGCACTCCTGCGGCAGCGCTTTGGAGTTTCGAGTGTAGCCAAGCACCATACATTTTCATACATATTAAGGGACTAGAAGCACTGCAGTATTTGGACTCAGAGTAAGAGACCAAGGACAATGCTGCAGTGACCTCATACAGGATGTACCTGAAAAGTAAAATATTAAACAACAAATCTTCCCAAAATATCAGTGCAAAGCTTTTATAGTGCTCCACTTTAGAAAGTTTTCAGCCAGTCACAAAATACAGTTTTCCTGATTTCGATCTCACTTATACAAGCTTTACGCTGGTTCAACCCACAGACTCCAGTGGATTCACTCCTCATCGACAGTGGTTATTGTTGTGGTGGCTAGAAACCTCAGTGATGGACCAGGACCCAGTTGTGCTAGGTGTAATACAAGCACCGAACAAAAAGACATCCTCTGAAGCATCAGAGATGGCCACAGCGAGGGATAGGGCACTGGTGGGGTGGACTGATGATCTGAGATGATACCGAAAATTCTCTCTCTCGGGTATTTGGCTGGTTGTTTCTTGCTCACATGCTCAGGGTCAAACTGATCGCCATGTGTGAGGTCAGGAAGGAATTTTCCACCAGCTCAAATTGGTAGTGACCATGACGGTGTGGTGGTGGGGTTGTATTCCCTTCCTTTACAGCATGGAGCACAGGTTGCTTACCAGGAGCACCTGGGTCTACCTTACTTAATCAATTCCATTACCATTGCAGGGGCCTCAGGTATCTGTGCACCTGAACCCCTGCATGTGGACCACACAAGTTTAGTCTCCTGCAGGATGTACTACTTTGAACTAATTTTGAATGTTGGGTTTAGTGGGCGGGTGGTGTTGATGGCCTGTGAAATACAGGAGGTCAGATTACATGATCTGTTGGTCTCTTCTGGCCAGGAACTCTATGACTATGACAGTCCCTGCCTCAGACAGCCTGCGACCCAAATATTAAACAAGAGACAACAGATGGATACAGACAGACAGATGAGGGAGCACAAGGAAACAATGAGACAGTCCTGGTCAGCATCATGGGCAGTGATTTCAGCACACCAGCTGCCTAACCATCACCAAGTTTTCTGTAGGCGTCAAACAAAGGAGGTTTATGAAGGGATCTGAAGGATGACAAGCTAGTTTTGTGGATGTTTGTGAGTCCAGTAACATCAATAGGAGCTATAGGTGCTGAAAAATCTGGCCATTTATTTACTAGGCATTTACTTTGGTGCCTAAATATGGATTTGAGTGTCTAATCTCAGGCATCTACATTTGTACTTTTTGGCCTGTGACTAGTCTAAAGTCAGACAGCCAGTCAGCGGCAGAGTTGGGAACAGAACACAGGATTAGCGGCTTCCAGCCCTCCTCCTGCTCTAGCCACTAGACAGTCCTGTCTCCCTAAACCACGTGTGCAGTGGCAGAGTGTGGTGAGACCAAAATTCTTACCTCTTTCTGCTGGCAGCAATATTCATTTTGTAGTGGTTGGGGGATGCAATGATCAAACAACAGCTCAGGAAGGCCATACAGGTCTTATTCAACTCTTCTTAGATTGTGACAATAATGAGATTGCGGTAGGACAATAATCAGATCACCTGTGCCCTCAGGAGCATACCACATGGATTTATGTTTTCCAAAGGAAATTGGACACTAAAGTCAAGCCTTTGCGGCATTGGCGATGGCTAAGTGACCCCCCCACACACACCCTCCAATGGGGGCTCAGGAAGGTGTTGTTTTGGAAGCATGATGTTTCTCAGGTATACAAGGGAAGTTACCCTCCCTGCTCAGTCTGCTGGCCAGCATATCATAGAATAACAGGGTTGGAAGGGACCTCAGGAGGTCATCTAGCCCAACCCCTTGCTCAAAGCAGGACCCATCCCCAACTAATTGTTTTTGCCCCAGATCCCTAAAGAGCCTCCTCAAGAATTGAACTCATAACCTTGGGTTTAGCAGGCCAATGCTCAAACCACTGAGCTATCCCTCCCTCCATGTAAGGGGAGAGAGATGGGGCTTTGGCCCTGCCTCCTCCATACTCCCTTTGGGGTGGCTAATTCTGCCAGTTTTGGTAGCGATGAGTGATGTAGTTAATGGCTGAGAATCCCATGTTTGTCTGCTAGCAGCTTGGTCCAAATTTGCCTTCTTGAATCTTGAGACCTGGTGTCACACCTAAAGAGGTCTCTCTGGAAACCTGACCCTCTTTCTCTTGTCCCACGCATCATACTACACCACGGAGGCTGGTTCTGCACATTTTTTGCACTGTACAAGCATAAGGACTAGGATTTCACTCGGCCCCCAAATATGGTTGTGAAAGTGGGGAGGTTTTCTGTGCCCACATGCAAGAGGCAGCCCAAATCTGTCCTTTCACTGATGAAGCACATCTTGGTGATGTGAATTTATGAGCATTTTTATCCCTTAGGACTTATGTGGTCATGAATGTCAAGAATCTAGATCCAAGTCAAATCACAGAGTTGATCTTTATGACCAACTGGAAGCTAGTTTTAGCCTCCAAAAATTAAAGATCTAGTTAATCTGTTCACTTTAGGTGTTCACATAATAGCTAGATAAGCCCAAGCATGATCAATGAGGTCACCTGTGCATCTTAACCTTCCCAAAGGGCTAACTCTGCTAACATTATCGCATGGAAAATTTACATCTGAATTCCCAAGAGTAGCATTTTGATATCTCACATAATGCTCACTTAACGTGCATCATTCATGAGGCTACCCAGTCTTTTCAATGTCAGTTACCTCCTGCCCAATTTGTTATGAATAGTGTCCCACTTGCCCCATATACACTTGTCACACTATAGTCCTTGAAATGTGCCACCCAGCATGGGAAGAAGGGATGTGTTTCAAAGAACATCTTTAAACCAGCAACTCAGCTGTGATGCTCATTAATAGCTAGAAGTGAATCACAGCTAATACTCCATTCATGGATTGCAAAATGCCAAAAGCCTTAAAACTCTCCAGATGGGAATGTGGCTGTAGGTAACAAACGGATAAGTTCCTTATAAGATCCACTGATAGATCTCAGACGTCCAGGGCCAGCTCCAGGCACCAGCATCCCAAGCAGGTGCTTGGGGTGGCAATCTTCAAGGGATGGCAGCCTGTGTATTTTTGCAACCCCAAGCAGTGCACCGAATTGCCGCCGGATGGTGGGGGCAGTCCGTGTGCCGTTAGGGTGGCACGCACGTTTCCATGGCGGCAGCAATTCAGCGACAGCTTCTATATTCAGCTGCCCGCAGCGGCAATTCGGCTTTCTTTCTTTCCTCCTCCTTTTTCAATGGCAAAATGGTAACAAGGAGATGGGAAGGGAAGGAAAAAGGGGAGAAAGGATTTACAGACATCTACATGGCAACTTAATGGTTGTATTATAGATTGGGAAAAAATTTCCATCAAAAACATTTTGTCAATTAAAAATACATAAAAATAACCTTTAGCCAAACACAAAAATATTTTGTGCTCCATTTTGCTTAGTTTGGTCTAGTTTTCAGTGTTCCAATTCCCCTAATCATGTATGCGTCATCAAAGACATCAGACTTGATGCCCCACTTGTCTTGTCCAATGCCTTTGTTCTGTGACATTACCCCCTCTGGTCTATATGAATCTGAGTACCCTGTAAAGCATTTTCCATCCTGATTTTACAGAGATAATTTTTACCTTTTCTTTCTTTAATTAAAAGCTTTCTTTTAAAGAACTTGATTGATTTTTTCCCTTGTTTTAAGATCCAAGGGGTTTGGATCTGTGTTCCCCAGGGAAGGTTTTGGGGGAACAGAAAGTGTGCCAGACACTAAATTCTGGCTGGTGGCAGTGTACCAGATCTAAGCTAGTAATTAAGCTTAGAAGTGTTCATGCAGGTCCTCACTTTTTGTACTCTAAAGTTCAAAGTGGGGAAAAAAACCTTGACAGATGGTCTAGATAATACTTAGTCCTGCCATGAGTGCAGGAGACTGGACTAGATGACCTCTCAAGGTCCCTTCCAATTCTATGATTCTATGAAAGACAATACCAAATTACGAATCCTGCATCACTACCCAAGCACAGTTAGTAGCTTGAGATCTCATAATTCATTCATGCGCCTTCTTCTTACCATCCTATTTGGAAGTTCTGAAATGAATTGTGAGGGATTCTACTGTGTAACCAACTTAGAGTTGGCACAGAATCCAAATCAACCCCAATATTAACTTTCACAAATGAAAGAAAACAAACTACCACAGAGGATATAATCTCTAGTGAGTGTTGACTGGGTGGGCGTGTTTCTTTCCCTATTGGTAACAGATTAACAATGTATGCCTGCCTGTAGCACTTTTCATCTCTAACTCTGATCTGCTATAGCCACAAATCAAAATGTCTCACACAAGGGGGGCAAGGTGGGTGAGGGAATATCTTTTATTGGACCAACTTCTGTTGGTGAGAGAGACAAACTTTCGAGCCACACAGAGCTCTTCTTCGGCTATAGAGCTTGTCTCTCTCACCAACAGAAGCTGATCCAATAAAAGATATTACCTCATCCATCTTGTCCGTCTAATATTCTGGGACCAACATGGCTACAACCAACTGAACCACACAACGTTGTGGGGGAATGATACTGCCTCTTATGTAGGCCATTTTATACATAAGTATTTTAAAGGTTAGTACTGTCAGTATAAGGCTTTGTGATAAACTGGAACAATAAGGAATGAGAATGGTGGGAATTCTTTTCAGATATGCTCTGCAACTGTGATCTAGTGGCTGTCTGATACTGTACTTCCCTCACATAGAAGACCATATGCACCTGGGTGACACTTTAAACCTCCCCAAAAACCAACGGCTTCTAAACACAAAGCCATTCTGCCGCGAAAAGAGGCATGGAGAGAGGAAGCTCCTTCATTTCATTCATAAAGAGTCTCTCATAAAGAGTCTCTCATAAAAAACAACACAATAAGGGAAGCAACTGAGTAGTGACAAAATGTACAAAGTGCTTATATACAAATGTAAGAAGTCTAAATACTAAGATGGGGGTGAACAGGAGTGCCTGGCAGTAAATGAGGATTTTGATATAATAGGCATCATGGAAATTTGAAGGAATGAGGATAACCAGTGGGAAATGGTAATACCAAAGTATGAAATGTATGGGAATGAGAGTAGGTCATGCTGGTGCATGAACGGCCCTATATGTAAAAGAAAGCATAGAGTAAAATGAGGCAAAAATCTTAAATGAAGCAATCGGTGCCACAGAATTTCTACAGGAAGAAATTCCATGTTTGAATGAAAAGAGTATAGCAGTAGGAATATAGTACTGAACACCTGACCAGCATGGTAACAATGACTGTGAAATGCTCAAGGAGATTAGAGGGGCCACAAAAGCAGAAAGCACAACAATAATGGGTGATTTCAAGTACCCTCATGTTGACTGGGTAAATGTCACCTCTGGTCACAATTCAGAAATAAAATTTCTAGACACTGATAATGATTGCTTCTTGGTGCAGCTAGTCCTGGAACCCACCATAGGAGAGGCAATTCTTGGTTTAGTCCTTAGTAGAGCACAGGATCTGGTCCAAGAGGTGAATATAGCTGAACCGCGTAGTAGTAGCGGCCATAATGTATTAAATTTATCATCAATGTAAGGGGGAAAAATACATTTAACTTTAAAAAAGGGAACTATGCAAAAACGAGGCTGTTTGTCTGATGGAAATTAGAAGGAGCCATCAGAAGGGTTAAATACCTGTAAGCAGCATGGGGACTATTTAAAAACACCATAAGAGAGGCTCAGACTAAATGTATATTCCAAACCAGGAAAGACAATCAGAGGACCAAAAGAATGCCACCATGGCGAAACAGTGGAATAATGAATGCCCTGAGAGGCAAAAGGCATCTTTTAAAATTTGGAAGTCAAAACCTAGTGAGGATAATCAAAGGAGCACAGAGTCTGGCAGGTTAAATATAATAAGGCAGGCCAAGAAAGAATTTGAGAAGCAACTTGCTAAAGACACAAAAATCAACTGTAAGAATTGTTTAAAGTACATCAGAAGCAGGAAGCCTGCCATACAGGCAGTGGGGTCACTGGACAACAAAGGTGCTAAAGAAGCACTTCTTAGTGTATACACAACAACTCAGGTGGCATGCAACCAGGATTCATCACCAAATTTGGTCCACTGGTTGGATCATTAGCTTCCCCGACCCTGGCTGGATACTGACGGGGAGCGCGACGTGAACGCTGATCCATGCCCCTGGAAGGAGCTCTCAAAGAAGACAAAGACATTTCAGAGACGTGAAATGAATTCTTTGTATCAGTCTTCACTGCAGAGAATGTGAGGGAGATTCCCACATCAGAGCTATTCTTTTTGGGTGACAAGTCTGTAGTACAGTCTCACGCTGATGTGTCAGTAGAAGAGGTTTTACAACAAACTGATAAATTAAACTGTAACGTTGCCAGGACCAGACGGTATTGACCCAAGAGTTCTGAAGGAACTCAAATATCAACTACTTACTGTAGTATGTAATCTATTGTTGAAACAAGCCTCTGTACCAGATGACTTGAATGTAGCTAATACAGTAAAAGCTTTTTTATCCAGCATGTTAAGGGAAACGGGGGTGCCGGTAAGTGAAAAATTCCAATTAACTGAGAGAGAGGGAGTTTGGGTGCTGGGGCGTGGGATCTGTGAGTCAATTTGGGTGCAGGAGAGGGCTTGGGGCAGGAGGTTGGGACGCGGAACAGGGTGTGGCCATGGGCTCTGGGAGGGAGTTAGAGTGTGGGAGGAGGCTCAGAGCAAGGGGTTGTGGTGCGGGAGGGGGCTCGGGGTGCTGGATCTGGGGAATGCTTAATTGCTAAGACAAACAAGTTTGTCTACCCTTGTGGGAGATGATTTTGCCATTTCTTATTTATAATGTCACCTGAAAGTGAGAACAGGCGTTGGCATGGCATGTTTGTAGCCAACACTGCAAGGTATTTATGTGCCAGATATGCTAAACATCATATGATCCTTCAGGCCTTGGCCACTATTAGAGAGGACATGCTTTTATGCTGATGACGCTCGTTAAAAAAAAATGCATTAATTAAATGTCTGACTCAACTCCTTGGAGGAGAATTGTATGTCTCCTGCTGTTTTACCCACATTCTGCCATATATTTCATGTTACAGCAGTCTCGGATGATGACCCAGCACATGTTTGTTTTAAGAACACTTTCACTGCAGATTTGACAAAACGCAAAGAAGAAACCTATGTGAGATTTCTAAAGATAGCTACAGTACTCGACCCGAGGTTTAAGAATCTGAAGTGCCTTCCAAAATCTGAGAGGGACAAGGTGTGGAGCATGCTTTCAGAAGTCTTAAAAGATCAACACCCGATAAGGAAATTACAAAACCTGAACCACCAAAAAAGAAATCTTGATGGCATCTGACTTTGATGATGAAAATGAACATGCATCGGTCTGCACTGATTTGGATCATTATTGAGCAGAACCTGTTATCAGCCTGTCCTCTGGAATGGTGGTTGAAGCATGAAGGGACATATGACTCTTTAACGCCACAGGCATGCAGCCGGTGTTGCTAGATATTTACAACAGTGCCATGCGAACGCCTGTTCTCACTTTCAGATGACATTGTAAGCAAGATGTTCTCCCACAGTGAAATACACTTGTGGCCTCAGACATACAGACGCCATGCACCCCAATGGAGATAGTACCCTGGAGTGTTAGCACAGCGCACTGTCATTTGAACTATAGGAATAACTCCATCAGCTATGGGTATATAGTGGACTTTATTCCAGCCAGTAGGAGACATAACAACACATTCAAAAGCAACGTATTACTTTTGCAACTTGTTTACCTCATGTAACATACCAGATCCCCTATGGCCCTATGTAAATAATAATAGCGACAGAGGTTTCAACTTCTCTAAGATAAAAAATGGTTTAGTGTAAGATTTCTGAAGAATTATTTCCTTGCAGTGCCTACATATTCCAGTAATATTATAATTGCATGCGTTTCCCCCCTAGCATCCCATTCTTGATAGTCTATTTGGTGTAGATATCCATTCTGGTGCATTGTCATCTAATCATTTATGTCTCCAAACCCCCAAGCTCCTTTCTACCCAGAAATAATTATTATAACTAGCTTAATTGCAAAAAATGTTCCTTGAAACCCTTTGGGGTGAAATCAATATTTGAATATTATGCACACAGTTTAATATATTTTCCTGGTTCATAGGATCTCCAGCTGTTTTTCTGTCCCAGGAGTATTGGTGTCATATGTTCTAATACAAAACTTGTTTGGTGACTTGGTACAAATTTGCTGCTTTGTAATAAGTAGTATTGGTAATATATGTTATTAATACATGTTTTATTTATCGCTGCAAAGCAGCTATTACCAGGAAGCACTTAGAGATTCTTGAGGGGAGGCACAGTAGAAGTTTAATAAAAATTGATAATTTCTTTGCAAAAGGCCTTGCCAAAAATTTAAGAAGAAGGGAGGGAGAAGGACAGAGGAGCTTTAAAGACTTGAAGCAGCTACCGTGGATCAGAGAGAAAAAAAGCCCAGTGATTCAAATGACGTAGAGTTGCAGCCATGGCTGTGTAAGCAGTTCTGTTCTGCACAAAATCTGCTTCTCCAAACGTTGTGGCCTGCTGTATGTGGTGCCAAACAGCTAAGCAAGCTGTGTCTTACAGCAAGTGACAGTAGAGCTCCTGGGATAGAGCGGCAGCAGCGCATCTCACTATGAACCTACTCAAGTTTAGGCATCCATAAATTTAGGAACTTCCTCATTTTTTAATTTCAATGGGACTGGCTTTCAGAAGTAAGGTCTGAGCTCTAAGTTGAGACAAGACATAATAAAGGATGCCAGCCAATACCAGTTATTGGGGTCATGGGGTCAGAAGGACAATGGTTAACAGTAACTTCAGGCAGTTGCACATGAATTGCACTTGGAAAGGAAGGGAGGGTCGTGGCACCTCTTGGGATGCTGAACAGAACTTATTGCAGTAAGATTCAATCCACATCTTGTAGTAATGTCTCGGGGGCATCATTAACTTTTCTGGACAAAGCTTTCCTTTTTGCACAGCCCTATTGTTAACTGTGATTTGTCCTGAACCCCCTTGGGAAGGGGTTTCTTGGACTGAGCATCAGTGGAGCCAATAAAAGGCAAAAGTCTCTCATAGCCATGCTAAAGCATCTCTCCACATCCTCACTAGCTTCTACATCTCACTGTATTTTTTCCTTGTGGGGGAGCTTTCCTGTCCACATCCGCTCTCCCATTTCCCAGGCTGATGGTGTTAGAATGTCCGAGAGGGTCCACAATGAATAGGTCCCCACAGTGGTCTGGTTTGGAACTCCACCTCCCATTTCAACTTGCCCTTTGAATGAGATGCTAAACTCAACGTAACATTGTTTTGAAAATGTTTCTAGGATAGGAATATCACTGTACTCGGTAGGAAAGAAAATGTGGCCTCAGTCTTCATAGCCCTGACACCTGCTGCTTGAAAATTATTCTTGCACTTTGTCTCCTTTTTAAAATATATGGTCACTTTAAGGAGAAGATTATGATTCATGATCTTCTTGGAAGAATTCTGCTTTCAGGACTGACTTGAAATCACTTAAGAACACACTTAGTTTTAAGAATGTATTTAAGTCCCTGATTTTTAATGTGTTCTCCTGCATATGGATGCTTTTTCTAAATCAGGGCTTAATTCAAGACTAGAGGTCCTCCTAAAAGATATGTTGAGTTCAACGAAAGTTACTGGTTTCAATTCAGTAATCGCTGGCCAAAATTGCATGACCCGTGTTACGCCAGAGGTCAGACTAGATGATCACAATGGTCCCTTCTGGACTTAAAATCTACGGGTGAAATCTTGACCTCACTGAAGTTAATGGGAATTTTGCTACTGACTTCAGTTGGGCTGGGAGTTCCCTCACTGACTCTGTGAAGATGGTACATCAGTTCAAAAAGGAAGGTTGAATGTCTTATCAGGACCCCATTTGGAAGAATGCCCTGAGGAGGAATTAGCTGAGGGTTGAATACAGAACACCCAACAAGGAGTTATAAAAGTAGGGGAAATGCATGAATTGCTTCAAGGCATTGTCTATGGCTATGGCTCTCAACCTTTCCAGACTTCTGTACCCCTTTCAGGAGTCTGATTTGTCTTGCATACCCCCAAGTGTCGCCTCACTTGAAAACTACTTTCTTACAAAATCAGACATAAAAATACAAAAGTGTCACAGCTCACTATTACTGAAAAATTGCTCATGTTCTCATTTTTGCCATATAATTATAAATCAGTTGGAATATAAATATTGTATTTACATTGCAGTGTATAGTATATAGAGAAGTATAAACAAGTCATTGTCTGTATGAAGTTTTAGTTTGTACTGACTTGGCTAGTGCTTTTTATGTAGCCTGTTGTAAAACTAAGCACATATCTAGATGAGTTGATGTACCTCCTGAAAGACCTCTGTGTACCCCCAGGGTACGTGTACTCCTGGTTGAGAACCGCTGATCTATGGTAGGATTTGGCTTCCTCTGATTTGCTTCACCTCTTTATACAGCTCAGCTACTTAGATCTTATATTTTTATCTTACCTACTGGAGAAATTAGGAATTTAAACTCTCTATGAGAACATCTTGCCTTCCCCCTGCCAATCCAGTCCTGGCAGCCACATTGACTAGATAGTCTCAAACACATCTTTTCCCATCTATAATTTGTATAATAGATCTTTAATAAAAAAAATCCCTATACTTGCTATCTCTTCATTTGCATAACATTGAAATATTAATCCATTTGCCGCTCTTTGCCATTTTATAAAACACAGTAAAATCTACCCTATGATTTAGTAACCCAAGCTGAATGCAAAGCAGTCATCTCATTATATACTGTCATTTTGACCTCACTGAACTAATATTCTGCCAGCTTCTTAATTCCTGTTTTAATTGCCCTGCCACATTGCTTTGACATTATTCTTAGCTGGAGCTCTTCATTATAAGAGTGCCCCTTTCAAAGCTTACATGTATCAGAGTGACTCCTTTTGGCTTCTAGCAGGATGTGGAATTATCTCCCAAGGGAAACAAGTCCCAGTGCTTCAATTATTTAAAACCGGATTAGATCAATTTCTGGAGAATATAGTGGAAAAATTCACTAGTACTGGCTAGGAGATAGAACAAACGGAACAAACAGTCATTTACCCTCTCTAACTTTTATTATATGCTTCAGAACATACACACTTGTCTCTGAGCATGAGAAACGCTGAACTGGAATGGCAGGGATGCTTCAGATTGGGACGGAGGTGCATCTGTCAGACTGTGCGGAGGATAACAGGCCCAGCACCTGCCTGGGTCATGCCATTGCTTAAACAGGGACTTATCAGACCCCCGTGGTCAGCTTCATTGGGCAAAAACAATCTCAGATCAGATTTTTCCATCTCTTCCAGCTATTCAGCCTAAATTTTCATCCTCTTCATTTCATCCCATTATTCACAGCTATACAGAATTTCCTACTTCGTCCCTCCAGTGCCTCTTAGTCTCAAGCAGTGAAAAAACATCCAGAAAAACCCACTTATTTGCAATATTTCAGCACTCCCAGCCCTGGGCCTAACCACAAATCCCAGAGACATGAGATGAATGTGTAGGGGAAAGTTAACTAAACCTGTTCGGCCTCTGAGTCTTTGGGGTTCAATTCGAGATTTGTGACAGAGTTTGGGTCAGTTCAACTGTCCCTCACTTAAGAGCTAAATTTACCTCCACCCCACACATCTGCTGTTATCTCAGGGTTTATTCCGGTGCATTATTTATATATGACCTGCTGAATCCCCAAAACCATTACTGATATTACATTAGTAGTGCATTACCCATCAGCAGTGTCCCGGATCAATATTTTCCTTTAGTTTTTCATTTTGCTTGTCTGCCTCATATTCAAGTCTCAACAAAGAGGCAGGCTGGTAACTGAGCTGAGCCCTTAATGCACATTAATGTAAAGGGAACGACTCACACCAATGCTTCATAACATGCAGGTGGTGACAGAAATGCAGCAGATTACAAATTCCTTTTTGATAGTGTCCTGCCTATAAAATATATAAACAGGAGACTTCAGAGGCACTGCCCAATCCATACGGAGCAGTGACACTCCTGTACAGAAGTTAATACAAAAATTACCATTAGTTACTATACTACGTTGTAGCTCGGTACAGGGCCACCCAGAGGATTCAGCGGGACAGGGGTCCTTGGTGGCGGGGGGCCCCCGCTTCGGCGGTAATTCGGCGGTGGGAGGTCCTTCCGCTCTGGGACTCGCTGCCGAAGTGCCCTGAAGACGCACGGCAGGGGGCCCCCGCCGCCAAATTACCGTCGAAGACCCAGCTCTTGGGCAGCAGGTCCTGGGGCGAAAGGACTCCCTGTCACGGGTCTTCAAGGCACTTCGGCGGCAGGTCCCGGAGTGGAAGGACCCCCTGCTGCCGAATTGCCGACGACGACCCAGAGCGGAAGAAACTCTGGGGCCCCTAGAGCGAGTGAAGGACCTCGCTCCAGAGGCCCGAAAAACTCTCGTGGGGGCCCCTGCAGGGTGCGGGGCCTGTGGCAAATTGCCCCACTTGCCCCTCCACCCCCACCGGGCGGCCATGGCTCGGTAATGCTTTTCGTTCAAGAATTGCAAAGCCTTAAAATACATAATGCAACTGACTTCTATGCAGACAGTAGAGTGGGATGAAGACCAATATTTTTTGGGGGGAGAATTTGCCATTAAGCATGTACTGGCCCCTCTGTTGTTATCAACTCTTAATGTACATCCATATTCCACCTCCGCATGCATTAATAGTGATGGCCTAGGAAGATAACAGATTTTGCACCATGGGTATGTGGTATGCACCTAGATGTGACCGAAAGCACCCTTGTATTCACACCCCACATTCTATTGTAATAATATTTGCACAAAATACACCTTGTGAGGTATCATTTGAAAATTAAGAACTCACAGGATTTGAAAACTACTTCCCAGCCAGCTCTCCCTACGTGGTAGTCTTCACTGAAGTCCTGAGGGGTTAAAGAAGAGAGCTGGATTCTACTCGAGCTCATACACCATCAACAGAATTAAGTTCCAATGATCAAGCCAGTCAGCTATCCCTGTGCAACCACAATGAAGTCAAGGGGGCTACTCAGGTGTCACTGAAGCCAGAAAACAATGGGGCTGTACAGGTGTATAGTCACTGAGCCCTAACTCTGGCCAGAAGGACTTTTGCTACTGCTGGGTGAGGTACAGAAAGGAAATCTAACCAAACGTTTTCAGTATTCAAACTGGTTTGCTATGAGGTTTGGTTGTTATTTTATCCAATCCCGTTTGACCAGACAGCTGTACCACCTTGTGTGGTGACCCAATACTTTCATAAGCAAAGCAGCTCTAAGCCAGGTCAGTGTTAGACTAAGGGCATGTCTACATTGCCATTAGACACCCCATAGGGCTCGGGCTATAGGGCTGTTTAATTGCAGTGTAGACTTTTAGGCTCAGGCTGAAGCCCGAGTTCTGGGACCTTCCCACCTCGCAGCCCAAGCCTGAACATGTACACTGCAATTAAACAGCGCCAGTACCCAAATCCTGCAAGCCCGAGCCAACTGTGACTGTCCAATTGGAAGGCAGACATACCCTATGAGACATCCATGGAACACCTACTGCAGAGCAGATGCTTAAGGAAGTGTTACTTATGGTCCAGTAGGTGGCACTCTTCCCTTGGAGTTAGAATCAAAACTCCACTTGAGAGACTTAGGAACAATTAGGGAAATTCACATTTAAGGCATGTCTTCACTGCACAGCTAACCTGAGTGATCCGCACCTGGGTCTGAGCACTCTGGTTAGCCTAGCCCAGGTGTGAGCATCGCCCCAGCAGGACCCCACTGTGCTCACCATTTCTGCACTTACCTATAGTTGCCTGGGGCATATCCCAGGGTTCTTTGTGCTGAGACGCTCTAGGATTCTTTATCAGCCAATTGTGTCAGTTGCATTTGAACTTGTCTGTTATTTGGGAGGAATTGCAGAAAGAGATTAGATGATTATCAGCACTTGAGGAATTTTTGCCTGTGTCCTCCAGCCTGAGTTAAACTGGAGGCCAGGTTCTAACCCTGCCGGATCAGTTAGCTTGGCTTAAAGCACTTCCAAACACATCTCAGAGGTTTTTCCGTGTGGGTGATATAGGGGTATAGGGTAATAACCTGCGTTAGGTGTGCAGTGAAGGCATTCTCTTAGACTTGGCTAACTCTGCCCCTTGTTCTGCCAGTGAAGCAGCTGTGACCAGTCTTTAGAGTACAAAACTTGTCAGCTCTGACTCACTATTCTACCTGACTTAATGATTCCATTTGTACTTGGCATAGACGCTACATCTAAAACAGAGGGGGACTGTAGCGAGGGGGGTCCCCTCCCCCCCGCTCCTGAGACAAGGCATAGGCTAGGGACCCTGCAGCCCCGGGCAGAGGCCCGGCTGCCTATCCCCTCCCCTAGGAAGTCAAGGGGCGGGACCGGAAGTGCAAGGCCCCCTCGGCCTGTCCCCGCCCCCAGGAAGTCAGGGGGCGGGACAGGAAGTATAAAACCCCGGTCCCTACCCTCAGTTAGGGGGAGGCAGCCAGAGAAGGCAGACGTGCGTGCCCGAGCTCCTGCTGGGCCCGGCTTACCCCCGCGCTCGGTACCCAGAGGGGTCCTGGCCTGACCTCCCCTGGGGCCAGCGCCCAGAACGGGCCGCAGGCCGCGCCGTCGGACGCCCGCCCGGCAGAGGACTGGACCGGACCGCCGGACCCCGGTACCCCGAGGACTGGACCGGCCGCCTGAACCCCGGTAGCCGGGCCCCGCCCCCGAGGACTGGACCGGACCGCCTGAACCCGTACCCCGAGGACTGGACTGGACCCGCCAACTGCCGAGCCAGCTGACGAACCGATGGTCTGGGAATCCTTGGACGACACCGGCGTAGGGCAGGTACCAAGGGAGGGGGAGGTTGGAAGCAGCCCGGGGGCGGCTGACTACCGTCAGGCCGCAGAAGGCCCCGAGCCGATGGTCGTGTGCGTCGGCCAGGATCCCCACTGACCCTCCGGTCGGTGTGTTTTCGGTGGGAACCCTGCCCCTCACCCGGTCAGTGTGTTTCGGGCCAGGATCCCACTGACCGCCTTAGCGGCAACCGCCGCTACTAGGGCCCCGGGCTGGAACGCAGTGGAGTGGGAGGGCCTGCTTGCGTTCCCCCTGCCACCCCTTAAGGGTGGCAGACTCCCCCCTTCCTTTGCTGAACTTGATCGCCTCCAATTGTCCCCCTCTGCCCTGCCCCAAAGGGCCGGGAGCCTCTGCTGTCTGTGAGCCTGCCTCCCGAAGGGCCAGAGCCCCTAGACTGGTACTGCTCTGCCCTGCCCCGAAGGGCCAGAGCCCCTAGACTGATTACTGCTCTGCCCTGTCCCCGAAGGGCCAGAGCCCTAGACTGTTACTGCTCTGCCCTGTCCCGAGGGCCAGAGCCCCTAGACTGTTTACTGCTCTGCCCTGCCCGAAGGGCCAGAGCCCCTAGACTGAGTGCTTGCTCTGCCCGTCCCGAAGGGCCAGAGCCCCTAGACTGCCTATTGCTCTACCCTGATCCAAAGGGCCAGAGCCCATAGACTGCGTATTGCTCTGCCCTGCTTCACAGGGCCAGAGCCCCTAACCTGTTGTTCGTTGCCCCGCCTTACCTAAGGGCTTGGACTACAGACTCCATTCTCTCAGCCCCTGCGACCCGGGGCTGAGCCGCGGCGAAGGCCGTTACAGGGACCTATAAAATGCAGGTTCTAGAACAGCAAGATCTCTGGAATATGAAGAGGATGGGTCTGATCAGAATGTCAGTGGTGAGGTGTTGCATTGTTCAAAACCATCCACAGAAGTGAACAAGCTTCCTACCAAGAACTAATTTAGAAAACTCCAGTTGAAGGCTTATGTGATGCAGATTTTTGTCTACATGGGAAGATCTCTTTCCAGAATTCAGTTGGTAACCCCTTCTTTAGTATCTCTGGCAACAGGAAATGGGAGAACCAGGTTATTTAAAACACCCCCCTCCCCCCCCCCAGAACCTGTGTCCAGTTTTAGAATCATCATTGAACTAAAACTTTTGGAGGTTCTGAAATTTTTTTTAATTCACTTCCTGATTCCATCTAGGATCAGATAGAAAGTACTAAAACAGCATGAGGCTTTTTAGTGAGATTTATTGGTGGGGCAGAAGCACCAGAAATTTTGCAAGAAAGTTTGTTTGCATGAGAATTCAAGCTCATTGTAGCAGTCTCAAAAAAAAAAAAAAAGAATCAAAACAAGTTTGGGTAAGTCTCTGACCTTTTGGGTGACTGTCTGAACATATATTCCAAAATTGTAAAACGTGCTTTTCCCTCTTCTCTTAATTTTAATATTATGGTTTTAAAAAATTCAATCAAACCTGCCACTGCCGCTTCACCCAGAAACACATACAACATCTACTTCCAGGCACCAAGATCAAGTAAAACATCCAATCTGTCTTACTTGTCTCCAGTACTCCTATGGCCCATATTACCACAGTATCTGAGCACCACACAATCTTTAATGTATTTATCCTCACAAAACCGCTGTGCGCCATATAAGTGCCATTACCTCCGTTTTACAAATAGGAACTGAGGCAGAGAGAAGCTAAGTGATGGATGAAAGGTCACCCAGTGAGTCTGTGGAGGAACTGGGTTCTGCTGGTCACACAATGGTAACTGGTTACGTGAATTCAAAACTACTCCAAATCTTTCGAAGGTTTATAATTTCTTAGTGTGTAGCACGCCTGTCAAAGCCATGCTGCTTTGTAATTGAAGCCCATTAGACGCGCAGCAGAATATTTCTTGGTATTACAACCATCAGCTCTGCTTTGCTTACCTGGCTTCAGCTTTGTCTTCAGTCAGGGTTTATCTGGCCTGATTAATCTAAGAGGTTTCACTGTATTTTGTGCTCTCTCCTACAAACACTGACCTATTTGGGATCTCCGTCAAGCAGCACTGTACTAACCCTAAAAACTAGTAGAGAAATAAGTGCATTGGATCACTATTTTTCACAGTGCCAAAATATCAGAGGTGAAAATAAGCCGGTACGGGCCGGCATGGCATATTGGCAAGGGCCGGTACGGCATGCCAGACTAGACCGGCTTCTCTGGCCGGTTTAAAGGGCCCAGGGCTCCAGCCACTGCGGGGAACCCCAGGCCCTTTAAATCACCGCCGGAGCTCTGGTAGCCAGGCTCGGGCGGGGATTTAAAGGTCCCGGATCTCCGGCCCCTGCAGGGAGACCTGAGACCTTTAAAGCACTGCCCGAGCCCTGCTGCTGAAGCTTCGGTAGCACTTTAAAGGGCCTGGGATTCCCCACAATGGCCAGAGCCTCTGGCCCTTTAAATTGCTGTTGGAGTCCCGCTGCCGCTACCCCAGCAGTGGCAGGACTCCAGTGGGGATTTAAATGGCTCGGGACTCCCTGCAGCATCCAGAGCCCTGGGCCCTTTAAATCACCACAGCAGCTCCAGGTGATTTAAAGGCCCTGGGGCTCCCAGCCACAGCCAGAGCCTCAGGGCCTTTAAATCTTGAAAGGCCCTGCCTCTTCCAATTGAAGCCACGCCTCTTCCGGTTCAGGCCATGCCCCACTCGTAAGTCCTTTAAGTTACTTTCACCCCTGTGAAATGTTATATATTATGGCTAGAAAGGACCACTACGATCTTGTCTGACCTGCAAAACAAACCACAGAATTTCACTCAGTGATTTCTGAATAAACCCAGTAACTTGGGGTTGAGCTACAGTGTCTCTTTTGGAAAGACATCTGGGCTGCTCACTTTAAAGATGCCAAATGATGGAGGATTTGCTACACTGCTCTGTACATCGATTAAACAGTCTCTTTAATGTTGCTCTTGTCTTCTCATGTTCTGACAAAATGGGATGGCACACAGTAATTGACAGCAGATCTGGAAGTCATTAAGACCACTTGAAAATGGATTTAAGTCATCTTAAGCAAACCATGGCGAACAAGGGTCAAATTCCACATTGCTGTATGCAAGCCTGCCTCCATAAACGTAATAACACTTAGCTCATTTCTAGAGCTTGACATCCACAGAGCTCAGAGCACTTTACAAAGGGAAGTCTGTAGCATTAACCCCATTTTACAAATGGGGAAACTGAGGCACAGAACGGTGACGTAACTTGCTGAAAGCCAAACAGATGATTAGTGGCATAGCTGGGACTAGAACCCAGGTCTCCCTACCTACTTACACCAGTGGTAAATTTATCCCTGTGAATTATTTTCAATTAAGTCCAAAATGCACAGGCCAGGAAATTGCTTAATTCTCAAATCATAAAAAAACCCGACTAACACTAAAGCACGTTTTGAACAGTCTAAATGTTATAAACCAATCAGCAGGGGAGCTCTGAGGTCTAATGGTTTTAAATACAGAAAGTTAACAAACCCTTAGCTCCCAGAAATGTTGCAGAGTGATTCAAATCCAAGTCCAGGGGTTAGTTAACACCATCAGATGCTGAAGCAATTGAATCCACTGCTCATTTACTGACGGTTAGCCATGTGTGTGTTACAATATTCTTGTAACCTTTTGATGGCTCGCCTCTGAGATGGATTGGGTGGAAGGCACTATATCAAATAAAGTCTTATTACTTCTCAGGAAATTCATGTTGAAATTTGATGCGTTGGCATGGACTTTCAACCCTTCGCCTCCTGTGCCATCCCCCCCAGACAGAGACATTAGATTAAAACCAGACTAGGCTAGTCTAAGCAGCAATAATGGGATTAGTACTGCACATTCCAAAGGAAAACATTTAACAGAACCCTATTTTACAGCACCACGAGAAATTGAATTTCAGAGTATCAAACACGTTTGCAGGGCTGCGTCTCTTTTGGTATTTTGCCAGGATTGGGATGCATCAAGAGACAGAAAAGAAATATAAAATATGATGAACTACAATTTCTCTCTCATAAATTACTAGATAAAGAGATAGGCTATAGGGTGCAGGATACAGGATATGCATTTTATATTCACTGGTTCCTTTGGCTCTGAGATCCAAACAAAAAGCAGGTGGCAAAGAGTAATCTGGATCCCATCTTACAATTTTTAATTTATGAAAACATTTCTATTGCTTCCAAAACTCAGAAGAAAGCGGTTAAACAAGCATGATTCATGCACCATTCAGAACCATAGTGCCTTGAGACTCAAGAATCAAATGTCATTGTCTTGGGATAGGTCTGGAGACTAGTAACAAGACTCAGACGACTTTGTTCTCTCTTGCCCTGCATTTATTTACACCACAAAAGGTGAATCCAAGAAGATCAGAATGGTAGCAATTTGCACCCCACCTTTGCATTCATTTTGTACTGGTGTGACTGATTGCTGGTGCAAGACAATGGTGAATCAGGTCCAAAGGGTAAAAAAAATTCAGAATGCCTAAGGCTATGTCTATACTGCAGCCAAAAAAATGTTGGCACCAAGTCTCAAAGTCCAGGTCAATGGAATCGGGCTCACAGGATTTGGGCTGCAGGACTAAAACTTGCAGAGTAGATGTTCAGGCTTAGGTTGGAGTCTGGTCTTTGAGATCCTCACAGGGTCGTAGAGGCCAGGCTGTAACCCAAGCCTGAATGTTTACACTGCAAATTTTAGCCCCATAGCCCATGAGCCTGAGTCAGTTGACCATGCCGCAGGCTCCTAAGAGCATGTCTACACTACCCAAAGTGAGTTAGGAGCCTAAGTCCCATTGACTTTCAACATGACCTTGGTTTGGGCTACACTTAAAAATTAGATGGATCCAGCTACATCCTATGGGGCTGTGAAAAAATTTGACACCAAGTGCTGAAATTAGGTTAACCTTAGCCTCAACATAGAGGTGGCTTTAATTCTTCGGTAGACCTAGCTACTAACTCTCAGAGATGGATGAGCTACATCAACAGAAAAGCTCCTTCCACTGATGTCAGAAGTGTCTACACTATGGCACTACAGCAGCATCACTGGTGTAACAGCTGTAGTGTAGACATGCTCTTAGGAGCCTACGTGCCTACATCTCTTTTGAAAATGGGTTTTAGGGCTTATCTACACAGAAATTTACCAGCAGGACTGCACCAGTATAACCATAGCATTATAGTTATACCAGTGTGACATCCCATTTGGACACTCTTCTTTGGGAGTAAGAGTGCATTTTCCCAGTACAGTTTATATGATTTTACATCAATTCAATAATAGCAGTATATTATAGTTCTGCTGACAAATTTCCCCATCTAGACAAGCTCTTCGACTTTTAAGTCACATAGGAACATTTTACCCAAGGTCTTTAAATCATCATTGGTTCAAATCCACCTCTCATCAGTAATGACTGAAAGCTGTCACAACTTTATTGTGGTCTCTCTCTTCCCTTTCTAGGGGGCCGGGCATCCACATCAAACACAAAGACAAGACTGAATAGGCATGGAGATTGAGCCAGGCTTTTATCTTTATCTATATCAGGGCAAAGGCACTCTGGCACCCTGGTTAGGAAGCTGATCCTACCATTACCTGTCCAGCACCCACTGAGATGGAGGACTTTAGCCTTCAGTGCTGTCAGTCCAGCACTTCTCACAATGGCCCTTTAAAGGTGCAGTGATAAATGACGCTTGGGCTGTGATTTGCTTGAATTGACTTCAATATACATCATATAATGATGGCATATTTAGTTGCTTTAGCACAATTTGTAGGTACACGTTTTATGAGGAAGACTCAGAAACGAAAAACACAACTTTGCAATCAGAGGACTAATTTAGCAAGAGTGTTAAGAAATATATTTTAAGTTCCAAGACAACGTGCCCTCATCTCTCGACAGAAGGTGAAGCTGTGGCCTCTTATGTAATTAACAAAGATGGCGAGTTTTTCTCACCTAATTTCCTAAAATGTATCAAACTTTCTGAGCCATACAACACAATTACTGTTGTATTCACCTGGGCCTTAATTAGTGCTCTAATGCAGGCCAATGAGAGGGCCCAATTTGCAGGAATACCTGAGCTCTATCTAGCGTGGCGCTCCCAGATTCATGGTCTGTATGGTGGCCAGGCTGGCCTCTGGCTCAGTTTAGAGCAGTCTCAGGGCTGTTCTAAATTTCACCCAGCTGCAATGGCCACCAAGGGACTATTATGACAACAAAAGTGGGCAGTCTAGCTGTATCCCCACTTCCCTGGCTGTGCCCCCAACATGCTGAGGGATGCGAGGGGCTATTCCACTTACTCTATGCCACACAGGGCATTCCACAGTCAGTTTAGAGCCCTTTTGCACTTAGGGTAACCACCTTTGTTGGACAGAGTACAGGGAAAACCACATGAAAAACAAAAGACAGTGCTTTATTTTAAGAGACATTTTAGGGAAATACCATTCCTCTTAGCATATCATGTATTTTTTCTCTCAAGTGTACATTTGTACTACCCTCAAGTATACAAAGCAATTCTTATAAGCTTCGATTTAATGTTTAAATGGTCAAGGGACATCTCTTAAAATAAGGGAAGGATGGTCACCCTAAGAGAAATCAATGAAATAAGGGATAGTCTCTTAAAATAAGGGACAGGTAATCACCCTATTTACATACAGCGTAACGGGCCATAACAGACCTATGATTCAGGCCTCAACATGATGCTGTACAAAATGAAAATACTATATAGTCTGGCAAACCTTCTAACTACTGATGTCTAAATAGGGCTCACCACTATAGAGTAACAAGCAAGTCAGTTTAGGAGCTACCTCTGCCCTGTGGTAAATGGTTTACTGAGAGATCATTTCTGCTGGCTTTCTTAGCAACATATATCTATTCTCTTGATTTGTTTGGCTAAGAACATTTGCAAGAAAATAGGCTCTGTGTTACTGAGAGTTTATCCCCTCCTGCTGAGAGAGTTTTTATTCTCCTGCACACACAATAATCTGTTTGCGGTATCTTCATAATTAACACAGCAATTAACTCTCCTGATTTCAGGTGAGGAAACAGTCACGGCAACAGCTGAACTGCTAGGCAACGGAGAGGCTGGTTTAATGCAAAATTAAATGAAAAAGAGAAGAGGACAGAGCTAGGTTCTCCACTGAGACCGCTGTCTGCTGGGCTCCAAAGAGCAGGTTACAGCTCACACATCCTGGGGCCAGTTCTATGCCAACCATGCACCATCCAGATCTCCAGCATGCCACTTACCCTGACCATTTACCCTGAGGGGGTCCGTAGACCAGAGTGGGGTAGGGCTCAGCTATGCCCATTGTACATCAGCTGGAGGCTCTCCCAAGCTAAGGGAATCCTGAGGGGTAAGGATCTGCCTGCTTTTTGACCCTTGTGCACCATAAGTGTGCTGCAAAGGATTCATAGATTCATAGACTCTAGGACTGGAAGGGACCTTGAGAGGTCATCGAGTCAAGTCCCCTGCATTCATGGCAGGACCAAATACTGTCTAGACCATCCCTGATAGACATTTATCTAACCTACTCTTAAATATCTCCAGAGATGGAGATTCCACAACCTCCCTAGGTAATTTATTCCGGAAAAGAGAATCTGCCCTCAAGCCCTTGGCACCCTTCATTCTAGAGAGGATGTTTTCCTGAAGTTTCCCCACGAAGCATCAATAGGTTCTAACTAAGCCTGGGGCTTATCGACCAGCACAAGAAGGTCACTCACCCTGTGCCATAACTGTGGTTCTGTGAGATGGTTGTCCCTGTGGGTGCTCCACGTTAGGTGAATCTGCACTCCTGAGCTTGTAAACCAAGATTTGTAGTAGTGGTTCCTGGTTGGGTCACATATATGCTTTCCCCATCTCACACTGCCTCTGGCGGTTACATAGCACTGTGCGACCAATCCCCCATTGGTTTCTTCTCTACCACAGAGTCTATGGCACAAGAAAACCTCCGAAGCAGAGGGGAGGATGGAGGATAGTGGAGCACCCACAGGGACAACCAGCTGGAAGAACTTCAGTTACTGCACAGGGTGAGTCTTCTTCTTCTTCTGATGTCCCTGTGGGTGCTCCACTTTAGGTGACGGTAGAGTGGTGCCCCTCAGAGGAAGGAAGGGGTTTCGGAGTTGCAGTCATGGCAGATGATAAAACCGCAAGTCCCAGTACAGTGTGTGATGTCGAGCGCTGCTCTATGGCATAGTGCTGTGTGAACACATGGGTTGACGCCCAGGCTGCTGCTCTGCAGATGTCCACAATGGACACATTGTTGAGGAGGGCTATCAATGTAGAGAGAGCTCTGGTGGAGTATTTGTGGGTCCCTGGTGGGGGATGTAGCTATTGATGGCGATAGCAAAAGTCAAGGAAGCTGGAGATCCATTTTGACAGCCTTTGTCTGGATACGGCATCTCCCTCAGATTGTTCCATGATGGAAAGAAATAACTTTGGTGATTTTCTGAAAGACTTTGGCCTTTCAATGTAAAATGCTAGCGCCCTTCAGATGTCCAGGGTATGAAACATTGCTTCTTGCTTGTTCCTGTGAGGATTTGGGAAGAACGATAGGGGATGGATGGGTTGATTCAAAAGGAATGATGGAACTATTTTAGGTAGCAACTTGGGGCATGGTTATAGGGTAATTGTGTTTTTGAAAAATATTGTGTATGGGGGATTTGCTATGAGGGCCCCCTGCTCTCCTACTTGTTGGGTGGATGTGATAGTGATGAGGAAGGCCACCTTCATCAAAAGGTGGAGAAGTGAAAACTTCTCTAATGGTTCAAAAAGGGCCCCTATAAGGTATCACAGCACCAGAGTGAGGTCCTATGTTGGAAATAAGGGGCTCTTATTTCAGGGTAAAAGTTACAAAGACTTTTGAGGAAGCATGCAGTGGTAGGGTGGGTGAAGATCAAGAACTTGTCCACTTCATGGTGGAACGCCATGATTGCCACGAGGTATACTCTGACTGAGCTCAATGAGAAACCAGGTTTCTTGAGTTCCAGTATGTAATCCAATATCATTGATAAAAGAGAGGTAGTTGCTATTGTTTGCCTATTCTGGTACCATGTATGGAATCTCTTCCATTTGCGCAGATAGGTATATGGTGAAGTAGATCTTCTGCTGTTTAAAAAAATGTCCATTACCTCCTTTGAACAGGTCATTTTATTATCTTGGAACCATGGAGTAGCCATGCCTCCAGGTCAAGTCTTGCCAGATTCATGTGCTAAACCTGGCCTGAATCCTGAGATAGGATATAAGGTGCAAGTGGAAGAGTGCATGGTGGAAAACACAGCCACCTTTATGAGGTAAGGAAAATGTATTTTTCTGGGCTACCTGGGGGCTATCTAGATGACTCTGGAGATGTCGGTCCTCATGTTGTGTATGCCCATGGCAAGGAGAGGGGTTGTGGGAAGCATACAGTAGATGTGTATCCCATTTGAGGAGAAAATCATTGCCTAGAGAATGGGGCCCCAGTCCCACTCTGGAGCAGAATTATGGGCACTTGGCATTCTGGGTTGCCACAAAGTGGTCTACAGTTGGGAAACTCCAGTGTCTGAATATGTTCTGTAGTACCTTGGTGTTCATTTCCTACTTGTGTCTTGAGAAAATGTGTCACTCAGTAAATCTGCAGTGATGTTTTGACATCCTGGTAAATAGGAGGCTGAAATGTCGATGTTGTGGCAGATGCACCAGTTCCAAAGGAGGATGGCTTCTGTGCACAGGGAGTATGACCTTGCCCCTCCTTGGCAGTTTATATAAAACACACAAGCGATGTTGTCCGTCAGCACCATTATGGCCTTGTACCTGATCACGGGTAGTAAGTATGAGCATGCATTGCAGACTGCCCGCAGCTCCAATAGGTTTATGTGTAATGTTGACTCAGATGGTGACCAACAGCCTTGGATCATGTGGTTCTACAGGTGTGCCCTGCAATGTAGCTGGGAAATGTCCATTGTGAATATCATTGATAGAGGGGTCAGTGTGAAGGGAACTCCTGTGCAAACATTGTGTGGTTGAGTCCACCAATGTGGAGAATTTTTTACTTTGGTTGGCATCATAAAACACTTGTCTATATGGTGCTTGTGTGGAATATATACTCTCCTGAGCCACCCTTGCAGGCATTGCATGTATAGTTTGGCATGCTTGACAAATGTCGTGCTGACATATGGCCTAATAGTTGGAGGCAGGTCCTGACCAACGTCTATGGGCTGGCTTGCATTATAGCAGTTAGGTTGCCAAGAGTGGTGAATCTGTGCTGGGAAAGAGAGGCTGTAGCTTCCAAAGAGTAAAGGTAGGCCTGATGAACTCTAGTCTCTGCATAGGTGATTTTTGTTCTGTCTTTTGGATAGCTTCGAGTGCCTCTTCTCGAGTTGAGGCTTTGAGTAAGCAATCATCCAGATGGGGACTATTATGACAGCTTATCTGTGGCGGTAAGCTGTTACAAGCACAAGGACTTTTGAGAATACCCATGGGGCCGTATATAAGCCGAAAGCGAGTACTTTGTACTGGTGATGATCTGTCCCCAAAACAAATCTGAGAAACCTCCTGTGTGAGGGATGTATCATGTGGAAATATGTATCCTGGAGGTTGAGGGCTGAGAACCAGTCCCCTTGTTCTAGGGCTGGAATTATCATTGTTAGAGTGATCATCCTGAATTGCTGGGTCTTCATAAATTTGTGGAGTTTTCTTAAGTCAAGCATGGGTCTCCATCTTCTGTTTTTTTCTGAGTTAGAATATAACGGGAGTAGAAATACTTCCCTTTGTGATGCGTTGGTACTGGTTCTACTGCACCTAGGTGTATGAGGTGGTTTACCTCCTGTCGCAGCAGGTGTTCATGAAAAGGGTCCCTGAAGAGGGATGGGGGTAAATTGGATGAAATAGTCAATCTTGATGATTTCTAATACCTATTTGTCTGATGTGATGTTTTGCCACATTGGGTGGAATGGAGTCAGATGGTCTCAGAATGGATGGATGCTGTCAGATGGGCCCAGCAATAGAAAAAGTGGGAGATGTGTCTGGTCTTGACCCTGTTGTTTAGAGGGAGGTTGCTGAGATGTCAAGGGCTGAGAAAGGAGTGGTCACCATCTTGCAGGTCTCTGCCTCTGCCTTTATGGGTCATATTGCCTATGAGGCTGGGTGTAAGGCACAGATCTAGATCTTTGCATCGAGTAATCCTTCCCGTTTTTTCTTTTGTGTAGGCGTGTATATGCCCAAGGATCTCAGAATCACCCTGGAGTCCATCAATGTGTGAAGGGACTCATATGTTTTGGGTGCAAACAGCTTGAGCCCATTGAACAGGAAGTCCTCGACAGTTGATTGCATGTCTTTGAGGAAACCCAAGAGGTGGAGGCAGGAAGCTTCTCACATTACTATGGCTGTGGCAACAGAGCATGCTGCCATGTCTGTGAAGTCCAATGAAGCTTGAAAAGCTGTGCGAGCTAGGAGCTGACCCTTGGATATGAAAGCTTTAAATTGTTCCTTTTTGTCCTCAGGTATGTTGAATAAAGTCAGAGATTTTTGAGTAATTGGAATGATTGTACTTGGCCATAAATTCTTCATAGTGTGCAATCCTGAACTCTAGGGTTGCTGAAGAATAAGCTTTATGACCCAAAAGGTCCAATCTCTTCCAATACTTGTCATATGGGGCGGATCTGGAATGGTGTTGTCTGCCCTGCTCATTCACTCCATCTACCACCGGAGAGTTTGGCGTAGAAATTCTATCCCCTTGGAAGGGACATACTGTAGTATTTTTATTCGCTCTTTTGCAGGTGGGCGGAATTGTTGCTGGGGTCTGCCAGATGGTTTTGACTCGGTCCATAGGGCCTTGTTTATTGGGAGGGCAATCTTGGAAGAGATTGAAGTCTGGAGGATGTCCAACAACTTATGCTAGGACTCTGCAACCTCTTCCAGTGGAATCTCCAGTGGTGGTGGGAACGTGATACCTTCTTCTGGAGAGGAGGATTAAAAATCAACAGGTGAGTTGACTTCCTGATCCAAAGTCTCCTCCAGTTCCTCGATTGCCTCTTCTGGAGGTTCAGAAAGTCCAGGTACAGAAGGTGATGGAGAATGTCTCGACCGCTCCTGTGTAGTCTGGGAAACATAGGATAGCATTAGCAGTATGCTGCCCATCAGACCCAATAAGGGCACTGTGGGAATGGCATTGGTGACAGAATCCATGGGTGTCAGTACCATTCTTGAGTTTCAGGTCTGGGGTGGCATTCATGTTGGTTTAGTGGACCTGGTCTGGTAGTTGTGTGGATAGGCAAGAAGTGATGGGAGGAGTAGATTTCCCCTTCATCATCCTTCTCCTCATCGTTGGATAAAGGATGAGCTGATCTCAGTGGTGTGGTAAGTTGGCATGGTACTGAGCATGCTGAAGTGAGGCCAGTACAGGGGAATGGAGCCACTTACGGGCTTTGGCTCACATGGTACCCATCATACTGGATGGTATTGCTACCTCAGAGGTGGACACTCTCAGTGTGGTCGGTATTGATGGGGTCTGACAGGTCGAGGAACATCTCTTTTTGACAGGCTCCCAAGAAGGGGAGACAAGAGCCTGTTTCTTTGTCACCGTTTTGGAGGAATGCTCCTTCCTCAGAGAGTGGTGGGGAACCTCTGTCAGATGCCACCGTTGGAGACCATTGTCCAGGAGAGGTTCATGATCCCAAGTTGGACACTGGGCTCAGAGACTTCTCCACCATGAGGAGTTTTAGCTGTAGGCCCCTTGCTTTCCTGGCATGGGTCTTCAGAGTGTGGCAGTGGGAGTACTTCTGGTGTGTGTGTGTTGCCCAGGTAGTGGACACACTGTGAATGCCTGTCAGAAACTGGGGGTGGTGACCGGCAAGTGAGGCAACGTTTAAAACCCAGGGAGCCAGGCATGCCCCTTAGAGTAGGGTTTCTCCCATGAGGGAGGGTAACTATACTGCACTAAGGGATATCCTAATAACTGAAACTTAAATTCATAAGAATTTTTAAAAAAGAAATAGATAAATGGAGAAGAGATAGGGTAGTTAACTATTAACTAATGAATATTCTAAAGTTAAAGCTAGACTAAAGATAAAGCTCAGAGGTGCTGCCAATTACACCGTTCAAGCTGAGGGAAGTAGAGAAAGAACTGAGGGAGCGTTGGTCGCACGGCGCTATGTAACCACCTGAGATGGCACAGGATGGGGACAGCGCATGTGCAAACCAATGAGGCACTGCTACTAAAAATGTCCAATTACAAGAGCAGGGGCGCAGATTCACCTAAAGTGGAGCACCCACAAGGTAACTTCCTTGTAGAAGAACCCTAAATGCATGACTCTGGACTTTGGGCTATTGAATTTCATCCAGTTTCTGTCACTTCAATCTTCAAGGCCGTCCAGATCTTTCTGTAGAACATTCCTATCTTCCTCTGTATTGATGATACTTCCCACCAAGGTCTCATCAGCAATACTCCTACTTTTTTGTGCCAAGGTCGTTAAAAACATATTGAACAACACTGGTCTCAAGACTGATCCTTCAACTTCACTAATAATCTCCCTCCAGTCCGACAATTCACCTTTCAGCACAACCCATTGCCATTTTCCCTTCAGCCAACTCCTTATCCACCTTAAAGTTCTTGTACTGACCCCCATCTTCCCTAATTTAACTAATAACTTCCCATGTGCTACTGTGTGAGATGCTTAATTGAAGTCCAAGTATATGAGATCTACTGCACTCCCTTATCTAAAAACAAACAAACAAAAACCACAACACTGTGAGCTTTAGTTATCACTTGATTAGACACCTGCAAATGAAGTGGGATAACTAATGATTTAATTGCTTAATTACCATCTGAAAACTCAATTTTAAACTTCCTATTACGTGTTTGCCATTTTATAATTATCCACTTTGTACTTGCCAAAGGCTATTAAACAAAACATTCGCAACAGCAACAAAATAGATTGCACTTATGTAGTTGCTTTCATCAGAAGACCTCAGAATGCTTTATGAATGGCAAGTATATTTTGTATAGGGGATGGAGACAAGAGGTGTCAATTTTCTAATTGTCACCAGCCCAAGACATTGATCCTACAATTGACTACATGTGAACAAACTTCAGAGGGGCTCTACACAGGCCAAGATGTGCATTTGCACACAGTCAGCTGCGGGATCATGACCCATCTGAGCATTTACAAATGCTGTAAAAGTAAAGATAATAAAAGCTGTCAGTCTCATTTGTTTGCAGGGTCCCAGTTTAAGACACTTTGTCCAGTGCCTTGCTTCAACTACAAAGACACATTAGCTTACACTGCATTGCCTGAAAGATACTAATGAGAGAAGGTTAACGAAAAACTTTTTGTTGTTGAAAAATGGACTTTTCTCTAAACAGAAATAATTTGTCAAAAACATGACATTACAGGAGAAGCATAATGTTACGAACACCAGTCTTATGAATGAAAAAATAGTAAAAATAAAAATCACGTAGTGAAAGTGAGGTCAGTGAACAACAAATTTACATATTCAGATGCCTTCCATGCCTTGGAAATTGCTTTGCACTGGTCTGAAGAACAAGAAAAAAGCGACGCAGTGCACCATACGGCAACTTAAGCGCCGAATCTCCTGTAATTTTGAGATGATCATAACACTGAGAAATTCATAAAATTGAACTCCACAATAAGTTCTACTGTATGGAAGTCTGTCAAGTTTTTGTGATTTTGGGTGTTATTTTTCCAATAGAAATTTTTAATCAAAATTGTTCATTAACCAAAAAGCTGTTTTCCTGTAAAGGAAAAATGTGAACATTTGGAAAAAGTTCTGAAAACTGCTAGTCAGCTAGCAGCTCCAGTTGTGACATCTACAGCCAGATTTTCAAAAGAGCTTGGTATATTGCAGGGTTGGCAACCTTTCAGAAGCGGTGTGCCAAGTCTTCACTTATTCACTCTGATTGAAGATTTTGCATGCCAGTCATACATTTTAACATTTTTAGAAGGTCTCTTTCTATAACTCTATAATATATAACTAAACTATTGTTGTATGTAAAGTAAATAAGGTTTTTAAGATTTTAAGAAACTTCATTTAAAATTAAATTAAAATACAGAGCCTCTTGGACTGGTGGACAGGACTCAGGCAGTGTGAGTGCCACTGAAAATCAGCTCACGTGCCACCTTCGGCACACGTGTCATAGGTTGCCTACCCCTGGTATATTGGACGGGGAAATATGGCCACAAGTATTGCAGTGAGAGCTGCTGGGCACTGAGCACTTGCAGCAACTTCTGCTAAGTGTGGACATTTTCCATTTAACAAAAATGGTAAGTAAAAATGTTAATAAACATTGCTATTAAAACACACAAAAAAAGCCATGAGAAATCAAAAATGTCAATAATGTCAACAACATGGAGTGGGAGGGAGAACTTTGTTTTTAATAAAAGGCCATTTTCCAAAAGAACATAGCTACTTTCTTCCAGTGTCCCAATGGGAGCTGAGAGATTTTGGCAGGAACTGGATTGTCATAGGAAATGCTGCAATTTTGACACTTTTTTTCCATCTCAGGAAGGAACAAAACCAAAAGTTTCATTATTTCCCACATGACAAAATTCTGAAAAACTTACTTTGGTGTCAACCCAAACATATTTTTTTATATAAAACTAAAACATTTAGTTCTTTATTTTGACTTTTTAACAAAACTTGACTTTTTATATAAAAACAATGAATTTTGTTTCAAAACAAAAAATCGAAAAGGTCCATTCTGAAAACACTGAAATTGGATGCTTTTCATATGATTGAAGTGTTTCATTTCAGTTTTTTAAAACAAAATGTTGTCTAAATTGTCACAATTTTGAAAGTTTCAATTTCACCAAAACCAGCATTTTTTGTTAAAAACCGTTTAAACTAAAAATTTCGGAGCAGCTCTAAAGGTGCGCTCTTCAGAAACTCTGGCCCAATGTATCTGAAGTGTGTTGATAGCACAGTTACAACTAAGTGGGAAATCTAATGTGTACTCTGTTTGCATAAATAACATGAGGAAACCTGACAAGGACATGGACAGCCAGCTGAATTAGAGGAAGTCGTTTCAGGGAGATTAATTGATACTTCAGTATAAAAACATGTTGATGGGTGCCCAGAGAATACTGGAGAAAATTTCTGATATTATTTGCCCCCCATGGAACATCCACACTAATCAAGGAAGTAAGGGGGGTGACTGCAGGTCAAGCGAGCTTAAACCTAGCTAGTTCATGTCCAGGTAACAGTGAAGTCATGGCAGCATGAAGTTTAGCATGAGCTGTACAAGCCTGCTTGGAACCCGGAGTTGTTACTGAAACAGCCTGCTGCGACTTCACTGCTATTGGTACCCAAACTAGCTAGATCAAAGCTAGCTCAGCTACGTCTAGCCGAGCTGCAATCACCTATGAGTGGAGTGTAGACATACCCTCCAATCTTAACAACAATATACTGAGCTTCATCACCTACACTGCAGTGTGGCTTAAGCAGCACACGACTTCCACACGTGACCAGTCATATCATTCTAAGTGCTTATCCCAGCTCCCAGGGGGATAGGTTCATTACAGACACAACTGCCACCAGCTTGAAGATGCAAGAACTCAGCATTTAACTGATGGACACAAATGAGGGGCCAGATTCTTCCCAGCTGGCGGAGGCAGGTGCCAACTGCATCTCTTGGAGCCATCCAGGCTCTCTGTGCATAAAGCAGAATTCTCTCCCGCCCATTGAGGGCTCCGCGGAATCCCCACCCCAGGAGGTGTAGCCGGGATGTGATGAAACTGCACATAACTGTTACCCTGGCTATGCCCTCTTCCCATCCAGTGCCACCTAGCCCCATGTGTATGTGGAGGAGGGAAGAGAGATTGTTCTGTGTTTGTCAGGCAGGACTCAACCCTGTTTGCACCAGGTCTGCAGGTAGGAAGCTCTGTAAGACCACAACAAATTACCCTGTTAACACTACATTGGGCTCCTCATTAACCAGTCAGGTGCCAGTGCACACAGCACGTTACCTAACGCAACTGCCTTCAGAGCTCTCTTCTGAAAGCCTCAGATCATTTCCCCAGGTTTTGTTCCCGTGTTGTTTTGTTTTAATTAATTACACATGGGAGACAGCGGGTGCCTATAAGATCATTTCACTATTGCCGATGGCCATCCTCTTAGTCCCACGCATGGTCTTACCAGAAGAACGAGAATCACTGGGCCTTGATATATGTAGTCTATGTACTTCCCCGGTTCCTTTCCAAACCAGCATCTGTAAGAGAAAAGCTATGGTTTACAAATGTTAATGCATATCCCATATTCAGATTATGGACACCTTAGGGAGTTATGCACTTATACCCCTGAAGTGTTTTTGTGTTTAATTACATAGCCAACATGCAGTCAAGCCACGTTTCTCCTCTCAAAGCGTTCACTGGACACAGATTCGAGCCCCAGTTTTTGCTGAGGGCAGCCAAGTCATGTTCCCACTCAGTTTCTGGCTGCCAACCCTAGAAACATTTGCCTGGAAACATGAAATGGTTTGAGATCAGCTATAAGGGAGGATGTGAGCATCCTTACTGCAGATGCAGAACTTATGCTGCAAATTGTAACCCGCTATGTCAGAAAGAGGGCTTCTCCTTTGAATGAAACTTCCTGCCCCCCTGAGCTTTCTAATTCAGTGCTCACAAATGGTTCAAGGAAAGTCTGTTTATGCAGAGGCCCCTAAATCCACAGGAAGACTTTTCCAAACCCTGGTTGTGTGTAAACAGGGAATCCATCCCATGGGCCTTGAACAGGCAAAGTTTCCAATCCCAGAGTACAACAAAGACATACTCATTTAAAGCTAGCTGGTCTGACAAGCATTCTCATCCAATATAATTCCAGGGAAATTCACTGAACTTCAGTTAAAAGGCAATGGGAGTTAACGGAAGGTCAATGAACCAGAGTCACGTACTGCAGAGTTGTTGCAGAGGGTTTACTTTGTCTTCATTTCTGTTATACGATTATGTGACATGATTGCCTTAGCTATTAAGGGACTGGTGTCAATGACCCAGGAGCTCATTTCCAATCCTATGTTAATGACGAACAACTAATTTCTTTCTTTGATACATGGCAAACTAAACCTGTGCTTTCATACTGCCATATACTGGCTTTTGTGTATATCTTTTTGGTGGATAGAATCCAAGTAGCCCAGTTCCTGTTTACAGTGTCTAACATACAAGAGGGTATGATATTTTGAACCCTGACCTCAATATGCAACAAGCCCTTTAAGGTCTCCTACTTGGGTCATGGGAGTTTGTAATCCAACTCAAGTGATGTGTTCTTTTTGGAATTCAGAGTTATGACTTCTATTCCCATTGGCTAGGGTGATTTCATAGACGGCCGCGTTGTCAGTTGGTTTATGGCCATGGTACATTGCGACATCTGATTATGTGTAAAGCACAGACAATGCTTAGAATGCCAAGACACAAAAATAAAGACATTCCCAGCCCCCAAGGAGTTTACAATCTACATGACAGATACAGATCCAGGTTGGGGCCCCAATCATATAGTAGAAAACAGTCATATAGTAAATAACAATCTCTACTTTGCATCTTGGCAGGGAGTTAGACTAGATGACCCTTGTGGTCCCTTCTAACTCTATGGTTCTATGAGTCTAACCTGAGGAGCTCATAGTCTAGGAGAGAAGAAAGAAATAACAGGCAAATGAGACAAATGAGCTGCCTTGAAGGAAAGCATGATTCAAGCAGAATTACTGTAAGAACTGCAGTGGCAAAAAAAATCTTCTCTAATATGGGGGTGGCCTGCTAGTGACTCCTAGGCTAAGAGAATATATTTGTCGATGGCACAGCATTCATGGCAAACCTTGAGAAGAACATTTTCTTATTAGAGAAACATTACCAAATGTAACAGGTGCGATAGTTCTCAAACGCCAGAATTCAGGCTGTCCTACGATTACTTGCTTTTTCTCAGCTTGATATCCACAATAAAATCAGATTGAATGAGATCATTTTGAATCATTTGTACTAAGTTGTCTGTTAAGTTATTAAAATGTTATTTCTGGTTGCACACAATATAGGTTTGTGCAAGCTGATAACTATTTGCAAAAACATTTCCAGAATTTGACACTGAGAGAAGCAATCTGGTTAGGGCTCAACTGGAGTATTGTGTCCAGTTCTGGGCACCGCATTTCAAGAAAGATGTGGAGAAATTGGAGAGGGTCCAGAGAAGAGCAACAAGAATGATTAAAGGTCTTGAGAACATGACCTATGAAAGAAGGCTGAAAGAATTGGGTTTATTTAGTTTGGAAAAGAGAAGACTGAGAGGGGACATGATAGCAGTTTTCAGGTATCTAAAAGGGTGTCATCAGGAGAAGGGAGAAAACTTGTTCACCTTAGCCTCTAATGATAGAACAAGAAGCAATGGGCTTAAACTGCAGCAAGGGAGATTTAAGTTGGACATTAGGAAAAAGTTCCTAACTGTCAGGGTAGTTAAACACTGGAATAAATTGCCTCGGGAGGTTGTGGAATCTCCATCTCTGGAGATATTTAAGAGTAGGTTAGATAAATGTCTGTCAGGGATGGTCTAGACAGTCTTTGGTCCTGCCATGAGGGCAGGGGACTGGACTCGATGACCTCTCGAGTTCCCTTCCAGTCCTAGAGTCTATGAATCTATGAAAGAGCTGTTTCTTGCTGCCCAAATTATTATCCAACTGGAAGTGAGACCCCCCACTCCCCTCAAAAAATGACATGGAAAAGAAAAGGAATGATTTGCTGGAGCAGTGTGGGGACAAAGAAAGGTATTGTGAGATATATCAAGGAAAGGAAACAAAAGTTTCAGTGAAGATGCCAGGACCTGGAGGAGTTTGGGGAAGCTGCCAAGGAAAAAGAACTGAACTGTCTGAAACCTTCAGGAAAGGACCTTCTGGAAAGCAGGCTGTGCTAGTCAAGGAATCCCAGTGGGACTAATAATGAGTTTGACTGAGGCATATGAAGGAACTCAAAGCCCAAGGAGCAGCCTGTGGAGAGCCAGCAGCTAATGCCCTGAGATTTTTGGGGAAGAAGTTATTGCCAATTCAACTGGTCCAGTTCTTTGGAACCAATATATCCATTCTAGTGTAGAATTCATATTTCATAGACTAAAAGCGTTATCTACATCGAGCTAGTATCTAGGAGTCCCAGTCACAGACCAGGACCCCTCTGTGATAGGTGCTGTGAAAATACAGAACAAAAAGACATCCCTGCCCCAAAGAATTTATAATTAGGTAGATATCTGGTCGCATATATCAATGCAAGTGATATAATTCAGTGACCAAGAGTTTCTCCCTTTACCTACATTAATTTTCACCTTTAAATCCAAACTAAGGCCCCAATCCTGAAATGAAAACCACATAGCTCTTTTTTTTTTTTTTTTTTTACAACAAACAACCAACCCCCTGTAACCGCCACTTCCTAATCCCAGGAAAGTTATTATTTTGTTTATTTGGGTTTTCCGATAGGGTGTGTATGACAATTATATCTGTAGTGGACAGCCAAGAAAAAACTGCTATAACAACATATGCATTCCACTCATTCCTTGCCTCCTCCCACATTCCTCCGAGAACAAACAAAAGCTTTTTCAGGGTCAGCGAGGACAAGCCATTGAGTAGATCTTGTTAGGATGAAAGAAATAGGAACACCTACACAGTGAATAATGCTAATTAATATTCTCCCATGCTTCCTTGATAGGACTTTACATAACTCAAATATCATTGTCCTTTCATCATTGTTAATGGGACTTTTATTACTGCTCTTATCCTTACAGATTGTCCATCACTGAAATTGCTATAGAAGTAGCTCTTCATCACTTGGTGGTTGTTTTTACATGGTGCCTACAGTACTTCTCTTCTGGAGGGTAGCCAGATTCTACCACAGAGCAAACCACTGGAGAAAATGTTCTCAGTAATCTTAAATTAGATTATTCCCTATATTGATCAAAGGCTCTAATGCAGGTGAAATCAGGAGCTTTTCACTTGGTTTCACGGAATCATTCATTATTTAAGCATATCTGTTCTTCCTTGTGGCTGCAATCTTATTGATTTTATCATCTTTAGAACTACACAGTTTGAACCACAAAAATACTTCCAATCTGCCTTGGTTATATTTCAAATTGCTTCCGTAAACTAACAGCAATATGGTCACATTTTGTCCTTGACTTTGAACAGTCCATAGGAACTTTTGGAGATCTCTTCCCCCCTCTCCCACTTATCTGAATATTTTTGGAGGCTGCTGTTTGTTCTGTATTTCACATCTGAATTTGGTTTGTTAGATTAGATCACATGGGGGAAGTCACATGTTATTTCTCCATGTCTGAATAGGCTGAGCACATCCCATGTGAACATAAGAGTCAGCCTGGCTTGGCAGAGCTGATTCCACTTAATTTCTCAAAAACAAGAATCAAGTTTTACTCTTAGCCTTACATTGGCACGGATTTATGTAGTTCACATTTCAGCCATTATTTCAGTATTATTTCGGCACACGGAAAGACTTCTGCAACCGTCACGAACAGAATGTAGTCCGAACATCTGGGCTGACTCATCCAGAAGGAGTTAGAGTTAAGTAGACTTTTGATTAAAAAATGTTTTGATCTGTGCTTTAATTTTTCTATTTAGTAGGAGTTATTAGCTATACCACCTGATTAAACAAACATAATGTCCTAGAAAATTCGTGCATATTTATAGCAATCAGCAAAGCACTGGCAAAGAATTCATCTCTTGCTTTTGTTTTAGTTCATTAAGGTATGCTAAGTCTTACCCTGTGTATAACATTAATATAAATGTGAAGAACAGAAAAGCTTTATTCCTTTATCACCTATTCATTTATATAAGCTTTATTGTATCTGCTTGATTGTATGGGTAAGATCTCCTGGAGAACAGCACCTGATATCTCAGTCTCTGATAGAGTGCAGAAGTATATGTTTTCCTCGGCCTCTCCGATGGGTGCCTGACACTACAGAATGTTTCATGCTCCAGCTCATAAGCATTTCTGGATACTAGTCAGGTGGGCAGATGACTGGATACTTTGTGGTCTTGCCCAATATAAAATCATTTGAAGTCATGGCATTGATCTCAAAAGTCTGTTCATGGGGCATTGCAGGTTGTGCAAGGTTATTGTACGCCAGTGCAAATGTGAATGGAAGCTAGCTATATCGAAGGGCAAGAAAGGCTAAGCACTAGGCATCATCCTCCATACTGAGTGATACTAATGCAACCCCCTTGTGTGGCCACTGCCTTATTTGCTAGCATATGGGGCACAAAGGAATGGGGGAAGGACATGGAATGGGTGCATCTGTAAGGATATGGAGCTTAAGCATGATTCCTATTTGTTAATGCAGCAGAATTATTCCTGCTACTAGGCAGGAATAACCTGGCTCTGTGCAATTGCTCTCAATGTAAAATCAGATTCCCTTGTGCTTCCCGCCCTGTCCGTCACATTTTATCTTGTCCTTATAGGTATCACACCAGCGCTGCATGGGATCAAAGCCAATATGTGGGCCCTTTGTTTAATATGATTAAGCTGCAATACTACAAAGACTGTTCTTGGAACCTTTACAGCCTCGTTCTGTGATCTCAAAAGGCCAAATCCTTAACTCAGTAGTTTTAACTCAGTCCCACTGAAGGACTTTTACCTGAATAAAAGCTATTCAGGAAGGATTTGGGGATTTGGCCCAGGAATTTTAGATAAGCCTTTGAACTTTGGGGTCTTCACTCAAGCTGAGCTCAGAACTTTCTGAACTTGTCAATTCTGAAGATCAATGGGAATGAGACAGCCACATTTGTTAGTTTTCATCTCCACAGTCTATGTAACTTTTAGCACAATTTCCTCCAGCACTGGATATGTTTATGCTGTCTGGTAACTTGTTTATGTAAATAAAATCGTTAACATTACTTACTGTTCATTTTCATAATAGAGCTTGCCAATGGCCCAGGCAACAATGATTGGACAAGGAATACCTAAAAAAAAAAAAAAAAAAAGATCAAGTCGCAATCCGTACACACACAGAACACTGTCAGTCAGCGTGTGTGTGTTGGGGGCAGGGAGTATAAGGAATAACGGTGACACCTGCCTTTGGCCATGGGCTATACACCTCATGCATTTGCTAACTAGTTTTATGTAAAAGAAATAGAACTCCTAGCAAGACGCGAGCTTTTCACAGCTTTAGTGCCATTTGTTCTACAAGAGGCAGATTATTAGAACAATTACAGAAAAATTAAAAAGCTACTTAAGAAATAGCAGGAGGTTCTGGACGAATCATAAAACGTTTTCTTCATTCCATGCAATATCTTAAAGGCAGGTTGAGCTTTCTTGGGGTTGTATGATCTGAGTTATATTACCAGGCTGCAACCTACTTATGGTTCTGCTGCACCATATGGATTGGGGGTGGAGGAAGCTCTGAAATTAACCATCCCAAGGTAGAGGGTAACATGGAGGAATTCTCTCAAGGTTTAGCTCTTGCCTAGTTCAGATGTTATTCTGGCAATCTCTGAAGAATGCAATTTCTCCCAGCTCCACTGGCGTGTTCCATGACCTCCAACACACAATGTGTCTTGTCGGTGGCTTTTTTAAAACAAATGATTCTGAAATCCCATTGAGCCATATGTTTGCTTTGCATGTCTTTCTCTCACTAACCTGGAATGCACTAAGGCAGATGCACCACTGCTCACTGAGAATTTAATCTGTTTGCATGTGGCTGGGTACATCTGTAAGCTTCCTATCCTGCCAGGCTGCTGCCTCTGTTTTCACTCCTACTACTTTATCTTGTACTTTGTGCCCAGACTCAGTGGGCCAGATCCTTGCCCTCATAATGTTTATTTTGTGCCAGTCCCTTGGCACAAAGCTGACGAGTAGCTGGCCGGTGGATAATTCCCATCACAAAGAGTGAATCCCAAGGGGGCATAGAGTCAGTGTAGTCAGCTCTGTACCGCTCCCCTCCCTAGGCAGGTTCCCAGGGAAAAGGGAACGTAGCTGAAGCATCTTGTGCTCCAGTGACCCCTTGCTTCCAGGAAAGATTCTTGGAGGCGCTGGCACAGTTTACAGCAGCTCTGCGGCTCCTCTGACCTATGCAGGACAGGGAGGGGACAAAAATAGCTGCAGTATCAGAGGAGCAACCAGCTGATTTGTGACCCTTCTTCTCCTCAGCTGAACTTAGTGGGAGCAACAGAGAGCCCAGCCCAGTAACATGGCTGGAACACAGTAATGTCATGCTGAGACCAACGCTCTTCTCACTCACACCCGCCTCATGTGCCTGTGCCCCCAGAGATTTCGGAGAGTGAACTCTGGAGTCACACCCGGGTAAGGGAGAGTAGAATCAGGAGAGTTTTCCAGCCTGCTTTGTATATTGCTTTCAAATGGGCCTCTCTCAGTGCTATCAAACATCCCTGGTAAATCAGGCCAAAAGGCATCTCCAGGGCCACTCAGTGTGTTGGCTACCTGGTCAGCACTGTGTTGCATTGCAAGTCAGACTTTCCAAGGCGAAGCATGGCCAGTTGAAGTCAATAGGATTCAGGTACATAAGCTTTGCTGAACTGAGGTCTATAGCAGCACATTGATCTTCAAAATGCTCACATTTCAGTAGATTATGGCCAATGCAGAGAGACATCGTGGCGTAGCCTCTGCAGCGGAGGCCAGCAGGGATAGGATTAAGGTGCACACGTAAAAAGGGCTGTGACTCTGGGGATCTGTCCTGGCCTCCTGAGAAGATACATTCTCCTTGTTCAGTGACTCAAGAAGATATCGGGCTTTCCGTTCTCAGGGGGATGGGATGGGATGGAAGTGTCCATGCCCTTGTTGCTGTATAAGGACCTTTGGCAATTCCTGGCCAAAGCCTAGGTGGAGATCAGAGAACTGGACGTGAGATTTGCCAGAGGCGAAGCAGAAAATAGGGCAGAGTGACGGGCCCAGGAAAGGATCTAAAAGGGTGAGAGGAAGAGCGTGCTCAGTCAGAGACCTAGATGTCTCAGGACTAGAGTCATAGACCAGGCTACTTGGACCTGTGATGCAGCCACAAAGGGGTCGGGGCACTGCTTGTTCAGCGGTGGGGGTAGGGTAGGAGGATTGGCAGTGGCCAGGCCGCCTCATGCTCCGGCCAGCAGAGCTGAGCTGGGGGTAGTAATTTAATTAGGACACCTGTAGATTACTAGTTCCTGGGAACAAGCTAGGAGCCACATTTCCTTCCCCATGCCTCTCCTGGGGTTCCACAGCCCGTGCCTCTCCTGGGGTTCCACAGGCAGATGCCACCCTTTATTAAAGGCTGTGTTTTAGGAAGACAATCTAGCCCCTAGTGACCTCAAATGCCGCTGCAACATCGTTCCTGCACGGAAAGCAGCCCAATTAACTCCATGTTGAAATGTTTCCCCTTGTGTCTGATTTGTTTTGTCTGCTTTAAGGCTGTAAGGGTCTGTAAGGCCAGGGGCAATGTCTCCTGTTTCCCGCTATGCTGAGCGCACTGTGGTGTTAAACAAATACAGACAATTTAGGGATGGTTGATCAACTTGAAGCAACATCTCTGTGAACTGCTGCCCCCTGAAACTGCTGAGTCATGCACACAGCACCTGATGCTCCTGCCTTAACCCCAGCCATGGTTGGGAATAAAATTACAATGATCTGAGTGAAAGACGCAGACCTCAGCCATAACCTTTCACTCAATGGCCTGCGTTGAGCTGTGTCATTGAAGTATATTTAAATATCAACATTTAACTCAGCCTGCTCTGATATTTGCCTTTGTTAAATCGGGTGAGATTTGAATGACAAAAATATCACTTCTCCAGATTTCTTTTTTTGTTAGTCTTGGTTATATCACTTCTTTAACACTGACTGTCCTATAGTACAGGAGTTTTAAAGCACACGACACTTACACCATCCTATGAAGAGGAAGACCCATTTCCTCAGTTTATCTGTGGAGTAAGTCATCACTATGGCAGTGTGTAAATAGCAGCCTTCCACGAACATCCAGAAGAAGTTGGTCACCACAAAATAATTGTAGATCGTTGTAATACACCGACACCAGGGCTGGAACAAAAATATACAAGTGTATTTTAAATCCTGGGTGATTTGTTGTTTCTAAATCACTCAGGATTGGACAAATTCTACTCTCATGAAGCCAAAACTCAGATTCCAAAAGCAGAAGGGACCATTGTGATCACCGAGTCTGACCTTCTGTCTAACACAGCTCAGAAACGGCCCCAAAATAATTCCTAGAGCAGATCTTTTAGAAAAACATCTAATCTTGATTTTATAATTGTCTGTGAGGGAGAATCCACCACGACTCTAAATTGTTCCAACGGTTAATTACTCTCAACATAAAAAATTTACATCTGAGTTCCAACCTGAATTTGTATCTCACTTTAACTTCCAGCCATTGGATTGTATGATACCTTTCTCTGCTAGAATGAAGAGCTTATTATTAAATATTTGTTCCCCATGTTGGAGTTATGGACTGTAATCAACTCACCCTTTAACCCTTTTTGTTAAGTTAAATAGATTGAGCTGTTTGAGTTTATTACTATAAAGGCATGTTTTCTAATCCTTTAATCATTTGTGTGTCTCTTCTTTGAACTGTCTCCAATTTATCAACATCCTTCTTGATTTGTGGGTCCCAAAACTGCACACAGGATTCTAGCAGTTGTCCCACCAGTGCCAAATACAGAGGTAAAATAACCTCTCTACTCCCACTCGATATCCCCCTCTTTATGAATCCGAGGACTGCATTTGCCCTTTTGGCCACAGCATCACACTGGGAGTTCATGTTCAGCTGATTATCCACCACGACCTCCAGAACTTTTTCACTGTCACTGCTTCCCAAGATAGAGTCCCTCATCCTGTAAATATGGCCTGCATTCTTTCTTCCGAGATGTGTGTATTCACCTACATTAAAATACATTGTTTGCGGGAGCCCAGCTTATCAAGTGATCCAGCTCAGTGACCAGTCCTCTTCATTATTTACCACTTCCCCCAATTTTTATGTCATCTGCAAACTTTATTTTATGTTTTCTTCCAAATCATTCATAAAATTTTTAAATGGCACAGAGCCAAGAACTGATCCCTGTGGAACCCCACTAGAGATATACCTGTTTGATGATGATTCCCCATTTACAATTACGTTTTCAGGCCTATGATTTAGCTAGTTTTTAATTCATTTAATGTATGCCATGTTCATTTTATCTTTCTAGCTTTATAAATCAAACGGTCAGAAGTATCCAGTCAAATGCCTTACAGCAGTCTCAGTATATTACACCAACACTGTTACCTTTATCAACTAAATGTTTAGTCTCATCAAAAATATGTTGACTGGCATCAATAATATTGCCCTCCTTTCTTTGTATATTAATCGAGTCTCAAATCAGCTGCTCCATTATCTTGCCCGAGATCACCATCAGACTGACCAGCCTATAATTCCCTGGGTCATCCTGTTTACTCTTTTAAAATATTGGCACATTATCTTTCCTCCAGGCTTCCGGAACTTTTCCAGTATTCCAAGCCTTACTGTAACCTGGGGAGAATGATACTGACCTCCTTTATAAAGCACTTTGAGATGTATTGATGAAAATCTCCATAAAAGAGCTATGGATTATTATTATTATTCAAAGGCCTAATACTCCTACTCTTGTTCACGTTGAATGACTCCTAACTCTGCAGTCGTCCTAGTGATTCCAATGGGTAAAGTCCTTCTCAAAGTCCGTCACAAGAGGTGAATCAGGCCCTGAATGACCAAGTTGATAAATGTCACATCACTTGCTGACATGACAATGTCTGAATTTAATGCAACAAGGAGTTCGGTGGCACCTTAAAGACTAACAGATTTATTTGGGCATAAGCTTTTGTGGGGAAAAAATCTACTTCTTCAGATGTGGGGGCACCTGAAGAAATGGGTTTTTTACCCAGGAAAGCTTATGCCTAAATAAATCTGCTAGTCTTTAAGGTGCCACCAGACTCCTTGTTGTTTTTGTGAATACAGACTAACACGGCTACCCCTTGATACTTGAATTTAATGCAGATTTTTTCATGAGCCAGAATATCAGATAATTTACTAAAGACACAGGCGTAAATACAAAACCACTTTACTCATTAGAGGCATCAATGCTTCTATATAATGGGATCGACAGATGGTCAGGGTATACTGCTCTCCGTAATCTGTTTTCAATGCACTAGATTGTATTACATTCTCTTAGACCATAATGCACTATATGAACTTACTGAATATGCAAGGTAACCAACAGTGAAAAGATATGAATATTTATCTAATCAACACATATTGTTTCTGCACTCAATCCTTTTAAAGTTATTTTAAGGGAGCAGAGAGCATATGGATGCTACCCTTTGTAATATTTTTATACATCTAAATAAATAATTCAGTGTACCCATGACAAATGGATACTGTAGCCACATTACATACCTCATTGCTTTCATGTATGTTATGATCAATCATCTGAAGCAGGAACCACATCACATTCCTTAGAATGAACGTGGTGATCAGATTCCAGTGGATAATGTTTCTCAGGCATCTGATGCTCCTAACGGTGGAAAAGGGGAAAGATATGAGTCATTATACAATGCCCACCGCAAATCTTCATTGTTTACCTTTGGTAAGTTGTGGCATGTGTCAGTAGCACACCTGCATTAATCCTGCCTCAGCTAGGGGGTGGATTTCTTGAAATCCCTTCCAGTGCAAGATGTCTATGATTCTATATGAAAACTACCAAGGGAAGTACAAAATGCAAAGCCATTTGAATAGCTGGCCAATGGAAATAATTCAAGGAAATTCAAAATCAGTTGAACAAACACAAGCTACTTGCCTTTATTTTCGAGGCCCTCCACAGCCTATCCCAAGCTACCTATCCCTTCTCATATGCTACTGAAACATTTATTCCTGCCTCTGATCAGCCAACAATGCCAGCCTTCAACATCCACGTGTTAAACCTTCAAACAAACAAACACCTTTGTGCTTTCTCCCATGCTGTGTCTCATGCTTGGGAGGAGCTCCTCAGAACCATCCACAAAGCCACCTCATTTCCGCCTTAAAACTCCTTTCCCAAGATGCCTACAATGAAAAACCCGACAATGGTTAGACAGTTGGGGTGCTAAGACCACTGCCCATAATGCTCACCAGTGTCATCTCATTTTCCTTCTGCTCTTCTGTCTGCCAGCCTGTATCCACCTGTTGACTGTCTCTGGGCTAGTCTAAACTGGAACGTACAGTGGCATAACTATGTGTCACAGGGATATGAAAAAATCCACACCCCTGAGAGATGCAACTATTTTGATCTAATCCCCAGCGTAGACAGTACGAGGTCGATGGAAGAATTCTTCCATTGACCTAGCTACCACCTCTTGGTCTGTTAGATTACCTCCACTGATGGGAGAACCCCTCCCAGTGGCATACGTAGTGTCTACACTAAAGTGCTACAGTTGCACTTGTTGCTGTAGGACTTTAAGTGCAGACATACCCTTATACTTAGATTGCAAGCTCTTCTAGCGAGGGAATATATTTGTTCTGTTTGTACAGCACCTAGCACAGAGAGGTCCCGGCCCACGACTGGGGCTGTCAGGAGCTACCACATAAACATAAAATAGTGAAACTTCATCCCTCTCTGTTTTCAAAACATACCCTGTTATGAGTACCGAATGACAGGTTGGAGCAGAGATCTGTAGAGAGAGAAAGCAGGAGTAGGCATGCCTGGAATTGTGGCATGGTGGGGAAGACGGAGAAAGAAAGCACTCGCATGAACACAAGATAAACAATGTGCCGAGACTTCCATTTTTTCTGGTAAACTCTTCACTGTTACCTCATCCTCCCAACCTGCCTATCCACCTGCTGCCTTCAGACCATAATGTCTCTGGGGCAAAGACTGTCCTTGCACATAGTGTACTGAATCTCTGATCCTTTCTCTGGGCTTCCTGGGTGCTAGCCCAGTACAAATCATAATGAACTAACTAAAGAATATCAAGAGTGCATGAGCAGGATTAAGGCCCTGCTCCTGCCTAACTTTAACTACGCTGAATAGCTCCAATGACGTCAAAAGGGCCACTCACATGCTTTAAGTTGAGCACGTGCACAAGAATTTGCAACAGCTGGGCTTTAACAAGACTGAGAATGCATTTCTGGGGATGGGGTGTTGGTAGCATATGTTGCGCACTCACATTCTGCTGGAGTACATCACGGTTAGGATCTTTACGGAACCTGCTGTGCATTTAGAGTGAGAAACATTTTAAAAAGCAGCACAGATTTTTAAAATATATTTATGCAAGACACAGCCTGGGGCGCTGAATATTTTTATTCCTTGATTGCAGGCATGATGTTTGTCCTCAGAGGTTCAGAAGCACTGGTGTTTTTAAAAATCCAAACACTGCTCCATTGAAAGTCACAGGAGCGGTAAGACAATGCAACATGAATAGCCAGGGGCAGAAAAAGATGAGAAATAACAGTGACAAATTAGCACTAGGTAGCAAGCATCAGGAGAATAAATAGACTGTATAGAGATGGCAGGGCAGAACAATAGAAAATTAATGAAGTAAAATCGAACACAATAATACAGAGGGAGTTCTGGTCCCAGATACATGCAACAGGTGCTCTCATTTACTGCAATTGCATCTGAATGTGATTGTTATTTATAGTCCAGTAGCATTGACTAAGAGAAGGCCCCAATATGCTAGATGTCATACACAGACACAATGAGAGAAACCCCCTGCCCCACTGAACTGACAAGACTGCCAAAGGGGCTATTATCATCACCATTTAAAACACGGGGAACTAAGGCTCACAGAGATTAAATAACCTGCCCCAAAACATCTGGGGCACGGCCAAGAATTGAACACAGATCTCCTGAGGCCTAGCTGCAAAGAACTAACAGGCTCAACCAGATCCCCGGCCAATCTAGTCAAACACCCTGCCCCTAGCAATAGCCGGCAATAGATGCTTTCATGCTTCAGAGGAAGGTGCAACAAAACCCATGGAAGCCTTAACCACACGACCATCCTTCCTATGAGAAAGGGATGAGAAAACTCTTGTGCTCATGGAGTTCCACACTTCCTCTGGCCCTGCTCCTGTCGCAATGAGTTTCACACTTCCTCTGGCCCTGCTCCTGCCCAGCCATCTCCTCCCCAGTCAGGTATCCTCTTCTGTTGGGCCCAAAGGTAAAGGTGGTTGGGTCATGGAGATATTCCTCCTCACCACCCAGAGTGTTCTTGCACAGATCTGTACATGGAAGACAACATCTGCAGCCTGGCACAAGGGTTTAAAGATAATAAAATTAAATTTAAAAAAAAAAAGAAGGAACTCCAAGGGGACAAAATGGGTTAAGCCAACAACAGATGATAGATCACAAAACCCTGTGCATGAATGACATGAAAAAAAATTGAAGCACCATGGCAAGCGAAGTGCAGGATTTAGCTCAGCTTGCAGATACGTGGGAAATCAGGATAGTGGCACACAGGAAATACCTTCTCAGGATGACAGTGGATGTGTCAGAGGGAGGACTAGGAAGAAATAGGAGATCCGGGGCTTGTCGCTGAAATGCCATCTCAGCTGCAGCTGCAGAATTGTTAGCACGCTGCTATGATTTGCTGATGCATAATTAACCCCCCGGGCCTAACATAAGGATTAAGAAGAAAGCTGCCACCATTATGTCAGAGTGGAATCTCCTGTTCAAACTGCTAATGCAGATGCTGCCCTCTACTCTGTTTACCACCCTTGATACGTATCCACAGGCCAGTGGCTGGAATGGGAACTGTATGTCCTTGACACCAGAAGGAACTGAAGCACAAGTTTAAAATTACAGAAGCATGGCGTGCAAATATGTCTCTCCTTTCCCTTCAGCAGGGACAATCCAGTGATCTAGAGTACAAATTTCTTCTGCCTAATTCCATCTTTATATCCATGTCCTTTACTGATCCTTCTTAGTTAAGGATAATTAAGTCAAAGGTTTAGATGCACTCCCTTCCCTTCACATTTCCCTGCTGCACAGTCCTATGAATGGTAGGAATCAGAAAGGAGATGATCCACAGACTTCAGGAATTCAGTTAGCATCACAGCAGAGCTATTGAAACTACTGAGGAGCTGGGAAAAGCCTATTGTAATAATAGACGATGTGCAGAGATCAGACCAGATAATCTGAAGCCAGGTCATTCTTGCCTCAAATCTATGAATTCAATCTCTCAGATACAAGTGACATTGCCGAACCACTTCATAGCAGTCCACCAGGCTCAGCGGAATGATGGGGGGGGGGACAGGGTCACCCTAAGAAATTGTTCCCGTGGTACGTACCCTCAATCCTGTGGAGACACTCCCACTGCAGCTGCTGACCCCAATGCCTCACCTGCTGAGTCTGTATCACTCTCAGCCCCTGCTTTCCCTCCCAGCCTGCCCTGGGGCAGCATCACTCCCCATCCCTGAGAGGGTACACGGGCTGCAGAAAGTAGTGCGAGGCTGCATAGGCCCCAGGGGGAGAGCCCTGAAGCAGGAGCCAGTCCCACAGCAGCGGGGAGGAGCAACAACTCTGGCTGCCCCACTGCCCTGTGCACCCACTGTGGTTTAGCCCCACGGCCCATCTGGTGTGATGGAGGAGGAGGGAGGCATGTACGGTCAGTGAGTGGTGTTGTTACCTGGTGCACAGAAGCCATGGGGCTAATCCTGAGCAGTGCAGCTCTGAGACCCCCTTTAACCAGATTGCATCACCACTCACTCAACTTTGGCCCTGTTATTCCCCCCAGTCATGACAGAGGGCCAGCCTGGCTAAACCTGAGCAGAAGCAGGGTGCCCAGCGTGGCCGTTCCTCATTGCTGCCAATGGTATGCACTGCACGCTAAGAGTGCACAGATGCAAGTGCCAGGAGGGCTGGGAACAGAACTCAGGACCAAAGGCACAAGCTTCTACAACCCATGTGAATACTCACTTCATCGGATGCATGTAGTGGAAATTTCAAGGAGCAGGTATATATATGCAAGCAAGAAGCAGGCTAGAGATAACGAGATTAGTTCAATTAGGGAGGATGAGGCCCTCTTCTAGCAGTTGAGGTGTGAAAACCAAGGGAGAAGAAACTGGTTTTCTAGTTGGCAAGCCATTCACAGTCTTTGTTTAATCCGAGCTGATGGTGTCAAATTTGCAGACAGTTTCCTCTTTGAAGTCTGGTCCTGAAGTTTTTTTTGCTGCAGGCTGGCTACCTTTAGATCTGCTATTGTAGGAAATAACAGGAGATATACCAATCTCCTATAGCTGGAAGGGACCTTGAAAGGTCATTAAGTCCAGCCCCCTGCCTTCACTAGCAGGACTAAGTACTGATTTTGCCCCAGATCTTTAAGTGGCCCCCTCAGGGATTGAGCTCATAACCCTGGGTTTAACAGGCCAATGCTTAAACCACTGCACTATCCCTCCTCAGAGCTAGTTACAAGATAGGAAAGAAAGGGTAGGAATAAATAGTCAGTTTTCAGAATGGAGAGAAGTAAATAGTGGTGTCCCCCAGGAGTCTGTACTGGGCCCAGTTCTATTTAACATATTCATAAATGATCTGGAAAGATGGGTAAACAGTAAGGTGGCAGAAATTGAAGATGATATAAAATTACTCAGGATAGTTCAGTCCCAGGCAGACTGCAAAGAGCTACAAAAGGATTTCTCAAAACTGGGGGACTGGGCAACAAAATGGCAGATGAAATTCAATGTTGATAAATGCAAAGTAATGCACATTGGAAAACATAATCCCAACTATACGTATAAAATTGATGGGGGTCTAAATTAGCTGTTACCGCTCAAGAAAGATCTTGGAGTCGTTGTGGATAGTTCTCTGAAAACATCCACTCAATGTGCAGCATCAGTCAAAAAAGCAAACAGAATGTTGGGAATCATTAAGAAAAGGATAGATATTAAGACAGAAAATATCATATTGCCTCTATATAAATCCCTGGTATGTCCACATCTTGAATACTGTGTGTAGATATGGTGGTCCCATCTTAAAAAAGATATATTGGAATTGGAAAAGGTTCAGAAAAGGGCAACAAAAATGACTAGGAGTATGGAGCATCTGCCGTATGAGGACAGATAAGACTGGGACTTTTCAGTTTGGAAAAAAAAACAACTAAGGGGGGATATGATAGAGGTCTATAAAATCATGACTGATGTGGAGAAAGAAAATGAGGAAGTGTTATTTACTCTTTCTTATAACACAAGAACTAGGGGTCACCAAACTAAATTAATAGGCAGCAGGTTTAAAAAATACAAAAGGAAGCATTTTTTCACAGAATGCACAGTCAACCTGTGAGGAACTCTTTGCCAGAGGATGTTGTGAAGGCCAAGACTAACAGGGTTCAAAAAAGAACTAGATAAATTCATAGAGGATAAGTTCATCAAAGGCACTTATCCAGGATGGGCAGGGATGATGTCCCTAGCCTCTGTTTGCCGGAAGCTGGGAATGGGTGACAGGGGATGTATCACTTGATGATTACCTGTTCTGTTCATTCCCTCTGGGGCACCTGGCCTTGGCCATTGTCAGAAGACAGGATACTGGGCTGGATGGACCATTGGCCTGACCCAATATGGCCGTTCTTGTGTTCTTATGCTATTGCTACTCATGCTAGCTGGACTCAAGCTCGCTCAGGTAAACTAGCACATGCTCAGTTTTGGCTGCATATACATACCCATAAAGGCAAAGCGATTGAGGTGAAGGCAGGCACGTGTTTCATGTTAGCCCTAGTAATATATTATTTCCCTTTTTGTTGAAATACTAATTACTTTTTTTATTTCATAAAAAAAATCTTGCCTATTTTTTATGCTCCCACCCGGATTCCTTCTTTTCCATTCTTTTATATTTACAGTGTCCTGCACTGTGCTGAGTGCCCTAACATGGATTCCATTTTCAGTGCCCGCAAAACTGCTAACAAGCATAACACACTCAAAATTCTGCCAGCCCATCTTCAAGGCAGGTAGATGGCAGGGTATCAGACTGGCTGATGCAAAGCCACAATCAGGCATTTAAGACATCTAACTGACCTAAATTTTATGACGAAAAAGTGAAGCCAGGGTTGGCAAACCCACCATTACTTGGCATACCCTATCGGGTGGGAGCAAAATTACTATACTATTTCTGTACAGGCTTATCCTGGAGCTGTTGAAATCAATGGGAAAGCTCCCATTAAGTTCAATGGCTGAGAATCAGACCCCTAAAAGGAATTTACATAATAATGTTTGTATCAAACGTATCCTTTTAATTCATTCCCAGTTCCCGCCACCATTGTATCCATACATTTGTGGTTTTAATATGGAGCCTGTGAAGCCCTTGTTTTCAAACAAGCCCGATTCAGTGAGGACACACATAATTAAAATTAGCAATCATACTAATGTGCCGATGATGTAGAAAGCTAGTTGAATTAACAGAATAATCTGCATGGAATTAATTGAAAACAATGACTTTACTGAAGGCGCTTGGTGGCCTCCTATTAATTCATGTACCGTTCCATTAATAATGTTGTCCAATTAAAGAATCTGTTGACAAGTCTGCCATGAAAAATTTGGCAGGAGAAACCAAACAGAGCTTTGCTGGACTTTCGCATTCACTGAATGTTACAAGCTGCTAGTGGAAGTCTTCAGCAATATTTAATAAGCCACTTCACAGATGGAGCTCTGGCCTCTTTTGCTTTTCCTAGGCTATGCAAAGCTAATGGGCACACCATAAATGGCTCAGATTGGGAAGGCTGCCTTTAAATCCACCCCTTTCCCAGGCTCAACACCTGTTTCAGTCCACTACTTTCTTTAGCCTGTGTCCAGACATCCTCAAGTACGTTGGGGCTTCCCCAGGGGACGTATGTTGTGATCTGGCTGTGTATTTTGGTACTCCTAACAGCTTACAAACGGCGAAAGCATCTGGGTGGTTTGAAAGGAAAATGGTCGTGTTGGTGACAGTTGTCTAGGAGAGCAGAAATATTCCCAAATGTAAGGTTAGGGGAGCCATGTGGGAAGTACTGCAGATGCTCATTCTGGATACTTTCTCTATTGCAGGAGAATAATGGACCAGTTACTGAGGTTAGAGCTTAATGTGCTGAAGGAAGGGAGAGGAAGCCAGTTAAGTCAAGGGTTAATATGTAAATAGACTAATAATAAACAAGGCTCAGGTTTAGTTGCAACATATTTCATACCTACAGTATTTTAAACCACTCCCAGCGAACAGATTATGGCAGGCAGCTGAGCTCTGCTGCCTTTTCTTAAGTTCATTTCTTCTGCATTCTAGGTGATTCTCAATCTCTACATGCTGAGTGTGGTCGCTGTTTTGCAGTTGACGTGTTAAGACGCACATGCTATTACTCCAAGTTTCAAAATGTCCATGTAAACAATGAAGCACAAAGAACAACTATAGCACTCAATGACTGTAAATGTTCATTGTCAGCCATAGTGTGGAGCATTGCAGGGCTGGGTGCGCTGTACTTAGGTGCAGTACAGCCCTGAGCAGGAGATGACATGTGAAACTGGCCTGCCCCAGGAGTAGCCCTAGGAGGTAGCTTCAGTTTCTTCCCTGCCTTCTCCTTGCCCCGGAGGTTAAGAGGGGGAAGTGTGTGTCTATACGAGAATAGTAATATACCAGCATTCAATTATGCCATCCCTGCACCAGTTCAGCTATGGTGTCCTGCATATAGTGATGGAGAAAGCAAGCAACTGTTGACACATTCCCCCCTCCCGCCCAGCCACCTGCACCAGCATAGGGGCTATTGGGGAGCAGGAACACAGTGCATCCAGAACCGAGGTGCAGGTGGCCTGCAAACTGGTATAGGGGTACTTACTTTCCCAGAGATGTGCAAGCCTAAATCACAAGCCAGCATATAGCAAATCAAGCTGCAGTCCTTGCTTTAGTGATCTGACAATCTGAAGTGATCATGATAAGGACACTGCGGAAGAAAGGACAAGGAGGAGGAATACACAGGAGACAGCTATACGGTTGCCAGTAGGCTGGTGCAATGTTTGAATATCGGGGTGGCAGTGTGACCTAATAGCCAAGGCCCCAAACTAAGCTTCAGGGGTCCTGGGTTCTATTCCTGGCTCTGCTGCTGGATGAGCTTGCAGAAGTCACTTCACCCCTGTGCCTCAGTTACCTCATTTGTACAATAGGCTAACAATCCTGACCACGCTTTGAGGTCTACTGATGAAAAGTGCTATCTAAGATATTATGCTCAAGGCTACGATTTAGTCATGGGTATTTTTAGTAAATTTATGGACAAGTCACGGGCAATAAATAAAAATTCACAGCCCGTGGCCTATCCATGACCTTTACTGTAAACACCACTGATTAAATCTTAGCGGGGGGGGAGGGGCAGGAAACCGCTGCTCATGGGGGCAACCAGGGGCTGCTGCTCTGGGGGACCTCTAGGGCACCCCTGCTCCAGGGGTCCCCCAGGGCCAGCACCACCACCAGCTGCTGCTCAGGCCATCTGTGTCCACCATGTAGGGTGACCAGAGGTCCAGTTTTCAGCAGGAACTTCCAGTCAAAATGGGACCCCTGCGGCTCTGGTCAGCACCACCGACCAGGCCATTAAAAGTCCGGTCGGCAGTGCTGCAGTGTTAAGGCAGGCTTCCTGTGGCACTCCAGAAGCAGCCAGCAGGTCCGGCTCCTAGGTAGCTTTGGTTTTGTGTGGTTATTTGATCATGAATTTAAGTCTTTCAAGGTTGTTACCTTTATAGAAGATTTTTATCTCCTGGATATTTGTGAAAAAAAGAATGAGAATTTTGGATTTTGGCAATGCAAGAAACAAAACAAGAAAATTAACTTACAAAATAGTGGGAATGTTCAGTAAAGCTGGAGTATAAAATGCACACGAAGAAAGGAAGGGAAGAAAAATGGGATTTTAGAAAGGGAAGAATCTAGGGATTTGATAAAAATACAGGCTCCAGTCCTCTATGTTCCATGGTATAGAGTTCTCACATAAAACTAGTTTAGTTCGCGGTCTGATCCACTGCTCAGTTTCTGGTTTTCCTGATTCCCAATGTCTCAAATTGTGGCTGTGTAACTATCATGCTTATGCTTATCCAGATGAACCCTCCTCGCTCTTGATTTGAATTTTCCGGGCCTGAAGGTTGGAAAGCAATCTCTGGCAGGAGGGGGAGGAGTGGGGGAAAGAAGAAACAGCAGGAGCTGGCTGGAGGAAAGAAGGCAAGGAACCGGAACACTGAAGCAAGTGCGGAGGAATGGGTCGGGAGCTAAGAAGGCACACAAGGAGACTCAGAAGAGCTGCTGGCTCTCCGTGCCAGCCAATAGGAGAGCACAGGGCCATGGATGCAATAGGAAGAAGCTATGTGCCAACAGCCAGGAGAACAGTGAAGGATGGTGAATAATGAGGAATCCAGCAGGACAGACCGTTGAAGATGGCTACACATTGAGGGGTTTCTGCTTTCTGGAAACTAAAGGGTTAAATTGCCTTTAACTCTTTCCCATAGTTTAGACATATCATACGTAGTCCAGCAGAGGAGTACGGCTCCAGTAGCAATTCCCAAACAGATGGATTTTTACGCTGGGAAATGCTAAGAAAAGACGTTCACAGTCGCCACCCGAGCAATCAGCCTGGGAACACAGTCCCCAACTCAGCAAAGCACTTCAGCGTGCCTGTAAGTAGTTTGCTGAATAAAGAAGGACTCAAGCAGCTGCTTATGTTCAGTGCTGAACCAGGGCCATGACCTGTTCAAAGCAAACCAACACTCCTGAAATGGCCTAAGTAACTCTATTGAGCAGACTCTATAGAACTACAAAATCCTGATACCTTCTCCAAGGTCTCAATTTTTGTAATCACAAAGTGTATAAGGAGTTTTAACCTATCAGGGTCATATAGGCAGCACTGATGGATGTACTCCAAGAGATTTAACTAATACATTGCACTGTTGCCGTACGCTGTAGTCACCACTCCAGGGAGTGTCCATTACCAATAATTTTTATGATTTATAAAGCTGGAATAGGCAAGCTGGAAATCCAGTACGCTAACATCGAGGCCGATTTTGTCCCATGGCTTAGTTAATGTGCTTCATCTGAGTGCATGACATGGCACTGCTTCATTAGCCTCTCCTTCTTCTATGCAGAAATGGATCAGAGAAAGTTAATTTAATACTGAAGCAGTGATTGCATAGATTATGGTTTTTTGCTCTGACTACATACATCACTAATTATATGATAACATCTCATGTTTTTATATACACCCCATCCAGAAAATTCTTGCATGTGTCATCATCTGTCTTATGATTTCTACTGAAAATATAGCACAATTTTAAAGGACTGCAGAAGAAATTAATACAAGGTAATTCTTCACACTGATACCCCAGCGACTCAAACACCCCCTGAAAAATAAAATTGAAACACTAACACAAGGAAATCACGCAAATAAAACAAGCAATTAATATCCTACGTAGATTTTTTTAACCTATAAAGGGAGAAGTGCCAGAGATGCTATAGAGTACAACTGGGATTTTGCAATTGCTCCTGATTTTACTTGGAAGGCATCCAGATACTATGGTGATGGGTGGCAGGACAAAACCCTAAAATTAGATTAGATAAAATAGAACACTGTGTGTGCACATACACTGAACATCTGCATTGACACTGAAGTCAATGAGAATTGCAAGCCCTCAATGTTTCTGGGAAAAAAATCAGGACTTTTCTACATAAGTGTCTAATTTTAGAGACCCAGGTTTGAAAATATTCATTCTGGTTGCTCTTTTCATAAATACCTTATGTCATTGGCTCTCAACCTTTCCACACTACTGTACCCCTTTCAGGAGTCAGATTTGTCTTGAGTACCCCAAGTTTCACCTCACTTAAAAACTACTTGCTTAAACAAAAATACAAAAGTGTCACAGCGCAGTACTACTGAAAAAATGCTGACTTTTTCATTTGTACCATATAATTATAAAATCAATCTATTGGAATATAAATATTGTATTTACATTTCAATGCAGAAAATATAGAGCAGCATAAATAAGTCATTGTCTGTATGAAATTTTTGTTTGTACTGACTTCACTAGTGTTTTTTATGTAGCCTGGTGTAAAACGAGGCAAATGTCTAGATGAGTTGATGGAAGACCTCTGCATACCCCCAGGGGTATGCGTACCCCAGGGTAAAGAAACACTGCCTTATGTTAGGGTCTTTTGTAAAGTAAATGATGCTCACAGCTGCTGATTTACACTTACCACTATCATAGTTAGAAACTGAAATTTCGACCTTGTTTACGATAAGGAAATATTTCAAAAACTTTCCCAGCATTTCCAAGATTAGTTGACCTTCACGGATATTAGCAACAGAGGGAGGACTAGGGTAGACGGGCCTCTGGCATGTTAGGAAATGTGTCATCTAATCTTGCACAAAGCAGATCTATTCAATATGGTGCTTAAAAGGCTGGCACCCCGTTTACACTAGGGCTCCCAATGCTACTAATACCGGTAGCGCTGAACCAGCGTTAGCTATAACAGGGAACTCTGTAAAAAATCTCCTTGTTTTAGACTTGGCTTATGAGTGTGTAGTCCATTAACACAGCCCTGCATACATACACTGGTAATGGTTCGTATCACCATAGGACCTAGGTACCCCAAGTCTCATTGGAACCTCACTGTGGTAAGTGATGTACATAATTCCTGCCCTGAGAAACACATAGTCTAAACCAGAGGTGTCATAGCTTCCTACTCAGATTTGAACCTTAGCGTTCATAAACCGAGAAGCTAGCATGAACCCTCTAAGCTTAATTACCAGCTTAGATCTGATAGCGCTGCCACCAGCCAAGTGATTCCAGGGTTTGGCTCCCTCTGTGGTCTCTCAAAACCTTCTCTGGGGGACCTCAAGTCTCAGAAGCCCTGAGTCTTACCACAAAGGGAAATAACCCCCCCCCTCTCCTTGTCTTCTCTTTACTTCCTCCCCAGGCTTCCCTTGGAAGATACAGCTTCAAGTCCTTTGAAACACAAGCACCGAGAGATTAAGTATCTCTCCCCTCCCCCCTCCTTCTTCCCCTGAGGCTGTTCAGATCCACCCTCCGTAGATCTAACACAAAGAGAATTTCCCTTCCCTTCGTTCCTTAGCCTACCCAGAGAAAACTCAAACAGGTTTAAAGAAGCTCTTATAAAAAGAAAGAAAAGACATACAAATGCTCTCGTATTCAGATAACAATAACAGGGTCAGATTGCTTAAGAAGAAAAATATGAATAACCAGTCTATATTCAAAGAAAATACCATTTAACTTCCAGCAACTACACACAGTAAATACAAAAAAACCAATACAAGCTACTGTCTTTTCTACCTTGTACTCCAACTTGGAAACTGAGATGAACGTGAAGATAGAAAATCTCGCATAGCCAGAGACAGACCGAGAACAAGAGAAGAGCAGACAAAGGGACAAACACTACCCAAGACATTCCCTCCCTGACTTTGAAAAATCCGGTTTCCTGATTGGTCCTCTGGTCAGGTGCTTGGTTCCCTTTGTTAACCCTTTACAGGTGAAAGAAACATTAACCCTTAGCTATCTGTTTATGACAAGAGGTGGGCAAACTATGGCCCACGGGCCAGACTGTCCTGCCCAGTCCTTGAGCTCCTGGGTGGGGAGGCTAGCCCCGGCCCCTTCCCTGTTGTCCTCCCTCCCCTGCAGCCTCAGCTCGCTATGCTGCCAGTGATCTGGGCGGGGGGCTGCGTGGCAAGCTCCGGCCAGGCGGCCCATCTGTCAGACATGCTGCTCTGAGAGGCATGGTAAGGGGGCGGGGAGCAGGAGGGATTGGATAAGGGGCAGGGAGTCCTGGGGGCAGTCAGAGTATAGGGAGAATGGGGCAGCTGGATGGGGCAGAGGTTCTGGAGGGCGGTCAGAGGATGGAGAACAGGGGTCTGGATAGGCGTGCGAGTCCCAGGGGGGCCTGTCAGGGGGCAGTTGTGTGGATAGGGGTTGGGGCAGTCAGGGGACAGGGAGAAGGGGGGGTTGGATAGCGGGTGGAGTCCTGGGGTGGGCTGTTGGGGCAGGGGGTCCCGGGAGGGGGCAGTCAGCAGACAAGGAACAGGGGAGTTTGGATGGGTGAAGGGTCTGAGGGGAGCAGTCAGGGGGCAGGAAGTGGGAGGGGGCAGATAGGGGGCAGGGGCCAGGCTGTTTGGGGAGGCACAGCCTTCCCTACCTGGCTCTCCATACAGTTTTGGAATCCCAGTGTGGACCTCTGGCCAAAATGTTTGCCCACCCCTGGTCTAGACAGACAAAGGATGGGAGGGGAAAGAGGAAGACAGTGAGATGCCCAAGTCGCAGAGTAGGTATGTGGCAGAGCAAGGACTAGCATTCAGGTTTCCCAGACCAATGCCCTTGCCCCTAGTCCATACTGCATCTGATGTACTAAAGGAGCTTCAGCCCTTTTGTTCTCTAACACAAAAGGTTGTAACAATGCCACTCTAGTATCTAATTAGGTAGTGTTTCTTTGAAGAGATCTTTCCTTCAGTCTGGCAGCAGGAGCGGAACCTTCAACATAAACACATAATGGACGGTGCTGAATTCTGCATCCTTAAACCTACAAACTGAGTGCTCAGCTTCAGTCTCTCCCTGACCATCTTTTTAACACATCTTGGCACTGCCAGCTTGCAATAGAGTCTCAAATACGCCACTGGTTTAAGTCACCATTTAAGGGCATTTTTCATTTTTCATGCCCTGCTGTGATAACTGGCAGACAGAAGTGGATTAAATGAGGTTAGCGAGAGAATGGCATAATGCACACACCTGCTACATTGCATTCATCACAGGGAATTGCTCTTTTCCCTGGAATTGCTCTTTTCCCTTGCAAGTGTGAGTGCTGCTGTACAGAAAGGTACATTCAGATGCGTAAATGTCTGTGCCTATATTGCTATGATCACATCAAATGTGGCAAACTTTTAACTTTCAGTCAGTATTAATTCTGCAAGGTCTCTGCGCAATTTGGTCAATTCCCCAGTGTTCAGTATTTGTTAATGCAATCTCCTAGTACTCCATGTTATTAAGCCATCTCTGCAGGGATGCACTGCCTCTCCCTTGACTGGTTTCTGTATGCCACTCAATCATCTCTTTCATTCTTACCAGCGATACTGCATCAGCTGGCAGAGTTTTCTCAGCAGCCTACGGATCAAGACAGTCAAAGGGACTCCTGTGACTTGGGGGAATGGAGAGCAGGCCCTTCTGCTTCCAAAAACACAGGCTCTTATCAGAGAAGCAAAAGGGGAATCTTGGTTAGTCCCCTCATGGGGTTTCAGAGCCCAGGCAGCAGCCAGAGCCCAAATGTCTACACTGCAATTTTTATTTCTGCAGCCCGAGCCCACTAACTGGGCCAGCCGGAGCCACGCCGTAGGTCTTTTATTGTAGTGCAGAAGTACCCACCGACACTTAGAGCTGCCTGAAAAATGGCAAACATCTTTCATGAAAAACATTTTAAATATTTTGAAAAAAAAGAGGCAAAATGTGAAAGTTAGAAAAAATGAGACCAGTTCTACAAACACTTAGAGCATCTTATTCCAACCCCTGGAAAGCCTGGCTCCGCTTACACCAGCATTGTAAAATTCTGTTTCCCCCAGGTCAGCAACTTTGCCAGGCAAGCACCTCCCGCCAGTCACCACCACGGCATTAAGGGTGGTCTCAAGAAGATTTTTGTGCCTTGGCTGATAAATTCTCATGATAATGTTGCAAGGCTGCACGTATACAGCAAGGAGCGCGTTAAGACTTTCCTCATTTTCATGTAAAAACCTTTTAGCCTGACTCATTCAAACACAAGCTCACATTTTCCCTTTTCCACCTAGAGTTCTTAAAATTCACAGAGTTTTACCATCCACTCTTGGCACAGCAAGGATGCAGGCTTTCCCCAGAGCAAAAGTTATAACAACATTGGTTCCTGGCTGCCGGGTCTCAGTGATCATGGCAATGGGGTTGGTCAGTGTTAATAATGGTCATTAACAGCTGTCTAGCTGCAAGCTTTCACAGCATCCTTGTCTTATAGGAAGGAAAGCATTTTACAAGGGAGTTAATGATTGCCATGCACCGCCCCCGCAGGGTGCAAGTTACATGTCAAGTGTACTACCACTTGAAGGCAAGCACTGTAGGTGCTAGCCCTGCTGGGTCCCAAAAACCACTCAGACACATGGCTATGGGAAAGGGTCCTTTACTAGCGTTGGTAGGAACGGGAAGGGCAGTCTAGTAGAGATGGGACTTTTCAGGCCTAGTGCCTGAGATGCTCGCTCCAGTCCAGTCTCTAGACAAACAAATTGGAGCTTACGGGTTTCTAAGCCAGGCTCAGTCTCTCTCATTGGGGCTTCTCCGCACTGGCTCCTTACGCAGCCACTGCTGCTCCCCCACACAGACTTGCACCCAGTCACAGCCTGGTCCAGACGCAGCTCTGCACATGGTTCCTGGGCATTCTGCTTCGAATTCAGCTTCTCTCCAGCTCCTAGCTCACCATATGGCTGCTGCTTCAGCTTCTCTGCTGCTCCTGGCTACCCGGGCAGCTGCTGCTCTCATAGGGTTGCCAACTTTCTAATTGCACAAAACTGAACACCACTGCTCTGGCCTTCTCCGAGGCTCTGCCACTTCTCCGAGGTCCCGTCCCCTGCTCGCTCCATCCCTCCTCCCTCTGTCACTGGCTCTCCCCTACTCTCACTCACTTGCACCAGTCTGGGGTGGGGGTTGGGGTGTGGAGCGGGGTATGGGCTCTGGGCTGGGGCTGCAGGCTCTGGGTGAGGCCAGAAATGAGGGGTTCAGGGTGAAGGAGAGAGATCCAGGCTGGGGCAGGGAGTTGGAGTATAGGGTGAGTGAGGGCTCTGGCTGGGATGTGGGTTCTGGGGTGGGGCCAGAGATGAGAGATTTGGGGTGCAAGAGCGGGCTCTGGGCTGGGGCTGAGGGGTTCAGAGTGTAAGAGGGGGTGTGGGTGTGGGCTCTGGGGTGGGGCAGTGAGTTGGGGTATGAGGGGGGTTGCGGGGTGTGGGTCCCGGGAGGATGTTTGGGTGCAGGAGGGGACTCTGGGCTGGGGCAGGGGCTTGGGGTGCAGGAGGAGGTGCACTTGGTTATGTATGGGTAGGATCTGTGTCTGCAGAGGGATGACTTAAGCCTTTAATGTCTGTGCCTAGAATATGCAGCCCTTGAGTTAACACGGTAGCAAGGCACCATGCAATTGGCACTGAGTAAGACTCTAAAGCACACTGCAGAAGACAAGCACCATGGAACAAACGCACCTGGCTCCTGCAGAGAGAGCCCACTGCTTCTTTTAAATGGCTATTATTCCTCGTGAACAGATGTCAGGCTGGCAGCACCAGGGAAGGAGGTCCATTGCTCTGCCCCTAAAACAGCATAGGTTTACCTGGCACTGCCTCAGCCTGGACCTTGAGGGACCACCTTAAGGAATGAGACAGTAGTTTAACCTCTTTGTCCGTTAGAACATTGGCTTCTCTGATAAGGACATCTGGTTCACTGGGTACTCAACTGATAGTCCACAGCCCTATTTCACACAGGCTATTAAAGAGTCATCAGGTGGTAATGACTTGTAAGTCACTTCTAGTTTTGGGCCTGATGCTCCCTTCTACCTGCCCTGCCAGAGTAAAAGAAAAGCTGACAGACTGGGGGTAGATGGAGCAGCAGCTCCACAGTGTACTCCCCATCCATTGGAGCTTTCCTTCCATGGCAACTGTGGCTTGGGAGCAGGCATGTCACAGAGCTAAGGACATGGGGTTGGAGGGGGAAAGGGAGAGGAGGAAGATAGCTAGAAATGAACAGGTCTGGTTCTGGCGGATGGTTCTACTACCGCTTGTAGCATTTAGTCCTGCTTATTTTATGAGAGAATATTCTGAATTCCTTTATTTTTTTCTACTTAATCAATGCCTTCACACATCCAGAATAAAAACAAAAAATTTAAAAAAAAATAGAAAAAACCACCACTGTTTTGCTTGTAGAATAATTTTTTAGGGAAAATGTGTGAAATATTTTTTGGGTAAAAAAAAAAGAACTGCACAACAGGAATCTGGATCATGGACAATGGACCCGGTCCTCAGCTGCTGTGAGGGCAGCTGCGCTGAGATCAATGGAGCTTATGCTGATTTACACCAGCCAAGGATCCAGTGCAATAATCATAAGGACTTTTGATACTAAAATGACTCAGATGTGTGCTGTATAGTACCACAGATGTTCATTTAAAAACATGTTAGTATTAGGTAATATAATAATTCATGGTATCAATAAAGGTAGCAGATACTACCGTGATGAACATGGGATATGAGTCTATCTAGAACAGAAACCACTAAAATACTGCAATCATTTTTAATACAAAACTCTGACATTGACTGGTGGGCTTAAGGCTGGACTTAAGTCTCAAGGTTTACAACGCAAAAAACTAATTTACAAGAGAGCAACTAGGTTACTTCTAAATTAGAAGCTAGGCAAATTATACATTTATGAAGAATTATCTAATTGCGACTTCCTTATTTACTTAGGCATTTATAAAAGATTTAGATTCAGAGAGGGAATGTAGATGAAATGAATTATTTGCATCTTTTATTAGATAAAAATTAACCAAGGTGCCCAGACATTATGGTGATTAATGATATAGAAACAGTAAAGAGTCTGGAAGGTTAAAATGTCAGATGCCTTCTTGGAGAGCTCTCAGATATATTGGATGATAATGTTTTTTCTTCCACTATTCTAGTACGGATGTTCCATGAAAGAATTTGGTGGGGGGGAAGAGGAGATGATGGGTCAGATGTTGATAAATTCATTACTCTTTGTAGGGTGGCCCAAGAGCAGGATTTCGAGTAGGCGCCGCAGCATGATGGGCCAAATTCTGCAGCAATGTTAACTCATGCCATCTTCATGAAAAACACCCTTCACTGCCATCATGTAATCCCTACAAAAGCCACATAAAACTATGGCTCCCAGTTGAAAACAGTCAATGATGTAAAATTAACCAGTGGTTCTCCCAGCAGTCCCATATCCTCTCCCCAGGCCTTGCTCTCCTGGTGGTAACTTCTGCTCCCAACATAGAGAAGAGCTCATATCTGGTTTCAGTGATTCACCTCCCCTTAGTCCTGGGCCCTGGCTGTCCAGTGATGATGGTGGTGTAAGAACCTACACAAAAGAGAAATCTGAAGATCCTTATTCAGTTTATGCACAGTTCCTATTTCGGTGAACTCCTAAGGATTTCAATTGGAGAAGGGTCATTTCTGAGCACTGTAAAAGGTGGAGGAAGTCGATAGTTGCCACGATGGGCTTGATCCACTGAAGTCAATGGTAAGACTCCACTGAGTTCATTGGCTCACGCCCAATTCGTACATGCAGTTCATGATTGCGTGCAGATGATTATGCGCAAGCCCAATAAGAACGCTGGCTAGGCTGGTGAAGAGACTTAACAGAAATTAACACGGGTGGTGCCAACAAGGGTTTTCATCAAAGGACAACACACGTGACCAAAACAGAGATTTAGTCCAGTCCCAGGACCCTGAGTGCAAGGCTGCCTTCCTTCTCACGGGCAGACTCCTGCATCTCTCTCTCAAGCACCAATGTATAGTGCTTCCTCTGAGAGCCAGTGCAAGAGCCAGGGGAAGCTAAAATTAGAATCAAGGTTTATTCTTTGCAGGCTGGTCACTGGGGGTGACAATCCCAAACACTTAGTGAGTTTTCTTCCCAACTAATGGGGGCGATGGAACAGGTAAAACTGATCCAAAATCCACTGGAGTCAAAGGAAAGACTCCCAATGACCCGAGTGAGCTTTGGGTCAGGCACTCACTCATCAGCTAGCATGTAACACACCTCATTTCCATTCATTTGCATAGCAATTTGCAAGCTGACCCACTCAAATATCAGCTCACGTATCCTTCCCTTATCAAGCGCTCTTTGCATTCACAGGTTCTCTGCTGTAGCATTAAATCATTCAGTTTTACTTCTGAATACAAATAGGGCTCTTAGCCCAGAGCAGTAGCACATCACTGATATATTATATGCACACTAATCAGTGGAAACGCCATACACAGTGAGAAGAATTAGATCTATATAGTTTTCCAACACCATACACAATCCGGAGGATGTTATCACAGGGACTGAGTAACATGAAATCATCACACACCCAAGAAAATTAACTGAATATGAATAGATTACTCACCTCAAGCACAAGAAAAGCATAAAGGCAACAATAAGCGCTCCTATAGATATACAGTGCCCCAGGTAGTTTATGATGAGAGCAATCTTGTAATGGAGTGCATACTTCCTCTGGAGGCAAAGAGATAACATGATTAAATCAGCAGAGTCTCGGGGCACCGACATTAAGGAACAGTTAATCAGTTTAGGAAACTATAATTACTTTTCTTGATTGTAAGATGATGTTATTATAATGACCCAAGGGCTACAGTTTATGGATTAGCCAAGCATATTGTCCGGACATAAACAAGCAGTTCTAACTACAACGTATGTTTCAGTTTGATTTTTTTCCATACAGATCTGGTCAAACAGAACTTTTCTGTGGAATTTCAAAAGGTTTCAATATTACCTGGCTTAAATCTTCACACCTTAAAGCCAGCCATGGTGTCAAAGGCACGGGACACTCTGGAAAGACAAACTTCTCATGATTCCAACAGGAAACGAGGTGGCCAAATTAATTTCTTTGTTAGATGTTCAGATATTATTTATTCAGTAGCCAGTGTTAAGGTCAGGCTGGTTCCCAGTATATTTACTATAATGATTAAAGTTTGCTCATGAAAATAAATAATAAATAATATTCTGTCACTGAAGCACTTTGCAAACTAAGGGTCTGAGCCTTCAAACTCGTATTTGAATTCGTAAAGACTTGAAAGAGCTGGAATCTGGTGATCTGAGCACAGGACCGGGAGCCCCCAAATTCTAAACCCAGTTTTGACAGTGATTGCTCTGTAGCAAACTTTCAGGTACATTTCTCTCTATCACAGGGTATTGTAAAAATAAATCAGCTAGGCCCTGATCCTGCAGACACAGGTCTAGTTTTAAGCAAATGAATACGGTCATTGAAATCAATGGGATTAGTTTTGTGTTTAACTGATTAATTTTTACAACAAATACATAAAAGATTGCCTGTCTGTGAGCTGCAGTCAGAAGGAAGCAGCCCATACTTCATGCTAGTGGGTGGTAAGAATGCAGTATTAAAATGAACACTAGCACTGGTAGAAAGCCAGCAAGGATTTTCCACTGAAAAATTTTAAAATAAAGAGAAACATTTTCCTTTTGTTCCAATTTTTCATTGAATTTATAAGTTTTTTGACTAAATGGAAAATTTTCAGTTTCTCCTCCCCTTTCTATCATTTTTCCCTCCTCACACTTGGTCCCACTGGAAGGCAAAATTTAAAAAAAAAGGAGAAAGGGAGAGGAAGCTTCAGAAAATGAAAAGTGATTTTTTTTTTGGTTGTCAAAACCCAACAATTTCAGTTTCCTATCAAAACTCCCTAGGCCAAAATGAAAATTTCCATCAAAAATTCTCATATCAGTTGAAATATCCTTTGTCGTCACATAAGGTTTTGAGGAATGATTTTTTCAGCAGCTGAAGTAAATAGCTTTCTCAGAGCTGAAAAATGAACCCCCACCCCAAGTAGCTCCCTAATAAGACTGCCTTGCAGGCAACATTTCCATGATCAAATCTACCTAAGTCTTCAGCAGACAGCATAATATGCTGTCCTTTGAGAGAACTAAGTTAAATGTGGAGGGGGAGTTAAGTGCATTCTGAAATCCCCTAAATTCTCATCCTCATCTGCCCATTTCTGAACAGCCCTGAGAAAGAACAGAAACAAGAATCAGACAACCTGACCTTTATTATACCAATGTCATTGGATAACCAAAGGGGGAAGGAATGGCTTATAATTTGAACTGTACCTACCTCATCAAATGGCAGTTTGCATACATCATTAATGTAAAATATATTGATCGGATGCATTACCGTCTCTATTTTTTGCTTAAATGCCATTTGAGTGCTAAGCACTTTCTGGAAATAATATAATATTTTCTCCTGCCCAGAAGAGCTTACATTGTAAATTAGATATTACTCATCTCATTTGCATCATGACTATTATTTTAACTTTGCATATACTGTACAGTGTTACAGTTTTGAAGACAAACTTTGAAAATATGAGCTTCCTTTTCAAACACTGGCACCGGAGAGGAAAAAGGACCTCTTTTGCTGTTGATGATGCTAAAAACAGACTCAGGTTTTCCCCAAGGCAAACTCAGAACCCGTAGAGAGAAACATGGTATTAACACCTGTAAAACACTGGGCTGATATGGTGGTAAAGCCACCCATGGCTTGGCTATGCTAGAGTTCACATCACATGTAGAAACTGGAGCAACAGCAGCAGTGCTGCAAAACGTTGACACATTTTTTCCTACAGCCAACCTACCCATCCCCCCAGTCAATGAAAGCTCTGCTAAAGAACTGTATGTTGCAGTCCCAACCCCGCCCTTCCCCATGTCTTGTTCACATAGAGGATAATAATCTACTGCTGCTGCCAGACAGATTACACCTTCAGTTCAAGTAACTGATGTCAGTTTTGCACTGCTGAAGTTACCGGGGCAAAATCTTGCTGCTAGTTCATGAGGCAGCTCCTAACACTAATAAGTGGATAAAGAGTCATCTGGTATACCGAATAACATGGTCGTGTCATATCAGCCATGTCTACCAGTCGTGTCATATCAGCCATGTCATGCTATACACACTAAAATGAGACCGATTGGCTGATATGACATAGTGACAATCATTACTGATAATGTGGTCACGCTGCACATATAGTGATATTGTTTCGAGTCAGCCTCTATCAGTTAAACTGGGACCAGGTGCAGGAAAACCAATTCAGTGTCTTGGATTCACAGGGCTGGTCCAAATGGTCTCTTTACAGCCAGAGTTCAAACAAACGCAAGATGCCTTTTTTCCTTCAAGAGACTCTCCCTGTCCCAGCTGGGGTCTGATTCCCTAATCTCTCCAAACCATCATGGCCAAGGACTCAACATCTGACTGTAATCATAGCTCCATGTAACCGAGCACATCTCCTCAGCCTGAGCTGGATCTCATTTTCTGCTGGTCGAGTCCCCAGTTCCTGCAGAAAGGGCAGGTATCTCTAACCCCGCTGAAGCCCTTTGCAGGCTTTGCAGAGTGTCTAGTCAGTCTAGATTTCATCCCATAGCTGCACTGAATTATCAGTCTAGGAGCCCTGACTGTTGGTGCTAGCACTATCTGCTGCCTGGGTCTTACTGCACACAACACACACATTTTCTAAAGTCCCTTGAAGGGCTGGTTTGAATTGACCTGTGAGATAAAGGAAAACTAGGAGCCCAGTTGTCTATGCTAACTCAAGGCTTCTGTATTGTCTCCCAAAATATTCCTCTAGGCTCCTGAGGGTTTTGACATCCCATGTACCATTTTGCTACACAACCACATTCGTTGGCTCCTGCTCTATCTCCTACCGCAGCTACGTCTCGCCCCTTCTTTCTTAGCAATGTCAGAACATGGTCGCCCACCAAGCTTACGCAGAACAAAACCAGATGTGCCCTGTGCGCAGGTGCAGCTACAGAAAGTTGCCCTTTTACAGTGTCTTGTGCACTCTCGCATGGCCTGCAAATGAGAACGGTACTTCAGGCCAGTTATGGGGAAGGTTTGCATGAGGGCTAGCTCCGTGGTTTGAGCATTGCCTTGCTAAACCCAGGGGTGTGAGTTCACTCCTTGAGAGGACTGCTTAGGGATCTAGGGCACAATCAGTACTTGGCCCTGCTAGTAAAGGCAGGGGACTAGACTCAATGACCTTTCAGGGTCCCTTCCAGCTCTATGAGATAGGTGTATATCTCCATATATTATAAGCAGAGGGGCTGAGCTGATACCATACATCAGTTTCCCTGGATGCTACTGAACAGTTGTCAGATCATAAGGACTCCTGGTCACCCATAAGTGCAGGGGGCAGGGCACTGCCCATCACTCAGGGGGAGTTTAGAAGCTGAGTGACCAGAATATGATGCACTAGCCGTATCTATTTACATAATGGACCTGTAGCAGAGTGGATCTCTGCTCCTGCCCTGAAGGGGTTAAAAACGGGCTGGGGTTGGGGCTGGAGAAAGCAGCCTTTAAACTGGGCTGATTGGGGAAGTGGCTGCAGCTGGGGCCACGCCTCAAACTGAGCCACAGGGCCTAATAAGGCGGCCAGGGAAGCCAAGGGCAAGCAGTCTCTCTCTGACTGGAGAGGGAGACAGGCCTGGCTGCTTGGGAACTCACCCGGGAGACCTAGAGGAAGGCAGGGCTGGGGAAAGGCCTTAGGAGCTGGGAAGCCCTAGGCCAGCAACTCCCCAGGCTGCAGAGCTGGTTCTAGGCCTCCAAGGTACTGGGCTTGCAGAGGGGCAGCCAGTCCAAACCCCTTGTTGCCTATGATGATCGGCTGATACACTGCAGTCTGCACGGGGGCTAAACAGAGACTGGTAGTAGCCATGACTGAGGCAAAGAGGGGATAGTGGGGTGAGGGTTCCCCTGGGAGGGGAGAGACCCAGTTAAAGGAGCACTGGGGTCCAGGGAGGGACACGGGGGCCAGCAGAGGACAGGTGGATCACTGGCCTGCAGAGGGTGCTCTGGGCTTGGACTGAGTTAATTCCCTGAAGTCACCAGCAGGAGGCGCTGCAGGGGTGAGTCCACACATCTACAGGGCCCTACTTCAGTGGGACTATTCCTGAGAGTAAAGTTAAGCATGTGTGTTTGTGGAACTTCCTCATGAGTGTGTGCTAAAGGCCACCCCCCCCATGTGTCTGTTATTCCCCCAGCTAGTGCTTTTGGCTCTGCAGCTTTCCAGTTCCGTTCCGGGTGCACCAGTCACATTTGAAGAATCAGAGCCCAGCTTGCTCTGAAGATAAGGATTTAGGCTCCTGAGCATAAGCATCCAGGCCTGAAAAGGGCACCTTTTTTATTAAGAACAGATTGATGGATGTGGTCACTTGGCACCAACTCGCTGATCTGTGGCATCTGTTAGGGTTATTCAGTAACAACAGCGCATGCATGTGGGTGCATCTCACTTTTAATCAAAAAGGAAATTGCAAGGAATCTGTAGGAAACACATTTCTTCACAAATCAACCCAGGTTTTATTCTGACATCTGAGCGCCAGTTAGGTGTTTCAAGAATATTCATAAACTTTAATACTTGTAAAGTTTGTCATAACCCTTTAAGGATCTACTAAATGAGTTTTTAAGCTTTAGCAAACACAGAAGGTTTTTGAGCAGGGGGAATCACAGCTTTTATATACTTAAGAAATAGGTGGCTTAAAAAGTTTTATCATATTATCCTAGCTGCAGGATTTTAAAGCAAAGAGCAAAGGAGAAAATCCCCTAATGCAGTGGCAACACCTATCCAATCCCTGAAAACAAAGCTCATCTGCCTTTGCCTTTACTAGGATGTTAACTGTTCAAAGTCATGCAAGAAAAAGAAGATGTGGGTTTAGAATGGGTTTCCCCGGACAGGAACAGCAAAAGATACTATTTAGGCTTGAGTTCACCACACCTGCCTGACCTAAGTTAAAGGAAACGTATTTCTTGCACTAAAATCACCTTCTCCCGTCCAGGGCACCAGTCAGTTTCAGGATAGATCTACAAAAGTCATGTGTTGTGACTTCACTACTAGTGCAATCACCCCCATGACGGCACAATAGACACACTCTCACACGCCAACTCCATTTCCTGCCTTAAATCTCACCTCTTTTCACCAGCTTACCACCAACCAACCACCTCTCATGCTGCGTTACTAGGTCTCACAATATGCAATGCTTTTCTTCAGGCTCCAGCTCCTGGAGTCATGGGATGTAAGAGAATCTCAGGGTTCATTTTTAAAATAAATGCAAGTGTCTAGCCCGCCTGGTTGCAGGGAAGAGCTTGAAAACATGATCTGAGTGCACTCGAAAGACTCGGAAACCAACCAAAAGGGAAATGAAAAGCAGCCCATTATTTACGTTTTTAAACAAATCATGATTTCTAAGGCACTCTAAAGATTTTGGGGGCTCTGTCTGATTCATGATGTTGAATACTTGAGGTTGGCAATATGGCAAGTCCTGTGCTGTCTATTCTTGCTTTCATGCCTGCCCTTAATCCACCTTAACATACAAGTCACATTAAATGAAAGCAAAACGTTGGAATGAACAATTGAATTCTGAACACAAGCCAGCTATTTTTGGTGCTTCCCTCCGTGTCCCCTCTCCTTTGCTAGAAGGAGGGCGAATTTAGATTATAAACGTCTCAGTCAGGTGGGACTTCATCTTCACATATGTTTGTAAAGGGCCTCGCACCTCTCCAGGAAAGGAGAGAAAAAACAAAGAAGTATCTGTAAATCCCTGTGCTTCTAGAGTGAAATTCATCCCTGGGCAGAGAGCTAGCACAAAGCCTAGGTACCACTTACAAACAGGAGAATAAAAAGGATTAAACTGGCACAGGGGTGTTGAACCTGTGCTCTGTGCAAGGCTGAACTTCCCTTTCATCTACAAGGCGAGGCTGCCATCTGAGAACACAGAATTGCACACAAAGCTTCCAGCCCTCTTGAAAGGGTCTGTAGAATTTAACAAAGAGGAATAACCTTTCCGTAAGCTCTTGTGTATTACAGGGTATGCTGGCTCTGCTAAAGTTAGGTGCAGTCCAACCCTTCTGTTACACGGCTACATTATTGTCAGTTCTCCCTGTTTCTGCTGATGCTAAAATGAGGTTGAGGATTGGGAATGCTTGGGGCCGAAAGATGCCATGTGCCTTGCGGGACCAGGTGGTAAAAACATACCAGGCAGCAGTGAATATATTAGTGCAGTACTCGTAGTAACAGCAGTATTACAGGCTGCGTCGGCTGCGTCTGACGAAGTGGGTATTCGCCCACGAAAGCTCACGCTCCAAAACGTCTGTTAGTCAGTAAGGTGCCACAGGATCCTCTGCTGCTTTTACAGATCCAGGCTAATACGGCTCCCCCTCTGATACTCAATAGTATTACAGTAGCAGCTATTGCCCCAAACTACATTCAGTCGCCATTGTGCTAGGTGCTGCACAAACACGGAGTAAGAGGCAGTCCCTACCCCAAAGAGCTCACAGTCTAAGTAGCCCAGACAGACTGAGGTGATGTCTATGCTGCACGTGTAGACATTCCTTGAGCAACAATGGCAGGAAAGCTGTGGCAGACAGGCTGCACAAACCCACCCAGAGGGTGTGCAGAGAGAGGGGCAAGTAGGGGCACGGTCTCCTCCCCAAAATCTCCATGTGTCCCTGCAGCCCGGAGAGGGAGAAAGCTGAGCTCCTCACCCCCTTCTGGAGTTCCACATTCAGTGGGGGTCTGCAAAGCAGGCAGCAGCACTGGGACTGCAGCAGCAGGGAAGGAAAAGCAGCAGGCTGCAGCTGTGAGGATGTGGGGAGGAGGATCTAAGCCGGCAGGCCAGCCGCTCTGCTGTTTCCTCCCTCTCTGGACTGCACAGACAGGGAGAGTGCTGCTGCCAGGGGGAGCTGCTCCTGGGTGTCCCCGTTAGAGACGTCCCGAGAAATCTGGGGGTGGGGGATGTCATATGAACCTTTCTTTTCTGTGTTTACTGTTCCCCTCCAAAAGCGTTCAAATGTGAATTCCTGTGCACATCCCTGAACCCACTCAGGACTCAGGATATGCACTTGAGCGGCTATTCGGTGCTGCTGTGGCTTCAGTGCTGTTATTTGAGCGAGCACGATCAAAGCTGGCTTGAGGATGACTGCATGTGCTGAAGCCACACCACTGGTTGGAGTGCAGACATAACCAAAGAATGGGAGTGTTACTGTACCTCTCCCCCTTTTTAATAGACATATACAGTAAATGACTTGCCAAAGGTCCCACTGGGACCTGTGGTAGAGCCAGAAATAGAATCTTAATTTCCTGAGTCCCAGACTAGCACCTTAACCATAAGACGCTCCTTCTTTTCTAGCACGCTGAGAAAAATGACATTTGGAAAAATAGAGAGAAAGCGAGATACAGACCTTGTCGTCCAGGATAGGTTCGCACTGAGAGTAGTTGATCTTGGAAGCCCATGTCCCATTTCCCAGGCATTCTCTGTAGGCGTTTCCTAATAGGGACCAAAATAAATAAATAAATGCACAAGTTAACCACACAACCCCTGCCCCCTCCCGGACACACACAGTGATAGCTTTAGAGGTATAGATGTTAAATGAGAGTCTTTTCTCTGGGTAAATAATGAATTCTGCCTCTGTAGGCTTTGCAGAATAGATAACCTGCCACACTCAGGAAGACGGGAAAGGACTGTGAAGAACACAGAAAAAAGCAGCTTAAAAATAAGGTACATTTTTGCATGTGCTGTATCTCCCCTCTGCAGTCCCTCGAGGGCACCCACTCTAGGCTCCTGGTTCTGTAGCTGCCACCTCTTTTGAGCAGAGACTTTTGTCTCTCTCCTTCCTGACTGGGACTTTTCCAGTCTGCACAGTTCCCTGCCTTCATGGTGATATTCACAGTAAACCAGACAGCGTACAGAGGCCAGCGTCTGTGCTTTGCTTTCTCTTCAATGGCTATGAACAGCTGTAATTGCCAGCAGTTACAAGTTACCACACATTTATTCTTAAGCAAGCACATTTATTCTTACGGTGAAAACATTACAGAGAAAACATTAAAAAAAAAAAACCACATGCACGCTAACTAGCTCAACAGAGACCACCCACCAACTCCAACAAGGGCTCTGGTAGGAGTCACTCCTTCAAACCTCACCACAGGGATTATCTGTGGTTACAAGTTCTTAACAGCCTTAGCTCCGAACTATCACCACCATGCATAGCTTAGTTTTTCTTTTATACAGTTGGACCTTTGATATTGAGACTCTGGAATCAGATGATCAGCAGATAGTGGTCCCATCCTCAGACTGTAGCTTCAGAAGGTTGGTTTTTGCATAGCCAGGAGGTGAGGGATTTGCATTCACCTCTCCCTAGAGACTCCTGAAGCAAACAGCTTGATACTGTTTGTCCCAAGAGTCCATTCATGTCTGGTACATTGTTCAGAACACTCCTTTGAAGTTCAGAACACTTCCCAGGGTTCACAGCACATCTCCCCCCACAAAGTTTACATACAATCCCACCCATTAGAATACACAAACCGTTCAATACAACGGACCCAGAGCATACTTAAACTTAATTCAATAAGGTTTCTCAAGGATATTGCAGGAAATTGCCATCTCTCTCACAGCCTTATGAAAAGGAGGTTAAATAAATTGTGCAAAAATGTTAGTGAACGTTTGGGTGCCTAATGCTACAACTTGGAGTGTGTCATGTAGTTTACAAAGTTGTTACTATACGTACTAGGGCCTTGTTTCCCTCTCCCTTACACTAGTATAAACTGGGAGTAAGACCAGGTCTACATTGCAAAGTTTTGATGGCATAGCTGTCGGCCAGGAGCATAAAGAAACCACACCCCTAGCTGACACAGCTATGACGACAAAACTCCCAGAGTGTTTCTGTCAGCATAGCTACTGTCATTAGACACATAGACTTTAAGGTCAGAAGGGACCATTATGATCATCTAGTCTGACCTCCTGCACAATGCAGGCCACAGAATCTCACCCATCCACTCCTGTGTCCTATGTCTGAGTTACTGAAGTCCTCAAATCGTGGTTTGAAGACCTCAAGCTGCAGAGAATCCTCCAGCAAGTGACCCGTGCCCCATGCTGCAGAGGAAGGCGAAAAACCTCCAGGGCTTCTGCCAATCTGCCCTGGAGGAAAATTCCTTCCCGACTTCAATATGGCAATCAGTTAAACCCTGAGCATGTGAGGAAGACTCACCAGCCAGCACCCAGGAAAGAATTCTCTGTAGTAACTCAGATCCCACCCCATCTAACATCCCATCACACAGACCACTGGGCATACCTACCTGCTAATAATCAAAGATCAATTGCCAAATTAATTGCCAAAATTAGGCTATCCTATTGAGGGAAGTAGTGGTCTTACACTGACAGGAATGCCTCCTTGTGTTGGCCTATGCCCTGTCTACACTATGAAACTCTGCTGACATAGGTACACCAGCAAAACATATATAGTGTAGACAATGCCTAACTCCCTTGGAGCCACTTACTCTTCATACGTGCTGCCTTCTTATACAGTAGCATATAAAGCAAACTACTCAACGATTCAGGATTTGGACAAGCTTTGTGGCCTTTCTAACAAACCAGTCAAACTAGTCACGCAGGTTGAATTTGAGCCAGCTGGCTTTCCCATTGGCTGTTAAGATTCTCACAGTCAGGTGCATGAGATGCCACAAGTGGGGACAAAACAACATTTCAGTGAGGCTGGGAAAGCAACACATGAACTTTGTCTGAATTGATTTCAGTTTTAATTGAGCGTTGTTCAGGCCCAGCCAGCCGTCCTTTAAAAAACAAACCGCCCACAGAAAGAGTCTGAATCTCCACTGGGGAACACGGGTGCGAAGAAGGGGTAACTGCCTGGCAGTCAGTGGCATTACGCTGGTGCAAAACTGGCCGAGCGGGATCAGAATGAAGCCCAAGCTGCATCTGCCTTTTTGCCCAAACATTCTGGATGTCTCAAAGGCCGCCATTTGGTTAATGAGAGTTAACACAATACAGACTCCAGTCACTCTGGTTTTTAATTCCCCCCTCTGATATAATTGCTTTCTCCTCACTGCCTTCTCTGAAAGCAGATAATAATATCATCTAGCCCCTGTCAGAGCTCCACTGAATTACTTGCCAGTTCGTCCTGCTTCCTTATTTTAAAAGTATTGTGTCACCTACAGAACTCCTGCTCAGCACATCAATGGACTGGAGACCAGTCTGTGCTGTGAAAGTTAACTCTCTCTCACACACACCTCCTCCCCATCTCCGAAGGGTACCAGTAAACTAAATGTTTGAAGTCCTTGCCAAGAAATGAGTTCCTAAATTCAATTTCATGTTCATTTGAAATATGGCCTTAAGGGACCCATGGGCTGTGTACAACGGCAGGCGTCTATTCTAGCTTTGGGGAATAAGCCAGATAATTCTGTGGTATCTTGAGAGGAAACTACGACTTTGAAGTCCAAACTATTTTATTGTATATAAATTCTATACCTCCCCATCCCCCCCACACGCTTTGTGTAACTACAACATTTCCCCCTTTGTCTATTGCAGGCTATAGCCTATGAGAGAGACACTGACAATTCAGAGAAACATAACATAAAGAAAGAGAAAGAGAAACATAAAATAAAGAATAGCCACCTAATTAAAATGCACACAGGACAAAGCTAAGCAACTGCATCCTCGTCTCCTCATCTCACCTTCCTCCTTCCTTTACCCTCATCCTTCCTTTTGTCCATTTGTCTTCATCATATGGCGCTGGGTCAGCCCAGCTGTTACACAGCTGTGCAGCATGGCTCCTGGGAATAAGGAGCAAACCAAGAGCGCAAATGCTGCTTACATGCTGCTTAAAATGCCTTTAAAAAAAATCACTGAAGCAGTTGCTAGGATAGGGTAGGGTGGGTCTTTTTTAGTATTTTTAAATAATGGAAGTTTACACCATGAGTCTCTTTAAATCTACCAGTACCTAAGTTAATGGTAGGATAGTTCACAGAGGGCAATACACATGGCTTAGAATCTAGATAGCTCAGTGGTTTGAACATTGGCCTGCTAAACTCAGGGCTGTGAGCTCAATCCTTGAGGGGGGTCATTTAGGGAACTGGGGTAAAAAATCTGTCTGGGGATTGGTCCTGCTTTGAGCAGGGGGTTGGACTAGATGACCTGCTGAGGTCCCTTCCAACCCTATGATTCTATGTTACAAGACATTTATGATCATTTGAGAGGTGATGCAGAGATGGGGAGAATCTCATGGATGGCTACTGATATCTGATGCTGATGGCTAGTCAGCATTACTGATAATTTTCAGGGTATTCAACAGAGCTGGAAGAAATGATACCTAGACACAAAACTGCCAAAATCTGGGTGTGAAGTGACACACAATGGATCGCTTTGTTGCTTATGGCATGTGCTACATCTGTAGAAGACCATTCAGTTTCACACAGTGTTGTACACAGCTGAAACTTGGCTATCTCCCATAGCAACAGGGTTGGATACAATGGGTATGAACCATTGCCAGTGCATTAAACGAATGAGGCGGGATGATTTTATAGCTCTGATCTCAGCTCTCAACATAAATGTTCATGATATTCTCCATTCCAGCACGCATATATTGTATGAAGTGGCCTTACTATACAAGTCAATGGAAGTTAATTTTATCCTTCTGCTAGCTGCATCTGACATCAGCTGGGAACACCTGAGGGAATGAGCTATCACTGTAGCAGGCACTGGTTGAGAAGATACCTAACAGGATTCCATTACCCTCTGTTTTCACACACATAAGTACTGAAAACATTCACTTTTGAGGATGACATTTTCCATGGTTATTTTCAGATGAAAGGAATTAGGGGTGTATTGAAAATTGTGTTAAAAATGACAAGCTTATCACTTTAATTGAAGGGGTTTCCAGGTCCTGCTTGCAGGCTAGGGGGCACTGTAGAGAAGCATGCGAACTGGGGCTCAAGTCAGTCAATCTTCAAAGAGCCAGCCTAGAGAAAATGTGGGTCCCTCTGCCTTAGGGAGCAGCCTGTTTTGTTTGGTTTTGGTTTCTTGCGTGTTATTTCTAAGAAATAAAGTAGTGTTACATTCCAATGTCCAGAAAGAGTATTTTGTGTTTTTTATTTACATTTGTGTATATGCTGTAATCATAAAGGTGATTAGGGTTTATTTGTTTTATTTACTGAAAGTTTGAACAAAAACTTTGGCAATTTTTGAGTAAAAACATGTACATTTTCCTTTGTAAATGATTCTAACCATACCTCTTGAGTAGTGCTATAATAAAAGACTACTGGAGCTTGGAATCTGAAATTTGACATGACCATAACATCACTGAAGACTTCTATTTTGCACAGTGTGAAAAAAAAACTGGCTTTGGATTTAATAATTATGTGATGCTTGGACAATTGTGTCCTGAACATATTGCAGTAGACAATATTTTTTAAGTCTTTAGGGAAGCACTTAAATGGTTTGAATTTCCATTCCCGGGCTCTGCTTGTGAATACACAAAATTGCACATGCACTTTGTAGGTGCAAGTGCTTAATGGTTCTCATACCTGTGCATATACGACAGATTTTTCAGCTGCAAAACCCACTTCACCCAATGGGCTTGATGAGTGCAAATTCTCACACTTGCTCGTGTTCAGATGCTGGAATATTTAAAATGCAGATGGCAGATACCCATATCTGCAGAGATCAGGTGCCTGCACATTCTGGATATGAACAATAAGTCCAGGCAGCAGCTCAGTTGAAAGTCTGGCGTTAAGTGCCATGTCCATCCTGCGCTGCTAGGGGGAGACAGTCAGAGAGGAGCATTTGCCCACAGGGACAGTGAACTCCCAGGCAAGGCAGCTCTAAGTTTTCCATGGGGTCTGTAAGAATTCTGCCAGCAGAGGCTGCACCAGGGATGTGCTGAGTAATGGTATCTCCCAGCTGCCATAGTCTTCTTGCCCCTCCCCCAGCCAACCCCACTCACTTTTTGGTTGCCTATGTTAAAATTGACTCCAGGAGCAATGTTAACTCAGCCTCATGGCACAGATATACCATTAAATATACAGCTGAAAATGTTCATTTGTATCTTATAGGATGGGCAGTGCAGCAGAGTTCACTTTCCTTATGGAAACTGTACTTCCCACCCATCAGCCCGCATAGACAAATCCTGAAGTCTCTAGCAGGACTCGCTGCCACAGTGACCCCATAAACCCCCTGCTGTACTGTGCTGCTGGGAAACCCTTCAGTATGCACATGCTTGCCCCTGGCTTCAAGGGTTGCCAGGCACATGTGTCCAGGGGGCAACATGTTAAAGTTATAGCAGATTATCTCGGCGTTCCCTTAAGAAGAGAGAGGGAACGAAAATGTTGACCCTGAGCTCTCACCCCTTCATCCTTCTATTTATTACCCCATTACCACAGTATTTCCACAGTAGACAATATATCTATTGGGGAAAAAGCAATAATTTGTAGAAATACAGCGACAACAGGGGTGAAATCCCGGCCCCACTGACATCAGTAGGAGTTTTGCTGGTGACTTCAGTGGAACTAGGATTTTATCCTAGAACTTTATTAATGGTTGGAAACTAATATCAACATGTAGGATCAACTTTAACCCTTAAGAGGATGGATGGTCTGGTGGTTAGGGTATTAGTCCAGGATGTGAAGAAACCCCAATTCAATTCCCTGATCTACCAGAACGACCTTGGCCAAGTCACTTAGCTTTTCTGTGCCTCAGTTCCCCACCTGTAAATATGAGGATAATAGCATTGCCCTGCCTCACAAGGTGTGTGAGGATAAATGCATTAAAAATTGTAAAGAGCAGTAGGGGCCATATAAGTACCCAAAAGAGAAGTGCACTTGACTAGTATAGGAGTTACATACTCATTCGAAGGCCTGACTGAAGTGTCACTAATCACAAATCGTCCTGTGTCACATACAAACTTCCAGCTAATGAGCACAAAAATACTTCCAATATTTGACCCTGTGAAAGTAGAATGAATTGTATTGTAAAAATAAGAATGGATTAAAGAAATGTTGTATGTACCTTTAAGCAGAAATAAGAAATGTTGAAATACAGGTGCCAGGAAAAGAAACATTAGGCATAAACAAGGGTGCTAATGGCGAAACATTAACAGAAGATCGGTAATAGTTAGTAAGGAAATAAAATATGCATGGCTAGCCCAGGTAAACTTATCAGATTCTGCTTCCTTTGTTATCTTGCTAAATGCTC
>NC_133770.1:12451564-12572057 GCF_003597395.2 Chelonoidis abingdonii | reverse complement strand
CCCCCTTTTATCTGTATAAATAAGATAGTTTGTGTCTTGTATGAGGCTCACATTATCTGGGTGTATTAGCAGAGCGCTGTGCTAATAAAACAGAGCGGTCTGACAAACTGTGAGTCCTGAGTCTAACTTTGACAACCCTCAGTTTGAATGCACTTGTCTTGATCGGCCACAAAACCATTTCACAGGGTCTCTTGCCTGTTGGAGGATGGCTCAAGAGGACACTGGCATAGGGGTAAAGTATTTTTCAAAGATTCAAACCTATGCCTAGGAGATGTTATTTCATTTGTCATGTGCAGCTCTCAGAGAGAGAGAGAAATGTATTTTATTAATGTCAGTGGGTTAAAGTTCAGCTAACAAAGCTGAAAATCAACCTTGGCTCAACAAGTAACGCCCCTCGTAGACAAGGCCCCTAATGAAGGAAATGATCCTTGAAGAAACGTGATTTTTCTTCAGTCTTCTTCCCCGAGTGTTTCCTGTGTCGTGTATAAAGAAAACTTTTCTAGGAAGCAGAAGTGATCCCATTTGGAAATGGGGTATGAAGTACTAAGTGAAGGCACTCTAAAAGCCATAGTAATGAAACAGAGGCTTAGTTGTACAGAACTTTCCATTCTGAAAGACCTCAAAACTACAGCTGGTCAGAACATTTTTACCGAACTGTTTCAGGGAGACATAATGATTTCCAGATCTGAGGTGACAGTTTGTGGCGGAGTTAGTCACCTGCAATCAATGGGAGTCCCCAAGGAACGGAGGGGGGTCCCCTGAAAGCCAGATTCAGTCCACAAGGACCATCTGTTTTGCCTGCCAGGCATTAGCTGCTCTGTCCTCGTTCCCACTGAGGGCTCCATAGTAGCGATGACCCTGATACCTGGCTCCAAGCGACTGTGCTTCCCTGCCCGGCCCTGGCTGCAGCATTTCCATGCTGACCTGCCAGCTCCAATGACACTCTGCAGCCAGGAAGGAAAGAGCCAGAACTACCAGGAGCCTGGAGCCAACCGGAGCCAGGTATGGGGGCTGCCTTTACAGCAGAGCCCCTAGTGGGGACCAGGAAGGAACAGTGGACACTTGGCAGGCCAAACGGAAGGCCCTCGCCTGTGGCTCCAGCTCCTGTGTTCCTACGCCAGGTGCCCCCTTTCACTTCTCTGCAGATGCTGGGCCGGGAGTGGGGGTGCTCAGACACAGGTCAGCACAGGGACCCTGCAAGCCAGGAGAAGGCCGGAGAGTGTAAGGACAGAGCAGTTGAAAGCCCAGGGTGGATCCAGACTGAGTAGCTGGGCTACCCAGACATCAGAGCCCCAGGTGGGGGCAGGAGCCAGGCATGGGGCAACAACAGTTTGGGCCCCACAATCGAGCTCTTCAGGGGCCCCCCGAGGGCAACACTGCCACTGGTGACAGTGATTCTATAAGTTAATGATTAGGGTACTGGGCTGGAATGTGGGTGATTTGGATTCAGCTCCCTGCACTCTCTTGATTTAGAGCAGAGTGTTTCATTCCAAATCAGGCAGAACAGGGACTTGAACCTGGGGTTCCCAGGTCCTAGGCCAGTGCTCGAGCCACTAGGTGGCTCTCTCTCTCTCTGTGCCACAAAATGGGATCATCATTTCCTGGTCAACTCTATTCAAAACACTTCACAAGATTGTGACCCAAATTCTCCTGTCTGCCTGCAGCGGGCGAAATGAGAGGAAGGAGGGGGAGACAGAAGGCTTCTGATTTTAGGTTTTTACTGATGAACACCCCTGATTTAAAAAAGAAAAGGGGGTGGGAGAAGTTATCCAACAAACACAGCGGACGTGGTTACTCAATTCATGTTGATTTCCCTCCTTTCCCATTGCAGGGTGTATATAGAGGATGTCCCTGTCTCACATTATGGACTTGTCTACATGGAGCAATAATGCAGGCAACAGGGATGTGATTTCTAAAGTGCACTAACATGTTGTGCATTAATTGGTCTGTGTAGACAAGTCCTTAAATGCAAGACAGGGACAACCTCCATAGACACACTGTAATGTTAATCTGCCTTAGGGAATAAAATGCCCTAAACCAGGGGTTCAGTAACAAGAATACAAAGTTTAAATTAACTTCCCTGTGCCTCTATTCCATGTGGAACGTAAGGCCTTCGCCACTACACTCCATCTTTGATGGTTTCTTGCTGCAGCCTTCGCTTCTTCCCAGGTAATTTTGATAGCTTTCAATTCTCCTTCTTGTTTGCACGTAATATACCAGCCTCTAGGGGAGAGCGGGCAAATAGTTACATCAGGAGATGCGTGGGTATCTAGTTTTAGGTGTTTGTTGTTGGCAACAGTGCCTGTGTAACACCAACAAACCCTGATCCTCAGAAGCTGGATTGAACCTGGGACCTCTGGAACTCAGTGCATGAGCCAAAAGCCAACTGCCTGTTAGTGAAGGCTGTAGAGTAGAGTCATTTTACCTTCCTCTCTAAGTGGTCTCGGTGCCACTAGATGCAACAGAACCCCACACCCAGGAGGTGTGTGGGCTACACTTGGCAGAGCCACAGCAGACATGTGTTTGTGTCTGGCCTGAATGAAGACTCTTAATAACTAATGAGGCTGACGTGTGTATGGTTTTACAATACAACACACGGCGATGAGACAAAGTTGAATTTACAAGAATGAAAATTAAAAAAAAGAGAAAGATTTGGGAAGTCATCTGTAAGCAGGGACAGCTCTACTGTTTTTGCTGCCCAAGCAGCACGCCGAATTGCTGCCACGAACGGCAGGGGCATTCTGTGTGGTGTTAGGGCGGCATGCGCATTTCCATGACGGTGGCAATTCAGCGGCAGCGTCTGTCTTCAGCCAGAAAACAGAAGCTGAGCCGCTGTGGGTAGCTGAACATAGAAGCTGCCGCCGAATTGCCACCGCCTTTGAACTGCAAACGCCACACGGACTGCCCGCGCCGTCTGTGGCAACAATTCTGCGCGCTGCTTTGGGGCAAAAACACAGGGACTGCCACGCCTTGTAGATTGCCGCCCCAAGCACCTGCTTGGGATGCTGGTGCCTAGAGCTGGCCCTGTCTGTAAGTAAGGCCTACAGTCCCTTACAAACATGGGGAAATGACTACAACCTTTGGGACTATTTCACCATGATTTAATCCACCACACCAAACTTGGGAAGAATACTGCGAAAGAGCTTGTTTTTTCACTGCTAACGGTATTTCAGATGACACTAAAGAGAAAACTACCACAGTCAACAGTGTAGGGGCCACGACTTGCAGTTTAACGAGAAACCTGTCAATCCCTGAAGAGCCTGTAGATAAAAGCTTGATGAGCAGGAAATCTGTTAAAAAATGTTTCAACCCAACACCTAGTGAAACAGTAGAATGATTGAAGTTTAACTCTTGGTCAAGGGCAGCAGGAAGACAGTAACGGAATTTGTGGCAGAATTGAGGAAGCTCTCTCAAGATTGTAGTTATGGTGTGTCCCTGACACAAGTGCTAAGAGACAGATAACTTTTTGGCATTAATGATGACAAAAAGGCAAAGGCAATTGCAGTCTGGACAACACTAACATTTGAAACAGCCCTGAAATTGGCACAGGCTATGGAATCAACAAATACAATTTTGCAGGATTTACAAACACAAAATACAGGGCAGTTGGAAACAGCACACAAGAAATAGAAGGTAAGTGGAAAAAAATATGCAAGGCAAACCGGGAAACAGATCCAATCAGCTAGCAGAGAGTGTTATAGTCATGGAGGCAAACACAACCCAATGGACTGCGGATTGAAAAAAAGAGAAACGTCACATCTGCAGGTTGACAGGGCACATCTGAAGTGTGTCAAAACAATACCAGGAAAGCAGAGACACAAAACCAGGATAAAAAGCAGACTCATAGCCTTGATACTTTCCGTGTACTTTAGGTGAAAAGCAGTGAAAAGGAAGATGAAATAGCAGCTTATACTATCTATATTATGACGAACAAGTATTCCTGAAATAGGTCCCATTTGTATTGGGCTGTCTGTAAAGGGAAACAAAACGTATGATTTGAGCTGTACATGGGAGATAATAGGAGTACTTGTGGCACCTTAGAGATAATGTAACTATTATAAGCCAAGAAGCATAAGGGACCTTGTGGAAAGATAGTGAGCCACCTCCACTGCAGAAATGTAGGACAAAATTACCACCACACTGGAGAAGGCATAAAGACACTGCAAGCCACCAATGTGAACGTTTGGTAGCAGAGACAAGTAAGGCATCTACCGTTTTTAGGAGTCACAGGCATCGGCCCTAAGTGGCTCAGAAGAGGGTGGCTGGCTGACCTTTCACTGGATTCACCGATTTCACTTGAAATCAGAACATGATCTAGTTCTGGAAACTTTTAGATACCCATACAGAAGTATTTAAAGATGAACTGGATACTTGAAAAGGCACTACTGCTAAAGTCTGCGTAAACCCAAATGACATGCCTTGCTATTTCAAACCGAGATCTGTACTCGGTGTCATGAAACAAAATGTTGAAATTGAGTTAAAAAGACTACAGGCAACTGGCGTGATTGAACCTCTAAAGTTTTCTAGATAGGCTGCCCCAAGAGTCCCAGTGAAGAAGCTGGATGGCTCCATATGCCTATGTGGTGACTGTAAATACGGTCTCAATTAAAACAGTGCCCAATTCCAAAACTGAACTGCTCTTTCCAGTTTTAGCAGGAGGGCAATTGTTCACAAAGTTACATCTGAGCCATGACTACCAATGGATCATCCTGGAAGAAGACTGCAAGCAGTATGTCATTATAAACTCTCAAAGACTGTTTAAATATGATCAGTTACTTTTTGGTGTGTCCTCAGACCCAGCTATTTTCCAAAGAACCGTGGGGGGATTGATTCAGGGAATTCCAAGTCTGGCAGTATATCTGGATGATATATTAATCACAGGTCCCACAGAACCAGAACATTTACAAAATTTAGCAGAAGAGCAAAACAGGCTAAAGGAAGCAGGTCTGCACCGAAAACAGAACAAGTGTTCCTTCCTGGCATACAAAGTGATATCCTTGGGCTGTAAAGTGGATGCCCAGGGACTCCAGCAAGTGAGAGATAAAGTGAAAGCAATTAGGGATGCTCTGGCATCTAGGAATATTTCGGAACTGATGGCTTACTGAGGCTTGCAGAATTTCCCTAGTAAGTTTTTGCCAAACTTAATACTTCTAATGCCTCTGTATATGCTACTTAAAAAGGAGGTTAAACAGTATTGGATATCAGCTCACGAACAAGTGTTTCAGGAGTCTAAACTATTGCTGCAGTCCCCATAAGTCCTGGACCATTATGAGGGTGACAAACTGATATTGATTTGGGATGCATCTTCAGAATTGGAGCCGTTTTAGCTCATTGGATGGAGAATGGATAAGAAAAGCTAACTGAATTTGCATCCCAGACTGTCTTCTGCTGGTCATAATTATTAATAGTTAGATTGAGAGGGATTAGCTGTTATCTTCAGGGTGCAGAAGATATTTCTATTATATATAGGCACCGATTTGTACTTTGCACCAATGAAACCTCTACTCACATTGTTTAATGATATGAAAATTATGCCACAGACAGCATCACTCAGGATCCAGAGATGGCCAGTGACATTAAGAGTCTCTGAATATACCATTGTATACAAAACTGGTCAGAAGTTGGGAAATACAGATGCTTTAAGCCAGTTGCTTTTACTAGAGACATGAAAAAGATTTGAAAAAAGGGAAGAGAGTGTTACTAATGGACTGTCTTCATACACCTCCAATGACACAATTACAGGTAAAAGTACTGGATCTGTACCAGTCCATGATTCACAAAAGTTTCAGAATTTGTGCTATGGTGATGGCCACAGACCAAAGCTGATCAGAAGCTCACACTGTATTATAAGCGACACCGTGAACTCAGTGTGCAAGATGGGTGTGTATTATGGGGAGCACAGTCCTCATTCCAAAGTAAGGATGTGAAGTAATAATGGATGAACTCCAACACACCCCATGCGTGCACCCGTGACCCCGAGAGCTATACTGGCAGAAGCATAATTCCTGGTTGGTCACCCATGACAGATAGACCGAACACAGTCTTCCAGCCCTCCTGGTAAGGGGTTGGGATTGGGCTAACAACCTGTTCCCATTAAAAAAAGTAATCACAGAAACCTATACTTCTGCTCAGCTCACCAAACCAAGTCATTGTTAGACATATAATACAAATACAAGTAGATCTCATTTAGATGAAAACTTTGGGAAGTACCTGAAAAAAATATCCTCTCATTATGGTGTGAAGAAGAAAGCCCCCCAAAAGCCCCATTTTTTGGACATTACATAGAACTCAAAAATTGCCAAAACTAAACCCTGAAAAACAAAAGCCCCCTACCCAGTTCCTTAATCCTGGTGCAACATACAACAGCCTCAAGGGTGCCCTAAATTTCATCCAGTTGCCTATGCCCAACATACTCCACTTTAGCATCTGGGGATTGCTGCTCACGAAGTGAGAGTAGTTAGTGATAACAGGCAAGAGATGTGAGAAAAAGCAAGGGAGAGCAGGAGGTGGGAAGGGAGGCAGAAGGATTCAGGATGAAGGGATTTAAGCAGGACTAAGAGTCAGGGAAGGCCAAAAGTAGGGAGAAGAAGGAGAGAAAAGTAATTGGTCACCAAAGCGCACTTAAAAAAATTATTTGATTTGAACTAGAATGTATGGATTGTTAGAGGTCAACCCAGTTAATGGCTAATCCACGTGCAATTCATCTCCTCCTTCTCTGCTTTCACACTCAACTCCCTTTGGGGCTGCTTTCCTTTCAAAATACTACAGCACCATCAGTGTGGCTTGAAAATCCCACTAGCCTTCAAAAGGACTCAGCTTGCACAAGAGAGGCCTACTTTTAATTAGCATCAAAATTAGCAAAACACTGTGTATTTGCATAATTTGCAGTAAGTCGTTAGGTCTCTAAAAGCTTCCCTTCCAAGGTGAGGTCCACAGTCATCTCACTGTACTCTGTTATCTCTTGTCTTACACTTACATGGAAAGTTCTTTGGGGCATTGGTTATGTTTTCACAGTGCCCAGCACAACAGAGCCTTGGCCGCTAGGTGCTACCTCAATACAAATATATTGTATAAACAACAAAGTCCCATTAAAGGTCATGTAATTTTACACCCATCTTACTGTCATGATCATTTGCCAACTTGTAGGGCCAATTTGTGATCTCTTGATGAGTATTTCCAGGGAAAATGGAGGAACGGCTCACCAATGGGAGTCGGGGATTCACAGTCTGTACCATTGAGCGCTTTGATTCCCATGTATTTTATCGTGCTGTCTCAACGGACAGAATAAGAGAAAAAGATAAGGATCAATATAAAAGGGCAAAGGCAATTAAACCTAACATTCAAATACACGAATCTTCCACTTAAGGTTAGAAACAATAAAACAAGCCTTTTGCTTTATACTCAGAGAAAGAAAATGCATGAGCAGGCACCCAAATCTATGCAGTTCTTCTCTGGGTACTGAGGGCTGCCTTTGAGATCCCCAGCGCTCGTGATCTCTTCAATGATGAATAAACTGAAGGATAAGAACATTGGCTTTGCCAGACTAGATCAGACTCTTCAGTGAAAGAAAACCTGAAACAGGCAGATGTGGGATAATCTGCTCTCCCTGCTGGTCTCAGTCCAATCCCTAATAGGCAGAGGTTAGTTCACACCATCCACAATGCCTTTTGTTACCCACTTCATCACCGTCTACTGCTAATGCAAAGAGTGTCAGTGACACCACACATGCTTTTCCAACTCCAGTCACAATCTCAAACCACTCACCCAGGCTTGTTTCCAATCTTACTATGCATCTAACTTTCATCATATAAACTCCTTATTATGTTGATCAGTTTGTCTTGCATCTCTAAGCTGCTAGCAATATCTACAGGGTCTCTCTGGGGACACTACTGAATACCTTCGTTAAGTCAATAAAGTTGATTAAGATGGATTTTTTGCAGGCAGTGGCTTTTTTGATGATCTATCTGGATGGAACTCAGCCTCTTCGTCTAGTAATATTTCATCCAGCTTCTTGTTCATTCTGTTTGGCATAACAGTACCAATACTTTACATGGGATTGATAGCAGTACAATACCTTTCCAGTTCAGGCACTGAATAAAGTCATCCTTTTCCAGCAATTCTGGCAAGCCATTTGTTCTTCCACCCATATTTCATTAGAGTTTTGTTAGCTGCTCCATCAGAATTTCACCTCCTGCGCTTGCTACCTCTACTTGAATTCTATTAGTTCACTGGGTCCCAGCTCTCCCCATCTCCAGCATCCCTCTCCAGCTATCACTTCAATGCGGTGGCAGTCCACCTTTTGGTAGATAGTGATCAGGTCGCCAATTAAGTTTGCCCCCTTCCAGGGTAACAGAATCCAACAAAATACACAGTCCAACATTCTCCCCCCGCCCCCAAAAAGGGCTTTCAGCTCCTCTCCAGACCCCTGTGGGTGGCACGCCCTTGAATTCAGACTGACGATGTCTTTATTCTTTCCTCCTGTCCAATGAGGAGTGAGAAGGGGTTAATGCCCTTTCCACAAAAAGGGTGATTGGGAGGGGGGTTCAGACCTCCCTCTCTACCAGGCTCAGAGCCAGGGTCCTATGAGAGGCAGTGATATCCAACACCCTGGAGTGCTTCGAGGCTGGTTCCCTCGGCAACTTCCTACCACTTGCTTCTTCACAAGGCCTCAAAGTCCTTCACTTAAAGTCCAACAGAAAAATAGCAAAAATAACTGAATCTTCAGCCAGATGGTAGTCCTCTTTCCAGATTATTCCCAGCTTCCAGTTGGCCCAACTTCCTGGGTTTCACTCCCAACACTCAAGGTGGTCACACTCCCCCTCAACCCAGAGTTTCAGGCAGGCTGTGGTCCCTCGTTGGGTCCCGTCTCCAATCAGACTTCCGGCTCAGCCTCCCAGGCATCTCTCATCCCTCAGCCTAAGGGAGAAAGCTCCCATGTACCTCTCACTTGGTTCTCTTCCCTTGACTCTCTCTTTAGGACCTGAGGTAGCTGCTACTTGCAGGCCCTTCCTTGCAGGAAGGACTCCTGCTGTACCCTTATTCAGGATCTCCCAAGATAGGCCTCTCCTCCAGACAGTTTAATACAGAATGAAAACGTTCTGTTTATTAGTGTTCCTGAAAGTCCCTGTTCTTCATCTGTTCCTGAAAGCCCCTGAGAGGCATTACCTGTGACAGTCTCTTCCAGAGAAGCCTTTCACTATTCTATAGAGCTGCTTAAAAAGTTTCCCCTCTGTGCTAATGCTTTTGCCTCTGCAGCTTTCATGTGGCCCCAGATAGTTCTATCTTGTATGCATCTCTCTTTTATTTCTCTGTCCCTCTGCATCTTCCTTTAAGAGCTCTGCTTGTGTCTTGCATGATTCTTTTTTTCCCCTTCAGAGCTTTCCACTCAATTCTGCCCAGAGTCCAGATGTATTTTATACCTCTTTCTTCCACCCTCTTCGATGGCCCATTACTTCCTCTGCTGTCTCAACTCCCGTCTTCTCTCAGTTTGACCATTTGTCTTCTAGACTGTCATCAGCCTGGTTCGGTAAAACACTAGAACAATTACTAAGTGCAATCTTGAATCTGATCTCCGTTCCTTGGTCCTTGAACATCTCTATTGCTGCAACAGTCTTTTTGTCAGTCTTTGTGATCTTTTTGAGTTTAAGCTGTAACATGGCCACTTAAAGACAATGATCTGATACAACATCTGCTCCTCTGCTGACTCTGACATCCCTCAAAGATACCCATCTCTTCATCTATCTGTTTGACAGTCACAGTGGTGATTTCCATTTCAGCTTGTGAATCCTGAAGAAACAGTCTCCTTTGAACTGAGGATTTGGCTAAACTCTTTGGTGGACTAGGAACGCACGGACTTTCTGTGAGGAACTGCAAAGAAATGCCCATATGGAAATCAACCCAGCCATTGGGTGGGGAGTTATGAAAAGGAAATTATCTTGGAAGTGCTGGAATTTTAAGACTGTGGAACCAAGCACCCTTAATAAGCCAAAGGAGAGTGGCCTAGTACAGGGCAGGAATCAGGAGATATGAGTTCTATTCCCAGCTCTGCAACCATGGGCAAGTTGCACTCCCTTGAATGGTGAGTTGTAATCCTCCTGAGATAGTCTAGGTGGTGGGAAAAACTTCCTAAATTCACATCCCCCTTAAGAGTAACTTTGCAGTGCAGGGAAGGCAGAATCTGGCCCTTTGCACTGAAGCATCAGGTGCCAGAAAAGACTAAATTAAATTTGTATATTCCTGAAGAATACTCATAAAAAATAGTCAGGAAAAAAAAGAGGTGCAAGGGAGAACTCCGGTATGAAAGAGACGGTGTTTGGAAAGTTCAGAGTAGGTGAACGTGTCCTCTAGGGTGATGATAGTTACCAGTAGCTATTAATGTGGTTTCACTCCAGTGAAACAGACTATTAGTCGTTTTCATGTACTTACAGTGCTGAACTACAAGACATGTTCAAGCTGGGAGAGCTGCAAGTGCTTTGGAGGACAGGATTATAATTCAAAATGATCTGGGCAAACAGGAGAAATGGTCTGAAGTAAATAGGATGAAATTCAATAAGGACAGATACAAAGTACTCCATTTAGGAAGGAACAATCAGTTGCACACATACAGAATGGGAAATGACTGCCTAGGAAGGAGTGCTGTGGAAAGGGATCTGGGGGTCATAGTGGATCACTGTTGCAAAAAAAAAAAGGCAAACATCATTCTGGGGGGTATTAGCAGGAGTTTTGTAAGTAGAACACGAGAAGTAATTCTTCCGCTCTACTCCGTGCTGATTAGGCATCGACTGGAGTATTGTTTCCAGTTCTGGGTGCCACTTCAGGGACAAATTGGAAAAAGTCTAGAGAGGAGCAACAAAAATGATTAAAGGTCTAGAAGACCTATGAGAGAAATTTGAAAAAAAATGGGTTTGTTTAGTCTGGAGAAGAGAAGGCTGAGAGGGGACATGATAACAGTTTTCAAGTACATAAAAGGTTGTTACAAGAAGGAGGGAAAAAATGTTCTTCTTAACTGCTGAGGGTAGAACAAGAAGCAATGGGTTTAAATTGCAGCAAGGGAGGTTTAGGTTGGAGATTAGGAAAAACTTCCTTAACTGTCAAGGTGGTTAATCACTGGAATAAATTGCCTAGGAAGATTGGAGATCATTAGAGATTTCTAAGAGCAGGTTAGACAAACGCCTGCGAGGGATGGTCTAGATAATACTTAGTCCTGCCATGAGTGCCAGGGACTGGACTAGATGACCTCTCGAGGTCCCTTCCAGTCCTATGATTCTATATTACTTCTGTAATATATTTTCCTTCCTGTATGCCTCTCTTTTGTGGCTTACTTTATACTAAGGAATACAGACGTATTTGAAGAGATCAGTGGTATACATTTAATCATGCATGCACCTAGATTTGTGCACATACAGTTATTGCAGCTCATCATGCAATTCTGGCCCTTGTGATTTGAGGATTTCAGTAACTCAGCCAGAGGGTAGGGATCTATTACAGGACTGGGTGGGTAAGGTTCTGTGGCCTGCAACATGCAGGAAGTTCGACTAGATGATCATGATGATCCTTGCTGATCTTAAAGTCTGTGAGTAAATGGATATTTGGATGTCTAAGCTGTTGGACAGACAACTGCTCAACTCTGCATGCAACTGCACACAAATGTAAACAAGCAAACGCATGCATACTTCCTTCCATGGACCTCTGGACTTTAATTTCTTAAGTCTGGACCTAAATATCTCATTGTCAATTAATGGTGTTTGCAGCCTTTGATTATTTCTGCCTCACCATCATTTAGATAGAGGGCAGGGAAGAGCAAGTGACACCTGACTATTAATATTAAGGAATTGTGCATACAAGTCCATTTTCACTAATGTCCAAACTCCAATTAAGGTAGTTGATTAGCTCTCTGGAGAAGAGCTTTTATCCTCTCCAGGCTGGCTACTAGAGCATGGGTATCGCCACATTTACTCTAAGGACAATCACTAATGCTGAGCAGCACCTTATTCCATTAGTAGTCTCACCGGCTACAATGGGGCTAAACCCAAGATAAGGCAGGCAGCATGAATAAATGTGGCAGAAATGGGCCCTAAACCAATACATTACAGTACCCCACTCCCAGTTCTACTTACATCTGGACTATTCACAGGAGTTCTATTTCTGACAGCTGGGCACAGATCTGTGATGCTATATATATATTTACACACATACCGGGCAAAGTTTCAAATCCAGGTATCTAAAATTAAGTTTCTGAATGTATATTTAGGCACCTATATAGAGGTAGCAAGAAGTGCTGAGCATTTCAAGCCCCCACTGACCCCAATGGGATCTGTGAGTATTCAGAAGTTTTCTAACAAAAAGATTAGACTGCCTATACTTAGATACCTAGACTTGAACATGTTTGTGAGGAGTCTTCAGCAGGGACAGAACCCATACCCTCATGTACCTCCAGTCTAGGCAGCAGTATTAGGAGTGATCCATGCCAGACCAGCCCTGAGAGGATGACATGATCACACATACCAGAGCTGTACATTATGCTGTCACTCCGGAGGCATCTCAAGCAGGGCCGGCGCTTCCATTGGAGGTGAACCAGGCAATTGCCTAGGGCGCCAGGATTTTCAGGGGGCAGCATTTTGCCGGGGGGGGGGGCGGCAGGCGGCTCCAGTGGACCTGCCGCAGTCATGCCTGCGGACGGTCCGCTGGTCCCACGCAGCTCCGGTGGACATCCCGCAAGCACGGCTGTGGCATCTCCACTGGAGCCACTGACCAATGGACCTTCTGCAGAAATGGCTGCGGCAGGTCCACCAGAGCCGCGGGAGCGGCGCGCGGGGCAGCGAAATGGCCGTGCACCTAGGGTGCGAAAAACTCTAGCGCCGGTCCTGATCTCAAGTAGCACCTACCTTAAGGGCCAATGTATTTCCCTTAAGGTTCCTATCATGTGAAGCGTGGGTCCATTCAGTGGATGAGGAGGACCTAACCTGAGTCTGGTCAAACACTTCAGGAGTGTTATGTGGAGCTTGCTAGCATTAAATTTCCAGAGATGAATAATGAGACAAACATAATGCAGGAAATAATAAAGCTCCACTCCATTTGCAGTTTTAGCATTTATGAGGATGCTGTGGCCAACGCAGGAGAGTGTTTTATGGCTCTTTGGTGAATTAAGTTAGAGAAACAACCAGGTAATAACAGAAATTGCCTCATAAAAATTATACAACTATATAAAACTTTCAAGTTGGTTCAATGGAGCATAATCATTTAAGGACCAGAAAGATATTTCAAAACATAGATTAAAGGCATCTTGAATGGCAAAAATCTTTTTCTTTAATTATGCTTGTTATATACAGTGTGGTCATACTATCCTCAGTCATATTTAGGGCAACAGAAAAATTAAGAATTTTCAATTGAGTTTTAAAAAAAAAGACAAAGGCTATTAGTTCTTGAAATACAGAGAAGTTGGTTAACCCAGAAATAAGAAAGCTACACAAATAGCATCCCATTATGCAGCGTAGACAGCCTGCCATGCAATTCTGATCTCATTTAGAAGGATATCTGAAAAGTTTGCAGCCTTGAAGCCTTCTTTTTCCAGCCACTCTGCACAGCCTCAATTCAATTCAATTCAGCCTCAGTTAAATTCTGCCACAGACTCACTGAATGACCTTAGTGTAAAGTTCCTATTATGATGGGGGCCATATAAAAGTACTGGAACGAGTAGTGGAGACTCTATCTATAAGGTCTCTCACAGTAGCTACCCATTTCCATGCAAGGAGAACGGGATGAAAAATGATTCACTTCCTGACAACACAGTCCCTAAACTATCAAGAACCCTGTGCCTTTTCCAATGGGTAAATGGAAAAACAAACAAACTGTATTTGTAACTCTTCTAGCCTCTCCTGGTCTAGGGTGCTATAGGCTAAGTCATACTGGAACACTGACAGACCCTGGTTGTCAGTGGGCAAGACTGAACCTAGGACCTCAATGCATGAGCCTTTACTGCATGAGCTAAAAGCCGTATGGCGCTTAGCTAAGGCTGCAGAATAATCTCTGGTTTCAGAAGAGCAGCTGTGATAGTCTGTATCTGCAAAAAGAACAGGCGTACTTGTGGCACCTTAGAGACTAACAAATTTATTTGAACATAAACTTTTGTGGGCTACAGCCCACTTCTTCAGATGTATAGAATGGAACACACAGAAAGGAGATATTTATGCATACAGAGAACATGAAAAGGTGGGAGTAGCCATACCAACTGTAAGAGGCCAATCAATTGAGATGAGCTATCATCAGCAGGAGATCTCATCTCAATTGATTGGCCTCTTACAGTTGGTATGGCTACTCCCACCTTTTCACGTTCTCTGTATGTATAAATATCTCCTGTGTGTTCCATTCTATGCATCCAATGAAGTGGGTTTTAGCCCACAAAAGCTTATGCTCATATAAATTTGTTAGTCTCTAAGGTGCCACAAGTACTCCTGTTCTTTTTAGACTAATCTCTCTCTCCCTCTCTCTCCCTCTTCTCTGCCCCAACCCCAATGGTACAGAATACCATACCCAGAAGGTGTGTGGGTTACATTATGGTCAGTCCCAAGCTGAAAGCGGATCCTCGTTACAGCTGATGATTTACGTAAAGACTGTCCATTGTACGTAATAGTGGATTGACAAGATGCACCAGTACAATTACGTTGTGTTTTCCAGCAATTGTTAGGTAGAAAACATTTGTATCCACCCAACACTAGCTCAGCAGTCATGGGAAATGATTTTTAGGTCTGGCAAAATTTACATCAACTTTATAGTCAGAGACTTTAATCTTAATTTTGTTGTTTACAGTTGGAAAATACAAGGAATAATATTTGAGGAGCATCTTGACATTTGGTTGTACCTTGAAAGAGCAATACACCTTTTAGCTAGGAATAGTCCAAAAGGTATTCATTGGGGTTTTTTTGCTTATATTTATTCAGTGAAACCCCATCAAAGACCTGAAAGAAACACAAAGCTGGCTCAAGGCTGTTATTTGTACGTATGTAATTCTTGGCGTTCAGTTAAGCACATCCTTCCAGTCATTAGCGGGAGACAGACAAGTCCAGACAACGTACACTAGTATTACCACCATGGATCTTGCATTGTTGACAACAGGGACTAAGCTAATTTTGAATTGAGTTTAGTCATCTTGTTGTGTTTTACACAGATGATTTTCTGACAGGGTTTCTATTTCAGGTCATCACAGTTAAAACGAAAAGCACTTTTCCCCAGCCATTCACATCCTTTATCGTGGATTCCATACGCACGGAGAGCAATGCCCTGCAAATACTGGGGCAGATTCATCCCCAGCGTAATCAGCAGAGTTACTCCAGGGATCAGATGCAGCCCGTTAAATAAGAGCTTTACGCATATTAAAAGACAACCATATAGTTTGACAGCTGGCTGGCAATGCGCTCAGGAAAGCTGAAAATAAGGACTTGTGAAGAAAATCGAGCCATTGAAAATGGAAAGCTTTGGAAAGCGGAGTTAACTGTGGCTAAGGCGATCTCAGAGAGCCAGACGTTACAGACGGAAGAGCTCGCAATGGGTCATTTAACCCACTCTCCCCACCAACCTGAATTATTCAGTCCAGATCCCCACGGCTTCCACAGTTTTACTTTCCAACTGTACCTTTGTGAGACCATTTCACAGTCTAATAGCATGCACAGTCAGGAAGATTTCCTGATAGCCCAAATGAGTTCTTCCTTTTAAAAAGGAATGTCAACCCATTTCTCCTAAGTATTCCCCTTCTAACCAGGCTAAATAATTCATCTTTCTTCTTGGCGGTTACACCCTGTATGTAGACAGTCCTCAAGTCCCACTTCACCAAGTTAATCTCTTCTCACAAGTCAACGACTGATGGCAATGGGAGTCTGGACCCCAGGCACAACTCGCTGGAAGTGAGTGCAAGGATCTGAAGGGAGAATTTTGCCCTCACAAGAAGCAGCCCTAAGTCACTGCACACCTAAAACTAAAAAAGGGACCAACCTATATTGAAGTATCAAGTGTCCACACTACACATGAATCACCAACCCAGGGAAACCAGACTGAAAACAGCTTGCTTGTAAACCCATCATAAGGAAAATAAAAGCAGAACAGAAAAGATTGCTTGGTTAATTCTCTTTCTTTCAGCGTGTTCAGTGTTGTGAATCTTTTCTCTCTAGCTGGGTCTGCATTTGCAGAGTCAGAGCATCAGTCCATCTCTGGCAGCACGAGTGCTATGAAGCAGTAAAGCAAAAGATCAGAACACAGCTGGGATGAGTTTTCGATTTGGAAAACTGACAGATTAGCTCCCTTCCTTTGGCTTTAATGTTTGCAACTTAGAATAAAGGAATCATTTGGGGTTGAAATTTCTATCACATGAACCACCAACAGGTTTGATTATACTAAGGCTCCTTTAAGCCTCTCAGGTAGCATCATGGGGCCTTAAAAATCAGGCATAAGTTCATTTTACTGCCCAAGTGGTATAACGGGGCCTTAGCATAAATGACAATCAAGCCTCTTACGTGTAGAACAGCCGCATTCTGCATTTATACAGCACCTTTCACTCAAGCTTCACAAAATAATTTTGCAACAGAAAGACTTCAAAACCAGACTCCAACGAGAAACTGCTGAGCTGGAATTGATTTGCAAATTAGATACCATTAACTGTGCCTTGAATAGAGACTGGGATGGCTGAGTCATTACACTACTTGAATCTATTTCCTTATGATAACTATCCTCACACCTCTTGTCAACTGTCTGTAATTGTCCATCTTGATTATCACTACAAAAGTTTTTTTTCCTGTTGATAACAAGTCATCTTAATTAATTAGCCTCTTAGAGCTGGTATGGCATCTTCTCTGTGTGTTCTTATGTTCTATTCTTCTTATATGTTCCATTCTATGCATCTGATGAAGCGGGCTGTAGCCCACGAAAGCTTATGCTCAAATAAATGTGTTAGTCTCCAAGGTGCCACAAGTACTCCTGTTCTTTTTATGGATACAGACTAACACGGCTGCTACTCTGAAACAAAATACTTTACAGCCATTAATTAATCCATTCTTTTAATACCATCATCCAAGATTGTTAATGTTATTTTACATATGGGGAAGCTGAGACAAAGAGGTTAAAGTTTCTCTAGTCCTGGTTTTTGAAAGCACTAAGCAGGCTGGGATGAAGCTAATTCAAAGACGACCTGTCCCATCACAACCCTCCGGGACAGCTGTTATCCACAGGCACACTTTCCCTGCACTGGCAAAGATAAGACTCTGAAGGTATGTCTACACATTGTTGTAAACCCGAGTCTATGAGATTCAGGCTTGTGGACCTGGTCTTTCCAAACCTGCATTTGAGCATCCACACTGCATTGTAAGCCCAGGTTTACAATTCCTGGACACAGGTCTCACAGCTGTGCTAACACATCCACACTGCACTACTCAGACCTTCTGACCTGGGTCTGTGGCTTGAGCTGCGTCCACACTGCAAAGTGACAGGGGCTTGGACCTGACTCTCAGTGGGACCTGGACTCTGACCCACACCCCCAGAAGGGTCTGAGGAACTGGATCCTGGGTGCTTGCTGACCCAAGTCAGACTGATTTGTGTGTGGACGGAAGAGGGGCTTGGGCTCAAACCAGAGTCAGATCTTGGACTTAGTGGGCAGTGTAGCCATATTCTCAGGTGCAAAGGGCATCTTCAATGGCAGGATCACAGCTGACCCCTTTCCAGACTCTCAGGAAGCCAGGCTGAGATTGAACCCAAGCAGAGGAACATAGGATGGGCAGGGTTCTCCTGGGTCACTGAATCCAAAGCACTACTACTGCAGGCCACCCTGTACATAATCCCATGCATAAAACTTATCCAGTTCAGCAAGATACATCTGTGTTTTACCACCATGTTCATGTCTAAATGCAAAATCTCTCCCGCACCTTCTGTAAGGCCTCCAAACAGTAATGGCATCTCTCCAAGACCAACACGCAATTGGTTGCTGGAGTTCTCAAGCTGTCAGCCCTTTAACTTGCTACCATCTTTATTCAGCACACACTCCTCTGTTGCCAGAGCATGACAATTTCGGCTCAGCACATGCTGCAGTAATATACCAATCTATGACCCCTGCTCTACCCCTGTATTACTGAAATCAGTTGAGTTGCTGCACCATAGTCAAGCATTTGTAACTGAATAGAAATCCAGTCCTGTGATACGCAACACTACGCACTGCTCTTCTGCCTAGCAAGGGGCAATGAGACAAGCTAAGGACAGCAGAGACGATTCGTGTGGCTAGTCTCCTGTGAATGCATGTCACAGCTCTCATTTGTAACAACAGGCCCAATCTTGCAAGATGCTCAGCAAATGCCAACTCCAAATGAAGTCAGTGGGGCTTGAGTTACTTGCATCTCACGAGGGAGGCTCATATTTTAGCAGGATCAGGCCCAAAGGGAGACTGAAATAGGAAACTGCATCACATAAAAGGATCTTGCACTCCCCACTGTATACTATTCTTGGCAAGTTTTTAGAAGCTTTGGAAAAAACTGCAACATCTGTAGGCTAAAAATAGGAACCAAATCATGTTCTTTCAGTTGTTTTCACAGGTGCCGTCCCCCCCACTGCATGCTATATTCAGCTGAGTTCTTTTTATTTTTGGAACAAGTGTGCATATCCAAATAGGATCTATGGCTCCAGTCTGTTACTGGAGATTCCAGGAGACAGAAGGTGAGGGCAGCAGCATCCTACCATAATTGCAATAGCTGGAAGAATTGGCTTGATTTGATTATTTCTTACAAAAGGTGAGGAGTTTGGACTTAAAGGGCTTTTTTTTCTTTTTAAGTTGTGGGGGGTAGGGAGAACGTCCCAGCGGCTATGCTATGTATCAATAATGCACAGTTCCTGCGTTTAAGACGCTGCTACCCAGAACTCATGTTCTGCACAAAGGAAGGGTTGTTATAAATATATTCTCATTTTGTTTTACAGCGAAGTTAAGAAGAAATAATCAGCTTGCAGAAAAGAAGAACTGTGTAGAAGGCAATTAAGGAACGTAAGCAACATATGATCTCCTGGAATAATATTTCTAACCACAACACAGCTTTACACTTGCACACACATGCAGATTTCCTAAAAGTCTAAGAAAAAATAAAATAAATACTTAATCCTTCTAGATTGCTTTTCCTCCATGGAGCCTAAATTCGTTACCTAAAGTAGATCAGCAGCATTATCCCCATTTTAGAGCCTAGGAAGAATTAAAAGGACTCACCCTAGGTTGGCCAGCACATCAATAGTAGAGTTAAGAATAGAACCCAAGTCTTACAGTTCTCAGCCTTGGACTTATTCCATGAAGCAAATTACTCAGAGTCCTGATCTTGCAAACACTTATGCACATCCTCCTTTTACTCACCTGAGCAGTCCTACTGAACTCAATGGGACTACTCTCACTAGTGAAGTTTAGCAGGTGCATAAGTGTTTTCAGGATCAATGCCTAAACCATGGAAGCCAAACTTCCAAATGCCTATAAAAATGGACCCACAGTATTCACAGTCATACTAAGCTATGGACAGAAAGAGACACCCCATCCCAAACAAGTGCTCAAATGCAAGAATGCTCATAGTAATGCCTATAAAAACTGGGGGTGTGTTTTAAGGGTCCTTCAGAAACATGGCCTTTAAATATAATGTCACAGAAATCAGAAGGGCTGATCAAATGTTTTAAAATTAATTTAAAATAATCTCAATTCATCAAAAACTACCCTGCCTCCAAACAAAAAAACTTAGAACATTTTTAACAAAAATGATCCAAATAGTTCTGGGTTTTGATCACCTCTCAAAACCTATTGGCTCACTCGGTGTCAATGCAAGATTGTGCCATAAAATACACTTTGCAGTTCATTTTAAAGGCCTCCAGATTTGGGGCTCCTACAGTCATGTGGCAAAGGTAAAGAATCACAGAAAGAGTTGCTTTCTCCCAGCACAGTACCAGTAGTGGTTGGTGAACTTTGGAGGAAGTGGGGCATTGTAGAAACCCCCGGGGCTCCCCCACTCCAGAACTCCCCACTTAGCCCCAGACCTCCGGGACCTCTTCCCCCTAATTCCCATGCTGCTTATCCCTGGCAGTCTCTCTCCTCTCTTCTCCCAGACCCTGAGGCATACTCCCTGACTCTTCCCCCCTACCCCTACAGGCTTCACCGCCTCCCAAACCTTCTCGGCTTCCCCCTGCCCTCCTCTGGGCCAGGAGTGACAGATTTAGCAGCTCAGCGGAGTGGCTTGTCTGGTCTTTCTTCCTGCTTCCCCAGGGCATCCCCCAGCTCCTTGCCAATTTATCCTCCAGCTTCTCCTCCCCCACAGGCTGTGCAGGCAAGGACTCATGGGAGGCAAACCGCAGGGATGTGGAGTCTGGGGCACTGGATTCACCACCCAAGCCACTGTACAGCACACTGCAGTGTTACACTCCAACTGCTCTGGGTAGACATAATACCTATTCTGTGTTGCTTTTGTGTATTTTGGTGGGAGGTGGAGCCCCAACACCTCCGTACGAGAGCTGCCACTGCACGGGACAAGGGACATTTGAACAGGGAAAACAGATTTATCACTAAAGTGATTCTGTCTCTCTCTTCACTATACAGCCCCTGCCTAGAATCTTCTCCAGCTCTGTTCTGACTCACTTCCTGTTACGGATTTAAAGAAACCATATTCCTATCCTTACACATTACCAGCTGCCTTGAGAAACTATTCCACAGCCCAATAAAAGACGGCTCTAATGCTTAAAGTTTTAGAGCCAGCATTTCAATGGACAAAGGCCCTTTGGGAGACACCCAGATAGGCACAATTACAGTAATTCCACCAAAAGAATCAGGGACATGCACTCAGTAGTAGTTAGGCGCGCTGTTAAAACCTGTGTGTGTAAGTATTTGATCACAGCAGCCATGCAAATACACCCAATTTTGGTGTGCGTAAACATCCATAAAGAATGTGAGCGAAGATGTCTGAAGCAGGAAGGAGATTTTTAAAACAGCATTTAAAGTAAATGGCACCTTCTTGATCCTGGCAGAAAACTGCCATCGCTTAAGATGTTGGAGTGCTCTCCTGACAGACAGAGTCAACAATGCCTTGCAAGACTCATCTGCCGCTAATGAATGAAAACAATCTGTCTTGTTATTACGCTAAAGATACAGATATACACAGCAACCATGCCTCTTTAGCTATTATCACACCTCACCGTAATTCACAGTTCCCCACTGCATTATCGCTTCTCCAGCACACACAGGTGCATCCTATTATTAAACTAAAACCAGGGAAAAGGAAAGTAGTCAGCAACTTATTGTTGCTGGTGTATTTGTCATGCCATTACCTCTTCCCATTGCCTCGTTGTAAAGAGTTGAAAGCCAAAGAACCATTCTCTGCTTTAACTGATGCTCTCTCAGAATCTATTTAACCCCCCAACAGAGCTCTAGCCTGACAGTAGTTTTGACAGTCCAGACCCCCCCACATGCCTGCTCAAATCAAGTCCACTTTCTTTGTCAATACTTGTCAGGCACAAAGAGAGTCAACTAACCAACCACTGCCACGAGGAATTGGTAACATTTCCCTAATTTTTTTGGTTTTGTTTTATTCCAGGATTATTAGGCGAGGCAACCATTTCAAAAGTAGAAAGGTCTGGTGTGGGAACGTGCTGAATTAGCCCACTCCCTAGTCACGGGGGTTTTGCTGCTTTCCCAGTCAGCGCTGGCCCCTTTTGGGCGGTGCTAGTTCTCACATAGGAAGGAAAAGTGGCTTTCCACTGCCAACATCCCCATCCCTCCCTCCCCCTACAATGGACTTTTGCCGCTTGGGATCCTCTACTAAGCAGGGCCAGCTTTAAGAAGTGCAGGGCCCAATTCGAACAGTTTCGATGGGGCCCCGGCAGAGATGACTAAAACAAAAAAAAACACTTAAAAAAAACACTTTCATTTCTTCCATGTATTATTTACTTTTCATAACTATAAAAATAATAACAAAATTATATAGTACATACATTGCATCATATATTAATTAGCTGATTTGCATTTTCATATTAGGAAAATAATTTGTTTTGATAGTTGTAAAACTGATTTTCTTCACTAATGTTTATTTTATTAAAATTTATAAAATATTTCCTTATTAATATAAAATTGCCCCCTCCTTTCCACCTCAGCGCCGCCCAGCCTCATGGAAACAAACTCTCCTTCCCCAGCTCCGCCACGTCGAAACAAGGTTGGTGGGGGGGGGACGAAAATAAATGGCACACATGAGGTGACCAGATCACAGCAGTAAAATAGGACCTGCCCCCTCCCTGATCAGCCCCACCATCACACCCCTCTTCACCCCCTAGCCCTCTGCTGGCTTGCTGCATCCCTCCTAGTCAGTCCCCCACCCACCACTTGCCTCTTTTCACCTTCTCCCTCCCCTGCCAGAAACCCTCATACCTGCCCCTAGAATTCCTGCTGGCTCACTGCTTGCCTTTTTGCCCACCCGCCACTTGCCCCCTCACCTTCCCCCCCAAGTATAAAGCCTCATTCAAAGACCCAGGGGTCACTATATTACTGCACACAGCAGTCAGTCAATGCAGTTGTAGATAAATCTTTGCATTATGCATTTTTGTGTAACTTTTATACGACTTTGTATTGAACCTTGGTAATATGTTATAGCAGGCCCCAATGTAGTGTAATTAAGGTAAAAGAAAAATGTCTTTTTGCTAGGAGTAGAATAAGATCTTCCCCCCACTTTGTAATCAATTGCCCTGTTGAATGAATGAGGTGTGAATGAGGAAGGTGTGGAAGGCAGGCACCTCCAGACAGCTGCAACCCTTGGAGAGGGACTAGGAGCCAAACCAAGGAGAGCTTTGCCCAGGCTGAGTGGGATGGAGTTTGGGTGCTGGGTGCAGGCTCTGGGCTGGGGCATGGGGTGGGGTGCAGTAAGGGTGGAGGGGTGCAGGCTCTGGGAGGGAGTGCGGAGGGGTGGGTGCAGGCTCTGGGACAGAGTTTGGGGGCCGGAGAGGGAGTGGTGGGTGCTTGGGGGGTGGGGAGGGGACTACCATCACATGTGGCTTCCTTCCTCCTCTGCTGCCCCTCACTATAGCGTTGGTGGGGAATGGGCCTGCCCCTTGCCCAGTATTTGCAGGAGTGGTGGCTGGGGGGAAACCCAGTCAAACTCTGGTTTTACTCTTTCGTTGATGGGTCACTTTAACCCCTTACAATCCCTTTCCCGCCTCTCTCACCCCACTTTTCTACTGGGCTTGTTTGATCTTTTTGGTGGAGCCAGATGAAAACCAGAAACCCCAGTGAGAGCAACAGGCTGGAAGACTAGACTGAACCCACCACCCAGCCTAGTCCATCCCAGAGCCCAGGACTGAGGGCAAATGTCCCCACACCCCCAGGCCACCTGTTTCCACTCCTGGTCTCTCCCAGGGCTGCCAGTGATTCTGTATGGCTGCATCAGGTGGGATTTCAACCAGATCCCCCCCCACTAAATTCACCCGTTTTGCAACCACCCTGCACCAAGAGCACCTTCCTTCCCTGCCCTAGAGCTGCTGGATGGCTAGAAAGCTGAGCTGGGCATTTGATTGATCTGAAATATTATCATGCCCCCCACCCTCAAAAAAACCTTAATATCCACACAGCTCTGGGGGGGAATAGCCCCTCCCAAAGCCGGTCTAATTTATTGTTGTAGGGCAAACGAAGGAGCCATAGCATAATGGAAATATTCAGCCCCTATAGTGGTCTTACAGCAGGGAAAGCAGAGTTGATGGGAAGGGAACTGCTTTGGATAGGAGCCCTAGTCCCCTTCCTTTGCAAAATAATTTGGAGAGGGGAATCAGATCACTCCGTGCCTCAGTTTCCCCTCTTGTGGGGGTGAGGGGGAATAAACGTCTCAGCCTGTCGTGTTGCAGACCTTTCACATTCTCCCCTCTTGATGTATTTGATTTCTTCCTCCAAACCTCCCTCTGTCTCTCACCTGGAGTTCACAGCACTAAGTACTGGCTCAGGGCTTTTTTCCTGGGTTACATTACATGATCTCGACTTTAGTTTTGAAACAGACACAGGCAGGCACAAACTCACCCTCAAACAGCAGCACCACCGAAAACCACAACACCAACCTAATATTATAAACCTATGGGGAATCACAAGGTCAAACACCGTTGGAAGTCCCAGCAGCTGCTCAGGTGAGTGAGGTCCACTGCAGAGATTCCTGTCTCCTCCAGGTAAGTGCTGGGGGGAGGGGAGGGAAAAGGCGGTGCAAAGCACATGTGCCTTCTCCCACTGCCCTCTCCTGACCTGCAACACCCACGCGGCTGCCTCCGCCTCAGCCTTCTGCTGGCCAGCGTCTCTCGTTGCCTAGCAGCAACAGCTGCTGCTTCCTGGGGACGCAGAGTTTTGCTTCCGGAAGAGACGCTGCTGGCGTGGGGCCCTCTCAGGCGCGGGGCCCAATTCGGGGGAATCGGGCAAATCGGCCTGAAGTCAGCCCTGATACTAAGATAAGATCCTTTGCTCCTCCTGCACTGCTACTCCATCGTGATCACATCTAAGAAGGTTCACATGGCTGTTCCCAAGATTCATTCTGAAGAAAGTTCATGTTACTTATTTCTATTTGAACAACAACAAAAACTTTATTGACCCTAATGTAAAGAAGAGTTCCTTCCCACACCAGTCAAATTCCTGGATCCCTAAGAAAGATTCAGAAAGACAAATTGTTAGAACAATATTGAGCCTTGATTTAACCATGCCATCACTTGAAGATGGGATGCCTTTCTAAAAAGATATGCCTTAGCTCAAACAGATGTTATGGGTTTGATGCAGAAATTACTAGTCATGGAAGCTCCTTCACTGGAGGTTGTGAAAAGGAGGCTGGAGCCAACTGTCTTGGGTTGCTGACACACAACAAATCCTTCATCTTGCCAGGGGGTTAGACTAGAGATGACCCCTGCAGTCCTTTCTAAACCTATGTCTCTATGATTCCATGGCCTGTGTTGTGTGGCCAGACTAGATTAGTGGTTCTCAACCTATTTACCATTGTGGGCCGCATATGTGTTATGTGGGTTTCATCCAATACTCCCTCTATGGCCCTGAGGATGTCACATGGGCTGCATCTCTGTGCTGATTGCACCGGAGATTGACAACCACCGGCCTAGATAATCACAATGACCCCTTCTGGCCTAAACTATCGACGAGTGTCTGTCTCACGACTTTTCAAATCTTAACACCGGGAAGACTGTGGACCCCCTGCTGGCCCCACAAAGGTCCTGCTCCCCGGATCAGTTAAGCACACTGGGTGTTTCTTCCAGGTTAATGCATTGGATTTCCTCCTGCCATAGCAATATGGTTATAGGCTAGCGGTTGAGGTCCTGATGTTTACCATGCAGGGCCGTGCAACCGTTAAGGCAAACTAGGTGGCCGCCTAGGGTGCCTAGTGATTGGGGGCGCCTAAAAGCCCCCCTCAGGCGAGGAGGTGGAGTGGAGGTGAGCTGGGGGGGGCGCAGGGAGGGCTGCCCACAGTAACAGGGGGAGGCACATAGGGGAACAGCCCCCCCCCAGCACACCTCCACTCTGCCTCCTCCGCTGAGCACACAGCCCAGCTCTAAGTCTCCTCTGATTGGCGCCACAAGCCTGGGCGGGGAGGAGAATTAGAGCAGCGCCAGTGTGCTCAGTGGAGGAGGTGGAGCCGAGGTGAGCTGGATAAGGGAAAACCCAGCCAGGGTTAGCTGCCGTGGCGGGGCGGAGTCTTCCCAGGCAGGGTTAACTGACGGGGCGGGGGAGGTCTCTCCAGGCAGGGTTAGCTGCCGTGGCGGGGGTGGGGGAGGTCAGGTCTCCCCAGGCAGGGTTAGCTGCCACGGAGGGATGAGGGAAAGTCTTCCTGGGTGGGGCTAGCTGCCATGGGGGGACAGGGGGAGTCTCCCTGGGCGAGGTTAGTTGCCGTGGGGAGACGGGGTGGAGAGGAGTTAGCTTTCGTGGTGGTGGGGGGTAGCAGCTGCAGGGGAGTGCCCCCTGGGTGGGGCACTGCGTTAGCTGCCGTGGGGGGGCAGGGTTAGCTGGGTGGAGGGTGCAAGGTGGAAGTTTCGCCTAGGGCGTGAAACTTCCTTGCACCGGTCCTGTCACCATGACTGTAAGTTGCAGACAGGTCTCCTTTAATGAACAAGATATATATCAAAATGAAAATTGGTGAGATTAAAATCAAAGTAAACAGTTATCCCACTGGCCCAGTATCTCATTAACCTTCAAAATTTTCAATTAATGGTGTTGGGCAATTACACGGCATTAAAGCTGAGAGAGAAAAATTCATTATCCAGGTTTCAAGTGTAATTCAGAATCACAGTTCTTGCTCAGAAAGCATACAAGAGCCCTGGAGATGTCTAATGTAGTGACTAACCCCGTCCCTAATGTCTTCAAGCCCCTGCCTGATAATGATGCTGGATCTTTATAGTAATTGCCTCTTCCCTGAAATTCAGAATTCAATTAGTCATTTGCTGCAATTGGTGAACACAGAGAGATGAGTGGCAACAATGGCAGGCGTAGCTGTTCTTTATCACCTGCTGATAAAGCAGAATAACTCAGGCAATACATGCTGATTCACACAGCAGCAGGAAGAGAGTGTGTGTGCTGAAATTCTGTTAGGATACCCTAACCTAGAAAAACATTCGTACTATCAAGGGAATGGGTCAGAGGCTGATGCCTCTACTCAGAAAAACTTCTGCTGAGGTCAATGGGAATGTGACCATGTCAGGACTTCAGCAAAGCACTGGTGCTCAATGGAAATAAACTCTCTAGTCTCAGCTAAAGCTCTGCAAAAGTCAATAATTTAGGCCTTGGCTACACTGGAGCTTTACAGCGCTGCAACTTTCTCGCTCAGGGGTGTGAAAAAAAACTCCCCTGAGCCCAGCAAGTTACAGCGCTGCAAAGCACCAGTGTAAACAGTGCCCCAGCGCTGGGAGCCACGCTCCCAGCGCTGCAAGCTAATCCTCACGAGGAGGTGGAGTATCCAGCGCTGGCGCCACAACCACACTCGCACTTGAAAGTGCTGCCACAGGAGCGTTTCCGTGGCAGCGCTTTGGAGTTTCGAGTGTAGCCAAGCCCTTAGGCCGGTGTCTGGGCTGACTTTTCCCTCTGGTGTCGCTCAGTAGGTAGCACATGTAAGGAGTGAGACGTGGCTGGGGATTAGACGATGAAGCGAAAGAAAGGAGCAAAGGATCCACCTGAAGCCAAGATCCTCACAGCTATTTAGGCACCTCTCTCTGGGAGTTAAGCACTAAATACCTATGAGGAGCTGGGCCTGAGTGACTTAGGAGCACAAAAACACATTTACCAAGTCAAATAGCAGCCAGGGGGCTAAATCCAGCAAAAGCCAAGAGAAGCTGAATGCCATTGGTGCAGCACTTGAACCTTTGAACATCTTCCACCCAAGTCCCATTGACCTTCATTGGTTTGTGTGTTCCTAACTCACTTAGCTGCGGTTTGAAATTCCCATTCCAAAAGCAGGAGAGCGGGAAGGGCTGAAAGGAGAGTATGTGGATGTAAACCCATTGTCAGAAATTAGTCACTATTTAAGAATGTATATATGGAGACAGACATCTCATAAAAGTGGAAGGGACCTTGAAACCAATCCCCTGCCTTCACTAGCAGGACCAAGTACTGCTCCTGACAGTTTCCCCACCACCACCTAAATGGCCCCCTCAGGGATTGAGCTCATAAGCCTGGGTTTAGCAGGCCAATGCTCAAACCACTGAGCTATCCCTTACCCACCAATGCAAGAGCAGAATTGGGTCACAGGCATTGAGAGCAGGTACAAAAAAAAAAGACTAAAGTCAGATTCTGATCTCAGCTACACCGGTGTGATTTCAAAGCAACGTGACTGAGACCAATGCAGTTACCCCAGCTTAGAGCCCTGTGGCAGGGCTGGGATTCCTGCAGAACCTGCTGCCATAACAGTGGGAGCACATAAAATGTAAATTGTTGCAGGCGGGATTGGGTGGGCAAAAAAAAACAAAAAACGACTCTGGTAATTTGCAGGGAAACACAAAATCTTTTTTTTAAATAAAGGTTTTAATATGTAAATTTAAGTGAAGGATAGAAAGAGATTTGATGTCTAGTATAACAGGAGTTCAAGTATTTTTTACGTGGTTTAAGCAAGATTTGTTTTATTCTTTAAGTGGTAAAAATGGTGCCTGAATTCTGCTTATGTATATAATATATTAGCTGGCTTTTTTTTTTTTTTTTTTTTAGTACTATGGGGGAATCTCTCTCTCTTGCGGGATTTGCAGGATCTAAGAATTTTGCAGGTGGGAGTGGGATAAACCTGCAAGAAGCAATGCAGCAGCGGGTGGGAGTGGGTATTGCAAGGCAGGACCGGAGCAAGATTAAAAAACAAAAGTCCTGCAGAGGGCTCGAATTTGGATTTACCCCTGTTGTGTTGAGAGCAAAACCTTGCCTGCGACATTAAATCTAGCAGCCTCTGAAAGTTGCTACCTTTTATAAATTTAAATCCTTCCTGGATGTCACTCACATTACAAACAGCTCCTGCAGCCTATGCTATCACATCACATTTTCAAACACTGGGATGTCAGCATATGGACAAAACTTTGCAGACACTTCTGTCAACTCGCTGCTGAGTTTGGTAGACACACGTAATTGTGGGTATAGTTTTCCCATCCATACATCTGACTACTCAAATTGTGAACGCAGCCAGGTAGCTTGCTGGCTAAGCTGCAGACACAAAACATGAAGTCACTTGTCAAAATCATGCCTCTAGAATGAAGAGTTAAATATTCAGGACTCTTCTTAGCGTACATCTGCTTTAGATCAGTCTGATACCCTGAACCACAGTTTTTGTTTTCAAAATTTAAACTTCAAGAAGGTTTTAAGTAAGGAAAAAACCCTACAGATGCAGGGAAATGCAGTAATGCAATTCTAAATATTAAATTCTATTTAGCAAAATACAGTACATGCCAGCCGCTGAGGCCAACCAGACTTTTAAGGGCCCAATCAGCTGTGCTGACCAGATCCGCCAGGGTCTCTTTTCCACGGGACATTCCGGTCGAAAACTGGATGCCTGGCAACCCAATCTTTCCCTTTGCACACCCCACGCAGAAGGCTGAAACAAAAGTAAACCCCATTTGGCTCCAACAATGCCTTAGCAACCCACCTCAAAAGGTGCAAGAAGTGGTGAGGCCACTAGCCCACAGAGTTAATCAGGCACCCTCAAGGAAATGGGCTGCAGCATGCAAAGAGATAAGCGTCTGCACACTGCGCTCCCTCCCTCCCCTGCAACACAATTTACAGCTGCCTCCTAGCATAATCCCACTCCAAGGAAGTGCTGGACACCACCGCTGCCCTGCAGAGAGGTGAATCTCTCCTCTAGTGCAATGGGCTTGGGTGGTGCTGACAGCCGCTTACACTACTCCCTTTGCCAGGGTTAAATCTGATCCAACGCTGGCTGAGCTTGCACACCAATTAGAGAGACATGAGGGCAAGTTTAGACTGTAAGATCTCTGGGGGCAGGGTCTATCGACTACTCTGTGGTTGTACCGCCTCTAGCACAGTGGGGCCTCATTCGCAGTTGGCTCTTCGGCACTATGGAAACGAACATGATTAATAAGAAGTGATCCAAATTTCCTAAAGCAATCATCCAAATAGAAGGACCTAAGATGTTGCACAGATAGCCAAAATCCAAAGAGACTCTCCCCCCGGGAGAAGACTATTAGTCCTGTTTTAACAATGATACTCCTAAAGCAAAACAAGAGCATTAGCAAACTGGAATAGCAAATGCTCCCTGTAATTTAGCCCATTTAGGACAGCTTCCACTGTACAGGCGAGTCTCATCTTATGCGCATTTAACATGCGCAAATTCAGCTTTGCATGGTCGGAAAAAGCAAAAAACAAAAAAAGAGAAAAATAATTTTAATATTGTGCCTGTAGGGCGGGCGATTCCGCCCACCATTATACTCAATGTAATTTTGACTCTACGCAATTTTCGCTTTACGGGCTGACAGCAGAACGTAATCCCCGCGTGAGATGAGACTCGCCTGTACAAGCCCTCCAGGGTTCCTCAACCCTGACCAGGAAGGAGCACGTGCCGGGATGGGATCGCAATTCATTCTCCAGGCCCAAATCTTTCTGCTGCCAAGGGTTGCAACAAGGTCCAGTGAGTACGGTGCTTTTTGTCACATGGCTTATAGTCCATTGGCAACTAGATTGTAACCACTAACTCATTTTGCCCTGGAGACAGGACTTTTGCTTTACTCACAATTTTATTTCTCAGTCTTCTTTTGTAAGTGGCTGTATCCAGATCTATACATACAGGGCTTGGCTTTGATGTCAGGTAAATGATGAACAGATTCTAAGACCAGAAGAGACCACTGTGATCATCTCATAGTCTGACTTCCTACATAACACAGGCCATAGAACATCCCCGAAATAATTCCTCTAAACTGCAGCATAACTCCACTCAAACCACGCTAGTGACATAAGAGGAGAATCAGCTCCGTAACAGCCTATCGGCTTCTTGAAATATTCTGGGTCCCTTTCAGTCACTTCATTTCTGTCCAGGTTTCTCACTGTTCACACTTCATTTCAAAGCACATCCTTCCCCCCCCAGCCCTTTTGAATTAGAGCTTTTGTAAGGCTCTGCCTCCAAGTCATTTTATTGCTGTTTGTACTTCTGTATTTGGCTCAGCTTTAACTTTTCCTTTTAATCTTACTTCTGGTTACAGAAATTCACAGCAGTTTTCTCATGCCAGCAAACTAGCAAAATAGGGAGGTTATTTCAGACCCTTGCAGGTTTAGTGATCATTGTTAGCTAGATCTTCATGTCCCAAATAGCTAATGCAGACCAGAGCTGCCCAGAGGATTCAGGGGGCCTGGGGCAAAGCAATTTTGGGGGCCCCTTCCATAAAAAAAGTTGCAATACTATAGAATACTATATTCTCATGGGGGCCCCTCTGGGGCCTGGGGCAAATTGTCCCCCCCCCCCCCGGCAGCCCTGATGCAGACCTTTCCCTTAATTTCTGAAAGAAAGATTTTTAGTAAGAGGGGAAACATCCATCTTTAGAAATATTTCTGCCCTACACAACATAGATATTTGGCATTTTTCCTTCCTTCAGGAAGTTTGAGTGAAAAATACCAATTCAGAACAAAACTGGTTATTTAATTTTTTTGTATGGTTCCACAAATGTTCCACGCATTTCAAAAATCAGTCAGATGACAGCGTGACAAGCTTACAGTCTAAACAGAGAAATGTCTACAGATGGAAGACAGAAGATAGTTGTTTCGGTTGTTGCGTCCTAAGGTCAGGTCTACAGTACAAACTTAGACTGGTATAACAGTTGCTCGGGGACGTTAAAAAAATCTACATCCCAGAACGACACAGTTAAACTGACCAAACTCCTGATGTAGACAATGCTAAGTTGATGGGAGGGCATCTCCTGTCAATACTGCTACTGCCTGTTGTGGAGGTGGATTAGCAACACTGAGCAGAAGCTCTGCAATCGGTGTAGGACTGTTTTCCCTGAAATGCTACAGCGGCACAGCTGAACCTGTGCCACTGCACCACTGTACATATGGACAACCCCCAGGGCCAGCTCTACCATTTTTGCCACTCCGACCAACAGAAAAAAAAGCCACCTAGACTGTGCCACCCCAAGAATGGACACAATGCCGCCCCTTAGCATGTGCCACCCCAGGCATGAGCTTCTTCCGTTGGGGCCTGGAGCTGGCCCTGACAACCCCTAACCCTCTGACATGTATCTAGTTAAGTAACTGCAGACTTTCTGCCACATTGCTCTGTAACACAGCCAGAGATAAGCGCAAAGAGAGCACCTGTTCATGCCAAGAAATGGGCTTTACAGAAGGGAGAAGAAATAGAAAAAACCCCACGCTTATGCAGATTTACTTTTTCCTTTGACAGAAAGAGACAGAGGATTTCTATGCATAAGATCAGTCAAGTAATTTATGTAATCAGTTCTGAATCTGATGTTTGCTGATTTGGGAACAGCATTAAAATCTTGGCATTCGCTCCCATTCAGTCTAGAGCCTATCCTTCAGATACTTGCCATGCTGATTGATAGCAGGTGGTCTCTTAGAAATAGTCAGTGATATTTTTCTTACAAGTCTTGTGTGTTATATTGGGCCAGATACACCAATGGCATCACTCCAAATCCATCCCTTAAATAACTCCAATGAAGCCATTTGAGTTACACTAAGGATGAACAGGGCATGCAGTACTGAACTGATGAACACACAAATTAAGACCATTCAATATGCATGCAGTTTGACACAGAACAAAATTTTCAAGACAAAGTGCCTATAATTACCATGCAGTAACAAAGAAAATCAAGATGTGTGCACTGCCAGGTTAACTGCACTGAACAGAAATGTATCTGAAATAAAAACGGATCATTGGTTGGTGACATATTTCCAGGAACACAGCCATGATTTAATTTGCTATACAAGACCAAGCAGCGAGACATGCTGAAATGAGCATGTCAGCCATGTTTTCTTTGACGTGCACAGAAGTGATGTTCTTGGGTGCTGGGTCAATGTGCATCCTTGCTACTAGCGTGACCCCATCCTGCCTGGATGCAACGCTGCAGGGGACTTTGCCTCTCATACCCCTCTGGTAGCCACTGTCTGAGCTGTGACAACCAGTCGCTCTTCTCTGGACTCTCTCGCTGACTCTTCTGTGGCTCAGCCCTCTGACCAAGGTACTCAACAATTCAGTCCCCTTACAGGGCTCAGCTCTAAACCAAAAGGTTCTTTGCCCCTCCTGGGTTCATCTTTGATTCATCCCCCCCTGCCCCAGCTCTTGCCTGCTGGGAGCCCAAATACCATTAGCCTTCTGCCCTTCATGAGCTTTTGTCTCATTCCCTGGTCCTCAATGACCTTCACTCAGGGCTGCACCACAGGAGTTAACCTGCTTCTGCAGCTCTGCCATCTGGTCACAGCCAATCCAACTACTGGCCTTTCCTCCAGGACTTCCCAGGGAGAGGGAATTCTCCCTCACTCCTCCTTCCTGGGTCTCCTCACCCTCAGCTGAGCTCCCTCAGCTCTTTCTACAGCCCCGTTCCACCTTCTCTGGCCAGGAGGCAATTAGTCTCCTCCCTCAAGCAGAGCATAACTCACTAGATTCCTTCCATTGCCTCACTGAGGTTAAGCTCCATCACATACTGTGTTTTGAGGGTGGTGCCCTGAGAGTCCTTTCCTGCCTCAGTCACTCACCACAACAACCTAACCACCATCAGGCTTTAGTCTATACATGCAGCAGGCCACAACCTGCAGTGTTATCTACTGTCCCTAGCCAGCTCTCCCCATTTACCTCTGGGGAAAGGAAGGGCAGGAAACAGTACTAGCAGCAGCAAGCCCTGCCTATCTGTTTTCCTTCTGGTTCCCTGTTCTTCCCTAACATTTCCCTCCTGTCTCCTTATACAGTCCCAGCTGCTGGGGTTGCTTCCCCCTTAATTAGCCTCTCAGCTGTAGCTCTGCTTAGGGAATTGGACTCCTGTAACAGCAGCCTGTCTTTTAATCATCGCCCAATTGTTATATACTGGCGGGGAGTTGAGTGACAGGGTGCTGAGTTAGGGCCTGAGTCTACACACTCTGGTGCAGGGCGATGGTTCTGATTGCCTTTATCAAGCCATTTTGTATGGCAACCCAATCCTTCTGCATGTGTTATGATCAGGGCTATATGAAAATTACACATTTATGGGGGACAAATCAAGTTATTAACAACATGGTGGCTGCTGCCACAATCACACAGCATTCTATTCTTCTCCAGTTGATTTCCATGGGAGAAGGAGGATTCTTCACTGCAACTTCAACCTCTGGCCCACAGATACTCAGATTTACAAAGCAGATAAATCATAAGAATATCAGGGTTGCAAGGGACCTCAGGAGGTCATCTAGTCCAACCTGCTGCTCAAAACTGAAGGACTAATCCTAAAACAGATTTTTGCCCCAGATCCCTAAATGACCCCCTCAAGTATTGAACTCACAACCTTGGATTTAGCAGGCTAATGCTCAAACTACTGAGCTACTCCTCCTCCAGAAATGACAGCCATTTCCAAACAAATGACCACATCCTGAAGCCTTCACTCACTCCACCAGCAGGCCATATTCCTGTGTAGGGATTGCATAAGGAGTGCAGGACTTGACCTCTTCTGCAAGGGAAGCCATCAGTACTACTCCACGTCTAGATCTATTTTCATCAGAAATGTGCATACCAGTCCTGATCCTCAGCTGAGGTGAATCGATGTAGCTCCATTCAGGGCAGGTAGTTCAGACCTCATCACTGAAATGTTTCATGTTCTCAAGTTTCAAACTTGCCCTTATGCAAAATCCTACAGAATTTGATAGAAAATAGCAACATTTTCAATCGAAAGACAGATTGGCCAGTGGGTAGGCACTGAACTGGCTTGCAGCAGCTCTGAGTTTTATTCCTAGCTCTACCACTGAGCTGCTGTATGACCTTGGGCAAGTCACCTCCCCTCTCTATGACTTTGTCTCATCCCACTCCTTGTAAGTCTTGTCTAGTTGGACTGTAAACACGTCAGGCAGAGTCTGTCTCTTAGATACTACAATAAAAGCACAATAACACAATGGGACCCTGATCTCAATCTCAACACATCATTTTAATAAAAATAATAAATCATAATACTACAGACAGAAAAAACACACCTCCGTTTAAATAATGTTAAGGTTGCAAAGTCAAGGTCTGAAAAGTTAGAATATGCCAGTGTTAAGGTTGCCTGGGCAACCTTAATTCAGCCCTCTTGTGCAAATGCATTATGATCAAGGCTAATTAAAATCACACTATTTTTTCCTTAGGACATCGGCCTCATTCAGTGAAGTAACTGAGCTGCCTGTAACAGAACATTTGTATCATGTTATAAAATTTAAGCTTTATATCCTTGCTACCGAATTCTAGAGATAATGAAAGAAAACGTAGAAAAAGTCAATTAACTCCCTATTAAATTCTATAGGCTTTTAGAGCATCATCTTTACAGTCTCTTAAAATTCTATAGGACTTTTCCAGAAGGTGACAGTGAAACCCAGCTCACTTTAACATGGCTTTGGCTTTCAGTGCAAATATTGTGCACATCAGTCAATAAAACCCACTGATGGCAGCTCTCTTCTATTCTATCCTACATGGGTTTTTACACTGCGTTCATCACCATGATATCTGAGTACCTTCCAGTAGTGCATTAAGCAACATAACTATGCATCTGTCACAAGATGACAGATCTGCTCTTAGCTAAAAAGATCTATTCTGAAGGCGCCAGTTAACGTGAAATAAAAAAGAAATCGCTCACAGAAAGGGTAAAGGAAACATAGTTGTGTTTTGTCCTAGCTCCTGTTGCTAGTTATCTCCCCTATGTAAGTATGTAGGTAGACAATGAGAAAGGCCATTAATGGGAAATCAAGGCATCATGTTTCAGGATAATTATGTCCTGCTCTGTTGATGCCTGACAACCTTGTTTCATTCAGTGGCACTTGAGTGGTGGCTGGTGTTCTGTTGCTTGCAGCTCTCATTGTTTAGTTGTATGTAGAAGATGGGGACAGTTATCTTGCTGATCCAGAAACAGCCTTTCCTTTCACGCTCCTGGTGGAAATGGTGGATGCAGTTTCCATTACTGCTCCTCTCCTCGCTGTCTGCATTAGACCTTTGCTGTCTGCTTTAGACCTGCTGCAGGCAGCAGTCAGGCTCTTGCCTTTAAGATGATTATTCAGCTTGTTCCCATTAGTCTCACCAAAGTGGAGTGTGCTTTGGAGAAAACGAATAGCACTGAGTACTGCTGGCCAATATGAAATGCTGGCTAGAGGAGAAGATTTTATGCAGATAAATGGAGTAGATGCTCCATAGGAGGGAGTCAATGGTTCACTACAGGTATCGTTATAAGCAAAGTTAAGAGCGTGCAAAACAAAAGGTCCAAATCCCATAAAGTATCGAGCATCTTCTATGTGGTACTTCATCCCGAGGAACATACAGAAGCCAATGGAGCTAGCCTGTGAGCATGACTCAGCAAGACTGAGGTGGCAGAATAGGGCCCTTGGTTCCCAAACATTTGCAGAACTTCTTCAAGATCCTTTGCTGAATGGTGCTAAACGGCTGCAAGCTGTTATTAAAGGGCACGATTCCAATAACTTTTTCAGTGGAGTATTTATTCGAGTAAATGATATTCAAAGTAAGGATTGCAGAATCAGGTCCTAATTAAGCCTCACAATATCCTGTGCTGTGTCGCATATATTACCCATTTGAGAGATGTTGGCGCCCCCTGCCTGTGTGAGATGTATGCCAGTTCATTACTGGTCCTCTGGGGAAGAAACATCCACTTCTTCACAGAGGCCAGGTCTACACTACGAGATTAAATCGATTTTAGATATGCAATTTCAGCTACGAGAATAGCGTAGCTGAAATCGAATATCTAAAATCGATTTACTCACCCGTCTTCACCACGCGGGATCGATCCGCGTGGCTCGCTGTGTCGAATCCGGAAGTCCGGTCGTCTAGCTGGAGTTCCGGAATCGATCTAAGCACGCTCTGGGATCGAGATATTGCGTCCAGACCAAACGCGATATTTCGATCCCCGAGCAATCGATTTTAACGCACCGATCCGGCGCGTAGTCTAGACGTGGCCTAACTGTCTTATAGTGTTGTCCATCTTATTGAGAGGTACCTTTGCCATGGCAGATCCCATCAGGACAAATGAAATACAGGGGATCAGGAAGGTGTTCAAGCCATTGATCTTCTGTAGGGTGATCAGATGTCCCGTTTTTATAGGGACAGTCCTGATTTTTGGGTCTTTTTCTTATATAGGCTCCTATTACCCCTCCACCCCCGTCTTGATTTTTCACACTTGCTGTCTTGTCACCCTAATCTTCTGCCATGGTGCCAGTAGGGAGGAGTCGATCTTGGCCATGTCCCTTAGGATCTCTGCAGTGGTATCCTCAGGTGTCTGCTGGACTTGAAAACCTGTGGTTGTGCCAAGGTGTGATTTGTAACCCAACACCATCCAAAAAGGATCATTTTGGCCAAGCAGCTCCAGTTGTTGCTCACCTAAGCAGAGTAGGTGTGTTTATGCAAATACAGTCTGCTCCTGTAGTCTTTTACCCCAGTTTATCACTGGATGTCAGGGGAGAGCTCATTTAGATGCTGCTTACATTAACAAAGCACTGAGAACCTTTTAGTAAATGGGAAATGGTTGTGACTGAAATGCAAAGAGCAAGCATACAACACAGTAACATTTGAGGTGTGCTGATACAGTTTCATACATTGGATGCAATATTAAGTCAAGAACGAGTCATTATGCAAAATTACAGAGCTTAATTGTGAGAGATTGAACACAAGTGACCTGGGGTGGAAACTTCCTGGACAAATGTTATGGATTGTAGGGTAGTTCTGGAGAAAGCTGATGGGGCTACAAACACTAAGCAATGGTAACGAAGGCAGATGATAATGTCCGCAGGATTAATGACCGCTTGGGAGGAACTGAAGGACAGATCTTAGCAAAACCCCAGAAATGCCTTGCACTGAGGTCCACTACTGCTATAATAAAAAGAAAGCTATCAGTGGTATAGATATTTCCCTCTCCCCCAATAGATTATGTCACTTCAGACTTGATACCTAGAGGATATTTTTGTGTAACCAATACTCCTAACATTAGCTAGCAATCTTCTTGTCTCAACAGACCATCCAACTTAACATTATGCTTAGACTGCAAGTTGCCACTTTTCTTAAGAGGCTACAAACCACAGAAAGGAAGCAGCTTGCATACACTATCAGGGGGCTCTGCCTGGCAGTAGTATTGCATTGGGGGCTCTGGCAAATTAAGGGCATGTACTAGGTGTTGCTCAGCTGGGGTCTCGTCTGAGCCTCCAAGATCCAGAGAATCTCCTGCAGGATGCTATCTGGGGGATTTCTTGGTATCCAAGGGCTGGATGCAGACTCCATTGAAGTCAGTGAAGTTTTCCACTGACTCAGATGGCCTTTTGCTAAGCCCTTACATACAGAACTGGTCAGTTTCAGAGAGCTAACCCCAACTCTGCCATGCTCAAAGAAATGGACCCTGTGATAGCAGTTTTCAGGTATCTAAAAGGGTGTCATCAGAAGGAAGGAGAAAACTTGTTCACCTTAGCCTCTAATGATAGAACAAGAAGCAATGGGCTAAACTGCAGCAAGGGAGATTAAGGTTGGACATTAGGAAAAAGTTCCTAACTGTCAGGGTAGTTAAACACTGGAATAAATTGCCTAGGGAGGTTGTGGAATCTCCATCTCTGGAGATATTTAAGAGTAGGTTAGATAAATGTCTATCAGGGATGGTCTAGACAGTCTTTGGTCCTGCCATGAGGGCAGGGGACTGGACTCGATGACCTCTCGAGGTCCCTTCCAGTCCTAGAGTCTATGAGTCTATGAGAAATTCAACTTGGGCACTCATGACATACAACCAATCTTACTTCCAGGATAAAAAGGTGAGAAAGAGCATTTACCAAAGTAGTCGTTGTTCCCCTTGCTGATTTAAACAAAGATTGTGGGGGCTGAAGAGCTCACAAGAAATAATCAGCATCTTTCAGGATCAGGTCTTTCCTGCTAAAGAATTATTTGGGTGGCATTGACTATATTTATTACAACTATTAATAGTTTATTTGTATGGTAGTAGCTCCTCGAGGCCCCAGGCAGAGATTCTGGCCCCGTCGTGCTAGGTACTGCACAAACATGTAATTTCAAAGACATAAGCTTACAATTTAAGTCAGTGATGGGAGACAACAGGTAGAAACAATGGAGTGAGTTATACACTAGCTAACAATAAGAGGACTGTGAGCAGTGTAATAAGCAGGAACCGCTGGGCATTGCTAGTAAAGATCACTGACATTCCAGGAGAGATGTCACTAACTTATTTCTTATTAATTGCTATCAAACTCGGTACATCTTCAATGTGCTCTTAAAAATGTTAACTTAAAGAAGAAGTTGACAGGTTTCAGAGTTGCAGCCAAGTTAGTCTGTATCCGCAAAAAGAACAGGAGTACTTGTGGCACCTGAGAGACTAACAAATTTATTTGAGCATAAGCTCTCGAGGGCTACAGCCCACTTCAGCAGATGCATAGAATAGAACATATAGTAAGGAGATATAGATACACATACAGAGAACATGAAAAGGTGGGAGTTCCCCTACCAGCTCTAAGAAGCTAATTAATTAAGATGAGCTATTGTCAGCAGGAGAAAAAAAAATTAGTAGTGATCATCAAGATGGCCCATTTCAGACAGTTTGACAAGGAGGTGTGAGGATCCTTAACATGGGGAAATAGATTCAATGTGTGTACAGGCTCAGCCATTTCCAGTCTCTATTTAAGCCTGAATTCATAGTATCTAGTTTGCATATTAATTCAAGTTCAGCAGTTTCTAGTTGGAGTCTGTTTCTGAAGCTTTCCTGTTGCAAAATTGCCACCTTTAAATCTGTTACTGTGTGGCCAGAGAGGTTGAAGTGTTCTCCGACTGGTTTTTGAATGTTATGATTCCTGATGTCAGATTTGTGTCCATTTATTCTTTTGTGTAGAGACTGTCCAGTTCGGCCAATGTACATGGCAGAGGGGCATTGCTGGCACATGATGGCATATATCACACTGGTAGATGCGCAGGTGAATAAGCCTCTGATGGTGTGGCTGATGTGATTACATCCTATGAGGGTGTCACTTGAATAGATATGTGGACAGAGTTGGCATCGGGCTTTGTTTCAAGGATAGGTTCCTGGGTTAGTGTTTTTGTTCTGTGGTGTGTGGTTGCTGGTGAGTATTTGCTTCAGTTTGGGGGGCTGTCTGTAAGCGAGGACAGGTCTGTCTCCCAAGATCTGAGAGAGTGAGGGATGATCTTTCAGGATAGGTTGTACATCTTTGATGATGAGCTGGAGAGGTTTTATTTGGGGGCTGAAGGTGACAGCTAGTGGTGTTCTATTATTTTCTTTGCTGGACCTGTCTTGTAGTAGGTGACTTCTGGGTACTCTTCTGGCTCTGTCATGGGTACTGCAGTTTTAAGAATGCTTGATAGAGATCTTGTAGGTGTTTGTCTCTGTCTGAGGGATTGGAGCAAATGCGGTTGTATCTTAGCGTTTGGCTATAGACAATAGATCGTGTGGTATGTCCTGGATGGAAGCTGGAGGCATGTAGGTAAGTATTGTAGTCAGTAGGTTTCCGGTATATGGTGGTGTTTAAGTGACCATCGTTTATTAGCACAGTAGTGTCAAGGAAATTGACCGCTTGTGTGGATTGGTCTAAGCTGAGGTTGATAGTGCGATGGAAATTGTTGAAATCATGGTGGAATTCCATAAGGGCTTCTTTTCCATGGGTCCAGATGATGAAGATATCATCAATGTAGCGCAAGTAGAGTAGGGGCGTTAGGGGACAAGAGCTAAAGAAGCATTGTTCTAAGTCAGCCATAAAAATGTTGGCATACTGTGGGGCCATGCGGGTGCCCATAGCAGTGCTGCTGACTTGAAGGTATATATTGTCCCCAAATGTGAAATAGTTGTGGGTGAGGACAAAGTCACAAAGTTCAGCCACTAGGTTTGCCATGACATTATCTGGGATACTGTTCCTGATGGCTTGTAGTCCATCTTTGTGTGGAATGTTGTGTAGAGGGCATCTACATCCATAGTGGCCAGGATAGTCACTGGAAGATCACCGATGGATTGTAGTTTCCTCAGGAAGTCAGTGGTGTCTCGAAGATAGCTGAGAGTGCTGGTAGCATAGGGCCTGAAGAGAGAGTCCACATAGCCAGACAATCCTGCTGTTAGGGTGCCAATGCCTGAGATGATGAGGTGTCCAGGATTTCCAGGTTTATGGATCTTGGGTAGCAAATAGAATATTCATGGTCGGGGTTCTAGGCATGTGTCTGTACAGATCTGTTCCTGTGCTTTTTCAGGGAGTTACTTAGGAACACTGCCCAACTTTGCTATAGTGTTGCACACAGCAATGACAAAAATATTTGTAGGGTCAGGACTCCAACCATAAGTGCCTGTTCTCATGGGGCTTTAACTTTAGTATACAAATTCTCCCCAGGCTGATGCGCAATAGTGCAGAAGGTCTTTACTCATAAGAATTTTTCTTCCATGTGGACAAAATTGATTGTTGGGATTGTGTGTTACATACAGTAATGATATACGGGATTTTTCAAAGGAGCCAAGGAAAGCTGGGTGCCTAACTCCCTTAGGCAATCCCATCCAATGCATTGAATGTGTATAGTCTCTTCACCTCAGCTTCCCTCATGCCTCCTCTTTTACCCTCCTCTCCCCTGCCCTGTCCTCCTTACCCTCTTGCTTTCCCTTCACAGCTCCCCGTTTTAGCTGTTGCTCGCCTAACTTAACTCTCTCCCCGCGCTACTCCGCAAAACTGTGGCATTAACATGCCCTTTGCTGTCATCACATTGTTCACTGTGCGTCTGTGTTCTACCCTTTCCCCTACTCCGGGTCTGCCTGCTATATTTAGAGATTGTTAAGCTTTTTGGGACAAGCACTGTCTTTTTGTTCTGTGTTTGTACAATACCTAGCACAATGGTATCCTGGTTCATGACTAGGGTGCTTAGGTGCTACGACAATACAAACAATAAATACTACTAATAATAACCGCTTAACCCAAAGGATTATAGGCTTCATTGTCCTCTATTCAGGAACAGACCATAATGGACATAGGAAATTCTGAAACATTTAAACTCCGGTATGATCTGAAAAATTGGCTCATTATGTCTATGTGTAATATCAAATCCAGGCAGAAGGTTGTTTAGGGATGGTTCAATTTTCAGTCAACTGAACACTGAAACTCACTTATGAAAATGACTGACCTAATATTATTGTTTGCAGAGGATCTAGCACACAGTATGGGAAGCGCTAAGGTGCTAGTTCACAAATTTCTCAGTTAAAAACGAAACAAAAGAAGCCCTAGTTGCTCAGTTTTACCATTTATAGCTAAAGCAAAAATATTCTAAAACATACTTTTAATTTAGATATTGTCTCCATGTATTCTGCATAATTTCTCCCTTCCCCCTTAAAATATTATTGTATTTATATGGTAGATCCAAAGCTCCTGCAATAGGAGTGCAGTGGAAATTAGATTACTGTGCATCCAAAAAATTAGGTGTAGTAGACTAGGGTAAGGATATATTATTATTATTATTATTTTGTGAGCCATATAGTAACACTAGTATGTGTAGCTGCTTACTGCATCATTATTCAGTATAATATATTATTATTCTGCATGTAACCTGTGCTTACACAGTATGGCTCTGGCCCCGTCTAGTAGTGGGTTCATGAGTCTGAACTAACAAGGGAGGGTCTTTTAGCTCAAGCAGTAAAGGCCCAAGCTTATAGCTCCCCACGTCTCAGGTTCACTCCCCAATTCTGTCAACATATCTAGGGATACAATGTTACAGTTATGTAGCACAACAGTTGCACAAGGTGAATTAAAATCTAATTAAAAATAGCTAAACAGGATCCCTAGCTCAAGAAGTGTACAATTGTAGGGCCAGATCATATTGGGATTAGCCAAAGTCTCCAACCATTTCACTATAAGAGAGAAATCTCCACATGGACCAACCCACAATTCTCCGATCTTAAAATTTTTCATTCTACGGATGATCAGGAAGGGGCTGCAAGACCTCAGTTGGAGAACCATTGCTCTAACATATCCAGTGTAGCTCCATTGACTTCAGTTTGTGCCATCTCAGGATCAGGGCCACAACTGGGGTGGAGAGTCCTTATACTAGAAGACGAAGCATGCACTGCAGTCTTAAGCCATGCAAATAACACTTATACTTGCATATTATTGCCTCATTTCTAGATTCATTGACTACTTATTCAGCCCATAACCAGATGAAACATCTAGATCAAATGTGGATAGATAAGTGGTTCGTGCATTTCTATGTCAGTGTTACTTCCTTCCGTGAAATTCAGAATGCCTTCAGAAGAGTCACAGCTGATTAAAACAAATATCTGCAAGAGTTTAACCACCAATCCTTTACAACACCCTATGAAAACACAATGCTAAGGACAATTTGTCTGGAGATGAAGGCAACAGAAGCAGATTCCAAATATAAATGCTGCAGAAAGCTGAAGTTCATCAAGAGCAGTGAATGAAGCAGAAGTACTGAATCAAAGGCTAAATTTATCTCACTGCAGTTTGTTTACAATGCCTTAATAACCAGACGATGGCACCAGTCACTATAAAAACAGAGTATTTTATTTTTGGACTAGGGATCAGACAGAACAGTGAAGCACGTTAAGATTGCACAGCCTCTGGGAATTTTAGGGATCAAGTTATGTTTTTTTAAGAACGTCACTAAAGTTAGAAAGCCCACAGTATAAAACAATGGTGTGGCTTGCAAAGCAGTCTGATGCAGAAGCATGAGTGAGAAAGAGACAGCAGGTTCATTGCCGACTGGTGTTTAATATGAGATGTGTCCACACCATAAGAATTACACAAAGAAACAGATTTTGAAATGAAAGTATTAGGATGGAAGTCAACGTCTGTGATGTGGCTCACAAAATCCAGGAAGCACAACTTTGCTGCTTCAGACATATGCAGATGATGAACGAAGGGGACCTGGTGAAGATAGCATGGCAGGAGAAGATGGTAGAAAAGAGACCCCAAGGAAAGCCAAAGAGGTGATGGATGGATTGCATCAGAGAAGATGGTAAACAGGTGGACCTTAGTGCCGCCTTGGACAAATGAAGATGGCAGATGCTTGTACAACAACCCGGCCCCAGTGGATGGTATAAGGGGAAGAAGTAGTAGTTTGGAAGTACCATTAGGCAATGGTGATCAGTCGGGTTAGGTGGGCTGGTTACCAAGAAATAAGAATTGACTCAAACCTTTGTGTTTCAAGGACGGAAATGGAACTCTTCATCGATACATAAAAAGCAAGTGAATTTAGTTTAGTTTAGTTTCTCCATTTTGAGAAGGAACACAAGTGCTATAGGCAAGTAGCACTTCCATTTGTGTCCTCATCAACATGCCAATTGATGTAAGTGCCATCCAGTCCCCATGCTCTTTTGAGCTTTGGTCTCTTTGCTGAGTCTGGCAATAAAGGTGACATTGCTATAGTACTTTGTCCTCACTCACAACTATTTCACATTTGGGGACAATGTACACCTTCAAGTCAGAGGCACTGCTATGGGTACCCGCATGGCCCCACAGTATGCCAACATTTTTATGGCTGACTTAGCACAATGCTTCCTCAGCTCTCGTCCCCTAACACCCCTACTCTACTTGCACTACACTGATGACATCTTCATCATCTGGATCCATGGAAAAGAAGCCCTTGAGGAATTCCACCAGGATTCCAACAATTTTCATCCCACCATCAGCCTCAGCCTGGACCACTCCACACAAGACAGCCACTTTCTGGACACTACTGTACTAATAAGCGATGGTCACATAAACACCACCCTATAACGAAAACCTACTGACCACTAAACTTACCTACATGTCTCCAGCTTTCATCCAGACCCCATCACACGATCCATTGTCTACAGCCAAGCTCTAAGATACAACTGCATTTGCTCCAATCCCTCAGACAGAGACAAACACCTACAAGATCTCCATCAAGAATTCTTAACACTACAATATCCGCTTGCTGAAGTGAAGAAACAGATTGACAGAGCCAGAAGAGTACCCAGGAGTCACCTACTCCAAGACAGGTCCAACAAAGAAAGTAACAGAACACCACTAGCTGTCAGGGACAGTTTGTGATGCCGACACCTGTCCAGTGAAAAATGGAAGGAGACCACAACTGATTTTACACCAAAGAGCCATGCCATGGTAATGACTTTTGGTCATGTCCCACCTGCCTTGTATTTCAGCCTTTAGCCTAGGAGTGGAAGACTGCATTCTGCAACCAGTATACGGGATCACACAGTCCCCTTGAATTTATTTTTAAGATTTGAAAAAAAAAAAGTTAAAATAACTTTCGTTTTGATTTTTTTTCATTTTCTTCCTCTCTCCCCACTTTCCTACATGCTACATTCTACTTTCCACATTTTCTGGAGTTGACCAGCAGTGAAAAGAGAAGCAATTAACAGTAAGGCAATTCTAGCATGTTTTTATGGCTGGGGCTGTCTTTTTGTTGTTTTTGTACAGGACTTAGCACACTCGAGCCTGGTCCATGATGGGGGCACCTACGTACTACTGCAATGCAAATAAATTCATTAAATCAGAATAAATATCAACAAGAATTTCCAACATGGACAAAACTGCAAACTCTTCCCTGATGATATGCAATTTGCAGTCTCATCTCCAGTCCAAAGATGATCACACACATTTCAAATTTGGATACATTTTAAGAGACTCATCCAAACTTTTGAACACTTGCTGGTATCAGAGCTGAACACTGGGGAGTTTGCCCAACCATTTGTAATTTTTTAACATTTCTGTGCACATATTATCACCTACATCCTTCAAAAGTGCCTGGAAAAGTCTGTGAATCCTTTCCTTCATCAACTTGAGTTATATTTTTCTTCATATAAAATTACTCGTGGAAAACTTCCTGCCATACACCTCCTTTTACAATTGCCAGAAGTGTGTAATGTTATTTCCAATACAGATGTCTGGGTCCAGCTCTCCAATACAGATGTCTGGGTCCGCTTTGTACCTTGTGTAATATATATCCCTCTTCTCACATACATAGATGGATGAGAGTGTGTGCAAAGAGATCTGGTCACCATCTGTTTTTGCAAAGAGGGAGGTGCCTGTTAATATGGGGCCTAATTCTGCAATCCGTAGCCTTGCAAACACTTCTCATTCATGCATGTAGTGGTTCCACTGAACATCAACTAGTGAAGTGCCTTCAAACCTCATGGCAGAATTGTGCCTGTAAAGACTATGCCCATAACTACAAATAACCTGGGACATAGTATTTTCTTCTTGTTTGTGGCATTAAAGCCAAAAAATAACATTGTTTGGGCAAGGAGCAGAGCAGCCCTGATTCTCGGCTGCCTTGCAACTTGTGCAGTCATCTATACCGATGCAAAAGTAGGTGGAGGACATGACCTTTCTGACTGGGTAGCATTTTACACCCTCTCTGCACAGGTGAACAAGATTAAGCAGAGTGGTGTAACAGACAGTGCCCTGGACTGGGATGCTAGAGACTCCCATTCTAGTCCCGACCTTGCCATCAGCCTGCGTGACCTTGGGCAAGTCATTTCACTTCTTTGTGCTTCAGTTTGCTCCGCCGCGTCTGTAAAATGGGGATAATGTCCTTGATCTACTTTGCTAAGCACTTTGAAATCTACTGATGAGAAGTGCTCTAAAAAAGCTGGGTGTGGTTATTACTACCACACAAGGATAATCAGACATGGAGTTTTTTAAAGATAAGATTCTGATTTAATCTATCATATTGAACATGGCTCATCACTGTTTTTCAAACCTTCACAAATACGCTGGATGCGCCGCTCTTTCCAGATGTGCTGCCATGATCAATGTAATTGAAAAATTAGCGCCTGGAAAAACTGAATCCAGACCTAAATAAATCCAAACAGTCAGACACCTGAACTCTGCATCGCAAGCAAGACTTTCATGGTAATAACTATTCCACTGTTTAGAATTACTGGGAACCCTTTTACATTGATATAGCAAACCACTAACGTGGCATCTCCAGGTGTGATTCAAAAAATGTCTGATCCATGTTAGCTGATCACCGTGGTCAGTGGCAACAGGATTAGTTCAGAAGGTTGAAGAGAAGGGAAAGTCTGCCTAAGGTGCACAGTAAAAACTCAATGCCCCAATTCTTTCTCATATTCCCATCTCTCACAACCCACCTTCATCCTGAACACACCACAAACCAAAATCTATTCTTCCACTAATTGCATGAGCCCAGACGGGTCCTTTATTTTATCTATATTCACTCCGATCCATTTCTATTCCCTTTGATTCTTCTGCCTTTCAGCATCCCCCGTCTTTGATGTATTACATCACTCATCTGCACTGCTCAGAGATGCTGCAGCTAAATTAAACACACCACATACTTCAAGCAGGCAGAAATCCGGAGGAGAGTCAACATAATGGAAGTTGGTTTTGGATTGGCATTAGAGTGCCACTGTAGAGGAAAAAGAAAATAGCCTTCATAAATTCCTAACATCATAATCCTTAAAAGTGCATCTGGGTCCCAGAACTAATGTGCTACAGTGCTTCTATATCTGAAAAGTCATTTTCATATTGCAATGTTACTATATTAGTATTTACAAAATGAAACTTTGTTCACCAAAAATATTCCTCCATTTCCAGTCAGGGCCATTCAAAGGCTCCTCTCAATTGCACCATGCAAAAGGGCAGAAGCCCCACTTTGTGGGATATATGAAACCAGACTATGCATAGCACTAGAAAATGTAACATGGGAACCAGTCCCGCACTACAGTGAAATAGACTGGATAACCTAGGAAACCAAATTTAAGACTGTGCATGCACTTTTGCACATACAAAATGTGCATGCAATTGCCTCATTAATTTGCATGCAAAGAGGTGATAAGGCATGCAAATTCATGGTTATGTAGCCAAGGGATCATTTGTATGTGCAACCATGGTAGTTTCATGTGCAGATTAGACCTGCAAGTGTGTGTATATTTTTGTATATGCAGCTATGAAGATCTGTCTCACATCAATAGCTATTTTCCAAATCCATCTCTAACTTTAATGACTGTTTCTAGGCCATATCAGGAATGCTTATTTCAATTCACCTTGCACTGACATTCAGGGAGTAAAAGTACCTTTTACTATTGAAAGAATTTAATCCTGGCTTTTTACACTCCCAGTGATGGCAATAGATTAAAAACAAATTCTACATATTATAGCATTTTGCCTTCCTCTAGCAATCTTCTAAAAGGATTTTAAATGGTATTATAAACATTAAGAGCCGAATTCTGTCCTTTGAGGTATCCTATCTAGCCCTCAATGAAATTAAAGTGACCCAGGGAATAAGTCAGAGTAAAATTTCACCCTAAGTAATGAGGCATCTACCACAATGCCCTTGTGAGGTAAGTGATTACCTAATACAGATGGGCCTTAGCGACAAAGTTTGAGGGATTTGGTCAAAGTTCTCACTGAGGCTCATCTCTAATTATTGTCATGCCCATTTACAGATGGCTAGGTTGAAGGACAGAAGACTTAAGTGGCTTGCTCAAGGTCACGTGGCAGGGCAGTATCAGAGTTGGAACTAGATGTAGTTGGTCCTAGCAGTCGATCGTCTGATCCAGGCACCAGGACGTGCATTCACAAGATCAACAGAGCTCTTTGAAAGCAAGACAAACGCAGGCTAGTGAAGATCAAAGAGGAAGCGTCATACATCGTCTGCTTGTCTTCACTTTCAGTCAATCCCCACCTTATGTATTGGCTCATTTGCTCATCGAGCTAGTGATGTTTGCCTTTGCCGAGCCTACGACTCCGGCCTCCACTGCCTACTTACTGAAATTTCAAATAAACACCATTGTGCTGTCTCCTGTGCTGGCCCTCACACTTGGGAGGCCCTCAAATTAAATGCCCACCAAGCCACTTATTATCCACCTTCAAATCCCTCCTCAAAATTCTCCTTTGCCATAACGCCTACAAAACTCTTGCCAGCAGTTCGGCTGCTGGCGGACTGCTACTGCTGCCCATCCCATGGACCAAGATTGTCTCATTGTGGTCTCCCTTCGTCTCTACCCATCTGTTTCTGGAGGTATACTTAGACTGTAAAGCTCTTGGATCGGGGACTGTGTTTTCGTTCCGTGTTTGTACAGCACCTCGCACGGCAGGGTCCTGGTCCCTGGCTGGGGCTCCTTGGTGCTGAACTAATACAAATAATAAATAATAATGTTGTGAGTTGGAATAACTCCTGCCCTACCTATTAGCACAGAAGGAGAAAGCATTCTGTTTGAGTCCTAGGTGGGGTTCCATTTCACTCAGACGAGTGCCAAGTGATCCAACTAAATCACACGCCTCGCTTTGCTTCTCACACAGACACGTTCGCTTCCACATGGGATTCTGTATTCATCGCTTGGAGACATCGGCTGCGCTGCGGTTGCTAATTGTGGCTATTCTCCCTGCCTGTGCAACCCCAACTGCAGTAAAGCATTCATTGCATTTGTTCTTTGCATCCTGAGCTTAAATAACAAGGCCCCTTTCCCAGCTGCTGTTCTTTTGAAATTGCAATTCAGACGATTATGCCTTCATTGTCTCACTCCCTGCTGCCTGACCCTTTGTACTTTCCCCATGCTTGCTGTCAGTTCTCTCCTTCAGCTCCCACACACTGTTCCTCTACGCCTCTAGCTCCTTACTCTTTCCATCTCCCCCTCCCACAGGCTTTCCTCCAGCCTACGCCTTCCCCTAATGACCACCCCTTCACCTGGCTCTTCCTACAGCTCATTAAGCACTCCTTCAGCTCTCTCTTCTCCTCCAGCCTTTCCATGACCCTGAGCAACCCACTGAGCAATCCAAGTCATCTATATCAACCATGATCTGCACCGATGATACTGTTCCCAGATCCTCCTCTAGGATGGCCATTTTCTACTCCTAAAATATTCTGCAGCAGACCCACCTTCCCTCACCCCTCATGTATGAGCCCTTCCAAGTCTAGCCTATATTTTCCTCTAAATTGCTTTCCTCTATGTTTCTCACATTCACCCCAGGTTCTAGCAGTCGGTCTCCTCTGGGTCTCCGCATGCCCATTCTTGCCACTGCAGCGCTCTCTCATCCCTTGCCTTTCTTCTGCATCCATCATCACTCTGCCTCTCATTGCCAATCCCTGCCTTGGAGAGCAGACAAAACTGATCAATCCCACGTAGCTGAAAATGTCTGGTCTCTACATTTAGCTCCGAGGAACTGAAAAGAAATGACAAAATCAGACATTATGATTCCCAGATGCCCTTCATCTTCCAGTTAAATTACTATTATTATTTTCACACCACTCAAAAGCATGCAAGGTGCTTTCCAATAGTGATAGAAAGATGAGGTCTCTGCCCTGGAGTACTGGCAAAGTAATAGTTAAAACAACGAGTGAAACTTTTCTTACGAATCAATATGTCATTAAAAGAATGATTATAAAAACCAAGAGAATGGGCTTTCGTGGTCTGATGTGATATGTCACCCTGCAACATAGTTGTTCTTAGACATCAAAGCCAGGACTTCCAAATGGGACTAGTGATGCCAGGTACTCAACTGAAGACATTTTAAAAGGGCTGAAATGTTCAAAGAGTAGTAAGCAACATGTTCAAAATGACATAGGAGTCTAAGTCTCAGCAAAAGAAAATGGCAGGGGAGGAGGGGAATCACTTTTGAAAATAAGCAGACATTTAAAAATATGTACAACCAACCTCTTAAAAATCACACTCCACTAAGGCATCTCAAGTTGAGCGCTCAAGATGGAGGTACCAAAATAACTATTCTCTTTTCAAAATCTTGACTGAAAACTTTTTTCACATCCACAATAGAACACCACCAGAAAGTTACCCGTATAAAGGCAAGATAGCATTTGTCCATTCTCTATGCTTTCGAGACATACACACACACACAAAACCATCTAACTAGATCTATTGTTTACCTAACAGTGTATTAGTAGAAGGATTTAAAAAAAAAAGCCCTGAGGACCTTTGCAAGTATACAAGGATGGAAATATTTTTCTCATTGTTATTACTGCTAAACTGAGTTTTACAAGATACAATAAATGTGTCTGGAATATTAACAGGAAATGGTGAAGCTTAGAATTGGTCAGGATGAACATCTAAGGGTCGTGCTGAGCCTATGATTTATTGTTTTTTAATTAAATGAACTCTTAACATCTACAAGCATGAATGTGTTTGACCTCAGGCCCTGCCAGAGAAGGCCCATTTTAATGACTTCTGTTTTAAACTTTCAACATGTGGCCTCCGCCAGTAAATTCAGCAAAAGGGTTTCCAGAAAAGGACAGCGTTGGGAAATGCCGTCACTTATGCAACGCACCGTATTTGGATCAGCTGCTGCCATCCCCGGGGCTGAGTGTCGGGAGGCACACTACAGAACCAAGCAGTTTATACACTCTCTTGTCTTGTTTAGTGCTTAAAATGAGGCCCCTCCAGTCTTACTGAGCCAACTGTAATCCTGGTGTAACTCCACTGGCTGTGGTGAAATTGTATGCACTTACACAGGAACCAAATACAACATATGACTTAGTCACACACAAGTTGCTGGACTCAGTACAGGGATAACTGGATGCGATTGAATGGCTTGTGATATGCAGGAGGCCAGGCTAGATGATCTGTTGGTCCTTTCTGGCCTTTAATTCTACAAATATATGAATCTGACCCAACGTGCCTAGGCCCAGCTTTCATGGAAACCTGGACATAACATAGATGAGGAAACTTGATCGGCGCTAACAAGCCATGAAGGTTTGCCAGGCTGGTTCTACGGCTTAGCCAAATTAACACTGTACTCAGAGTCATCCCTAAGCATGTGTCAAGTGACCTGCAGCACAGAGTCCTGTGGCAGCTAGCTCATACTCAAGGTCTGGCCTTCTGCAGCCTCTTCACATTGAAACAAGACCTTTGGGGCCCAGCCCTGCAGTGTCATAGGCTCCCATAGCCCGTCTTTTGTCACGAGGTGCTGGTATCAACTCCAATAACCAGGGTGCGGAAACCCCACCCGGGTGACAAAATGCTCCTGGCATGGCCTATGGACGGGCACCTCCCAACAGCTGCCACCTGCAAAACGAAGTGCCAGCCCCAGGCATCTAAAAATGAAGAGAAAAACAATCCATTTTACCCAGTCAGACTGCTAGCAAAACTGACTCAAGAAAATTTACCTCTGGGAAGCCTAACAATGAATTCACTCTATTCCCTTCACGCTCTGCATGTCCCCCATGTCACCTCAGCCTCCCTGCCCATCTCACTCTCCTCAGGAAGTATTTGTAGAGGCTGCTCTGTGGAGCATGCAGCCATATCTTCTAGCCATCTCATCTCTTTCTCTGCATGGAGTCCCTTATGGGTTGTGTACCAGGACGCCCCTATAGTCTCAGAGCCATCCACCACCTATGACACTGATAGGGGAAGAGCAACCACAGCTGAATAGGAAGCAGGCAGCAGCAGGTCACAGAGGCTCATCATTAAAAATGAAGGGACGTAGTCTAGTAGTTACAGCACGGGCCTGAGAATTTTTAGGGGTGAGAGTGATTAACCCATTGGAACTTGAATAGGGATTGAATGGGGACTGGGAGTGGCTTGCTCACTATTGGTATTGACACTTCCTCATGAATCACATCCACTCTGACTAAATTGGTCTTCAGTGTTGGTTCTCCACTTGCAAGGTAACTCCCTTCTCTTCATGTGCCAATATATATTTATGCCTATATCTGAAGAAGTGGGGTTTTTTACCCACGAAAGCTTATGCCAAAATAAATTTGTTAGTCTTTAAGATGCCACCAGACTCCTTGTTGTTTTTATGGATACAGACTAACATGGCTACCCTCTGATACTTGGAACCATTGGAACAATGTACCAAGGGTCATGGTGGATTCTCCATCACTGCCAATTTTATATCAAGATCGGATGTTTATCTAAAAAAGATCTGTGCTGGGAATTATTCTGGGGGGAGTTATATGGCCTGTGTTACACAGGAGGTCAGACTAGATGATCACAATGGTTCCTTCTGGCCTTGAGATCTATGAATCGGCACTCTGGGTAAGTTTCCTAGGTCAACACTGAGAAGCATCTACTAATTCTGGGCACCTCAATTATTTAGGTGTCCCAGCTTGACATACCCATGGCCCAATTTTCTGCAGTTCTGAGCGCTCATCACTCCCATTGATTTCAGACAGGAACTGCAGGTGCTCAGCACCTCTGAACAACCAGTTTCTAGGTGTCCTCAAGTTAGGCACCCAAAAACCAAGGCCCTCAAAAATCAGCAGACGTGTTGGAAAAGGTGAGTCCTAAGCTCTGTGTACATCAGTTGCTCCACTCGTAAAATGCTGGCAACGCTTACGGAGCTTGCAGAGACGTGAGAATTAATGAACGTTCCCTGTGCTCTTTCAGACCTGCAAACACATGGGCTACAAGAGTGTCACGGACTATTATTATGCCCGTGTCACAATTCTGCAGTTAGAAACTGATTAGTAGTAAACTCCCAGTTGGTTTTTTTTTTCACATCTGAAATTGGATAGAAAAATCAATTATTAATCTCTCACTAGCACAACTGCCTGCATGATATCCAGACTCCGTAGTAGGGCCTCAGGTTTCCAAGCCTCTCTTCGCCCCGTCTGCCACAGAGGAACACTTTCGGGGCAGCGAGCAGCAGCGAGCGACCCGGCCCCAGCCCACCCCACTACACTCCATGAGCTCCCGGTGTCGCTTGGGAGAGCAGTCAGAAGCCAGAAAGAGGCAAGGCGGGGGTGGGGACTTGGGGGAAGGGCTGGAATGTGGGTGGGGAAGGGCAGAGCAGGGGAGGGCTGTCTGCCTGCATCCACATGTTGTCTTTTGCCTTATACTCAGATTATAAGATCTTTGGGGCAGCGAACATCTTTTTCTGCATTTGTACAGTGCCTAGCACAATGGGAACCTAGTCAATGACTAGGGCTACCAAGATCTACCGCAATACAATACAAATATATTATTATTAATAATTCTCCATGCCTGGCTGTAAATAATATATGTAAAGTAAAGGAGAAAGTGCCAGTCAGCATTTTCAGTGAATTTTCTGGATTATCTCTCTTTCCAACCTTACATAACAACGTAAGAATGGCCATAGTGGGTCAGATCATCTAGCCCAGTATCCTGTCTTCTGACAGTGGCCAATGCAAGGTGCCCCAGAGGGAATGAACAGAACAGGGAATCATCAAGTGATCCATCCCCTGTCACCCATTCCCAGCTTCTGGCAAACAGAGGGTAGGGACACTCAGAGCATTCTGTGGCATCCCTGCCCATCCTGGCCAATAGCCATCAATGGACCTATCTTCCATGAACGTATCTAGTTCTTTTTAAAACCCTGAACCTTAAGGATAATTAGGTATATTTTGTGTCGGCGAAATCTATTGTCACATCACCAAGGACCAAAAATGAATCCACATCCTAATTCCTACATGTGTATGTTTCCCTCCATTTTTTTTCTCTCTCTCTCTCTCTCTCTGTCAATCCCTGGATTTGCAAGAGCAATCCAATGCCTTTCAGAAGGAGCAGATCCTCTTTCTAAGCCTCTTTAACATCTTCTCACCAGAGTATTTACTCTCCTATCAGAGAAATTATCCTTCCTCTGCTCCCTTTTATCCTTGATGCTGTGTGCAATTGCAAAAAATTGATCTAGCTCAGTGTCTAAAGGTCATTTTCCAGTCCAGCATGATAGTGCAGCAGCATTATATAGCATTGACTCAGGAGCAGAAAGAAACTCAGACCCTGGCCTCCTAGGGCCAGATTCAGAGCTCATTTGTACTGGTCTAAATCCAGTGTAACTCTGCTGTTGTCAGTGGAGTTCTTCCTTATTACATCAGTGTAAACTGAACTCAGGATAGGACTTGCTCTTTAATTTTCATTGCTGCACAAAAGGGAGTATAAATCTTTCCAAATTTTAGTGGATTTTGGGAATTTTTCCCAAAAGACAAGGATTAAAGGATATATGTTTTATAGTCTATAGGAATTAAAATGGAGTTGTACAGCAAAAATATTGTATATTAAAAATAAGCTCCTCTGCAGTTTCAGTTGTACATGTTTTTTTCACTACCTACCCCAAACTAGCACAAATAGCTGCATTGCTCCAGAAGTAGCTGCATTTCAGTGGTGAGTTCAGCGAAATGGATCTCAACTGGGCAGCAAGGCTGATGCTCCTGAATGGGCTGGCAGATCTGTATAAGGCTCACTAGGAGGACTCACGAGGGTGAATTCCAATGAATAACACTGAGTTCCTATTGATAAAAAATATAACCCCCCCCATAGTCCCCCGTTATGGTATGGTTCTCATTAAACAAGCTTTGCAATTGTTTTACAGGCCCATGTATGTAGGCCTCAGGCTTTAGCTAACCAATGCAAAATAAAAGTTAAGATTCTAACTGCTCAAAGATAACTTGTTTATCAGCTTAAAGGGCGCAGGGTGTGGAAAAACTAAGTATAAAGAAACGGGGTATAAAACACTGACAAAAGAGGAACTAAGAGGGGAACAAGGGGTCCCCTAAAGGCCAGCTCAGCTATGATCAAATATGTATTTTTGCTTGCTTAAGGTAAATCAAAGGGAGGGTATCATAAGCCTAACTCCCCAATCTGGACCTTAGCATCCAAAATGTGGGTGCCTAGCATGAATCTCCAAGCTTAATTACCAGCTTGGATCTTATCTCGCTGCCACCAGACAGGAATTACAGCACCTGCCTCGCTCTGGTCCCCCAAACTTTCCCTGGAGGGACGCCAAGACCCAGAAGCTCTGAGTCTTATCGGCAAGGGAAATAACCCACTTCCCTTCCCCCTCTCTCTCCCACCCAGACTTTCCTCTGTGGGCTAACCTGGGAGTACTGATTCCCCTATGTAAGTATGTAGGTAGACAATGAGAAAGGCCATTAATGGGAAATCAAGGCATCATGTTTCAGGATAATTATGTCCTGCTCTGTTGATGCCTGACAACCTTGTTTCATTCAGTGGCACTTGAGTGGTGGCTGGTGTTCTGTTGCTTGCAGCTCTCATTGTTTAGTTGTATGTAGAAGATGGGGACAGTTATCTTGCTGATCCAGAAACAGCCTTTCCTTTCACGCTCCTGGTGGAAATGGTGGATGCAGTTTCCATTACTGCTCCTCTCCTCGCTGTCTGCATTAGACCTTTGCTGTCTGCTTTAGACCTGCTGCAGGCAGCAGTCAGGCTCTTGCCTTTAAGATGATTATTCAGCTTGTTCCCATTAGTCTCACCAAAGTGGAGTGTGCTTTGGAGAAAACGAATAGCACTGAGTACTGCTGGCCAATATGAAATGCTGGCTAGAGGAGAAGATTTTATGCAGATAAATGGAGTAGATGCTCCATAGGAGGGAGTCAATGGTTCACTACAGGTATCGTTATAAGCAAAGTTAAGAGCGTGCAAAACAAAAGGTCCAAAACATGTACCCTTAGCTATCCTATTTATGACAGAGGGTTCACAAGATAACCAGCTCAACACTGCCAAGCGCATATGATCTGTTAAAATAGTTTGCTAATTTGCAATTATTCTATATGGTAATGGCCTTTAATAACAACTACGCAATTGCAATCAAGGGGTTATAGAATGGTCAGTATAATTGCAAAAGAAACAATAACTGGAAATACCCCAACCTGGAAATAACCTGCTGATTTGCAATATTAATTTACCAAAAAAGGCAAATAACTTGTGTAATCAATATGACGTTTTGCGGTTTTAACCTTTATAAGCTTGGTGAAATTTGTAAAGGACAAAGCAGCCTACCCCTTGCAAGGGGACTCGCTGGCTCTCCCTGTATGCATACTTGTATTCCTGTAAGATCAATAAAGAAGCCTCAGAGTGTCTGATCAAATTAACAAGGTGGTGGTCTTTTCCCCGACAATTTGGTGGCCCGTACGGGGATCCACAGATGACTTCCCTAGACCGGAGGACCGCAGACAGTCTCCTCCCAAACCCTGGGCCCGCCTGAAAGGTAAGAGACCTTTTGAAATCTCTATTGGGGTTTGGAGAGGGACTGGCCCGTAGGCTCCGGCTGGGGTAAGTCACAAGCTGGATCCGAACTTTTATTTTCAGACAGGCCCGATGCCCTTTCTCTAAGGTTTGCGGTTTCTATCGGCAGTATCATCAGGTTTTGCCTCCCTGGGAATGTCACTGGAAGTGACAAGGTAGCCGGCGACCCACGGACCGCACTCCTTTGGTCCGGAGAATCCTGATCTGCTCTTGGGCTACATACACCCTGGGAGTTGATCAGGGGTCCCCTTCCTACTAGGATTGGTGGGGACCTGGGTAAGATTTTCTGCCTTGACAGCTGTGTCAAGAACGTGCCTGTATGTGTGTGTGAGGGCCGAGCGGCCAGTGTAAGTGACAGCTATGGGAAGACGCCCCGAGCCTCCTGCAAAGCGAAAGCTCGTGACCGGAAGTGTCTCGAAAGCAAGCCCCACAGCTGAGCTTGAAGAGACTGTGAAGCTTCCCAGCTGGCAGGTCTTGGTAAGTGGCTCTAAAGCTGAGGTGCCTGCGTGTTTCCCCATCCCTTTTCCCCTTCCCCTTCCCTGGCCTATGACTCTGTGACTGCTCCTCAAGCACTGTCCTTTAAGGACAGCAGGGTCCCTCTTTCCTCCCCGGAGCTTTAAGCTCCCTTCCCTTCTCGGAGAGAAAGGAAGCCCCGGGAAATCGCACCGCTGACTCAACAGCTACAGAGGCACCATTGGCTTAAAGGCTGGTGCTCTGGGCTGACGAAAAGCATGTGGGGACCATGGGCTTTCCGTCAGGGTAAAAGTCCCTAAGGTGGCCTGCCCCCTTTGTACCACTTTCCCAGTAGATCTCCCACTGTGGTGCGTCCCCACGGAGAGACCTGCTCCCTTTCCCCTGCCAAGGGAAGAAGAGGGGCCATTGGTGTTAGAACCGTGGCAATCCTATAGCATTCCCTTGTGTGTGTGGCTTAAGTGAAAGCGGGCTGAAGTGAGAATGGGGGCTGGAGGGTCGGAAGACATCCCAGTCCCGCTTAAAGGCATGCTTGCTGCTTATATGTACGAACACTACAGTCCGTCGACGTGTAAATACTTGCGAAGGTGGAATTGGTATACTAGGGATGATCCAAAATTGCAGTTCCCCCTGGAAGAAAGTTTCGACCTTAACAGAATTGTGCATCTGCAGGGTGCGCTCCTTGCCAACTCTGTATCACAGAGGCAGTATGATGTGTATTTTAATTGGCATGATGAGACAGTAAAACGGAGCCAGGAATTTCAAATAAGGAGTCTCAAGGACTCCCAAAAAAGGTTAAAATTTAAACTTAAAAAAACACAGGAAAAACTAGTCCTTGTCCAGGGACTGTCGGGCCAGTCTGCAGCTGGTCCGGGAGCCCCTCTTTGGGGAGCGGTGGCCTCTAGACCACCGTCTTTATCCCCACCAGATGATTTAAATAACTTATTTATGAAATATAAACAGTAGCGCCCACCGGTAGCCATTGATGAGGGGAAAGGTCAAGCTACCTCTTCCCCTCCCATAATTGCAGTCGTTAATTGGAAAGGCAAAAATTTAGAAGGTATTCTAGCTGCCACTCAGCATTTTCATCGGCAGCTTAAAAGAAAAGAGGATAAAACGAAATCTGAACTTATGGTCCTGCAAATTCAAACCACGCAGGATTTTTATAAAAATTTCCCCAGACGGAAACAGGGTCAAGGGGCACCTGGGGTGAATCCTCGACCTAACTCCTATTCCTGCTTTTCGTGTGGGCAAGAAGGGCACTGGAGGGCTCAATGCGCTCATGGGAAAAGCTGCGCCTACTGTAGGAAGGAAGGCCATCTTATAAAAGACTGTCCCTCGCATCCTCCTGGGCGTTTTCCTCGTCCTGGAAAACTCTCGAATCTAGCCCCTCTCCCTGAGTGTCAGTCTCTCCCTAATCCACCCCTGCCTCCGCTAAATTTCTAGGAGAGCTAGGAGACTGCTAACCTCATCGCCCCGCTTCTTCCAGTGAATTAAACTGGCCCCGCAGTTTCTTGCATAATAAACGAAATTTCTACCTCTTGCTAAATAAATGCTGGAGCTTCGCGTTCCACTCTTAGGGTGCAAGATTTCCTTTCAGTACCCCTTTCCTCAGAAGTTATCAATGCCATCTAATTCCCCACCCCGTTACCTATCCTTTGTCAGTCTCAATTGGCCCTCTCTCTGGGCACCATGCATTTCTCCTCAGTTCATGCTCCCCTGCTAATCTGTTGGGAAAGGATTTGCTCTGTAAATTAAATTGCACTATCTATTGCTCCCTGGATGGGGTGTTTCTCGAGGTGCCTGGTCCTGTGCAGAAAGAAGTTTTGGCTCTGTTACAGGAGGAGCAGACTCCTGTGGGGGACACCGACTCCAGCCCTTCCTTGTTGCAGCAGAAACTGTTGGCTAAGGTCCCCCCCCCTACACTGTGGGCTGAGCATGCCAACCAGGTTGGGCACATTGGGTCTGCCCAACTGGCTAAAATTTGCCTGAACCCAGCACGACCACTTCCCAAAGTGCAGTGAAACCCTCTGTCAAACTAGACCAAGGAAGGAATTTTACTGTGCTGTTGTTCTTCCTATCTTTCTCGTTGTCTGTAGCCCTGCTATTATCCTTTCTTATAATGCACCAGTGCTGAGGCGTTGTTACTGCCTCAAGGAAAAATTGTATTAAGTCCAAACATAAAAAAATGTTAATTATTAAACAAGATGCATCTAAATGTAATGTGTGTAAATAGGTGTGCATAAATAAATAAAAGGGGGTTTAGTCAAAAGTCCAAAAAGTCCACCCTCCTTGCCAAATTGGTAGTAAAACAATGCCTGTGTCCATAAAAAAAAAATAATACAGCAAAAATAAGAATTGGGCCCAAACAAATGGCAACCGCGGTTTAAGGAAGTAAAAGTTAAAAGTTAACTCTGTAGTTATTGGAAAAAATTAAGCAGTAAAAACTCATAAACCACCCCCCCCCCGTCTCATTGGCTAAAGCTTGCAACTATCTTTATAGAACCTCGTCTTACCACCACAACCTTTTGGAAGTTTTGCTGTTGCTGTCGCGGATACTGCATCGGGTACTGAGTGAATAATGATCGATCCGTTCCCACTGCATTATCTTTGACATTAATATAAGCATCTGTAAATTTTCAATATATAATATTGTAACAACTATATGCTTTTAGCTTTATCTTATAGGCCTGTGTATGCAGGCCTTAGGCCTCTGGCTAAACTAATGCTAACTACAGCCACAGTCCTAACTGCTCAAAATTTAACCTCTCGGTATAATCAAATGGTCATGTTCAAATGTTTAAATGTTGTAATTGCAAAACTTGATCTTAGATAAGGTCACCAAAACCCCATCCCTTAAACCTCAGAGGCTAATAAGGCTTTTACTCAGGTTAAGCTTGTTTCTTAACTAGGTGTCCTGTCCTTAACCCAGCCTTTCTGTTGCCTGCGGGGGGGTGGGGGGGAATGGTAAACCCCATAATTGTCTAACAGTAACTGCTGGGCTCTCCTCTCACAATGCGTAATTATTGCCCGGCACTAACAAAATGTGTTAGGTCTTTTTATATACAGTAGCTCTGCCACTCCCTGAATCCAGAAGACTGGGTCTACAGTGAAGAAGTGACTGACGCAATGCTGCCAGGTCACGGACCGGTGAAAAAAAGGGGAAAAATGTTAATTTCAGCCTAAAATGCATTAAAGATAAACGGATCGTTACTGTCGTCATCACAGCTTTAATTCTCACCATAATTCCACTGGCAGCCAGGAAGCCTTCTCCCTGCCCAGGCTGCCCACCCTATGTCACTGCTGCTTGCTTAAGGTAAATTAAAGAGAGGGGTCACAAGATAACAAGATAACACTATTAATAAATAAATAAATAAATAAATAAAAATAACCCTGCCTCCCAAAGAAGAGAGAGAACTTTAAGACTCCAGGGATTATTTTAAAAGTTTCAACGAAACCAAATTTGGATAAAAAACTGAGGGCTCATTGAGTCACACAGAACAGGTTTCTTTTCATTCCTATCCCCAGAAGTCCTGCTGAAGGACAGATTAAGGGTAAGTCTACACTACCCGCCAGACTGGTGGACAGTGATCGATCCAGTAGTGGTCGATTTATCTCCTCTAGTCTAGACATGGTAAATTGACCCCCGAGCACTCTCCTGTCAACTCCTGTACTCCAGCACCGCGAGAGGTGCAGGCAGAGTCAACGGGGGAGCGGCAGCAGTCAACTCACCGCAGTCAAGACACCATGAAGTTGCGTAACTTAGATCGACACCCCCCCCCCAGTGTAGACCAAGCCTAAGGGTGGGACTTTTAGGTCCCAATTCCACACAGACTAGCACCCTGATATGTTTTATTCCCAGTCTGCACAAGGCCACGGAGAACCAGGCCATTGGAGTTACATTATTGAAGTCAGCAGGAGTAGCCCTTGCAGCTTGTCAGAGGATTCCACGATTAGCTGACATTCCCTGGACAAAACTGAAAGGAAGAGCAAAACAAAACATGTTTGAAGAGGACCATAAAGGGAACAAGAATCCCTTAATATTTAGATCACAGTTGCCAATCTTCATGCAGTAAACAAGCACCCTAACTTCCATAATAAGCCAAAAATCAAGCTAATCCCATTTCAAAACAAGGCCCAAACAAGCCAGTCCCTAAGAACCCCAAAACTATGTGGCTAGATCCCCCAGTGTGCAGTCTGGGACTGTGGTAGGCCTGCTGTGAACCTCTGACTCTCTCCCCGCCTTGCTCCTGCTTGCCGGGAGCCAATCAAAAAAAAAAAGAAGCAACAAGCTACAATAAGAAACAAGCTACAAGCCAAAAACTAGCCAACAAGTAACTCACAAGCCAATTAAGCCAAAAATAAGCCCAGTTTCTGCTTTTTTTCCACTGGTTTGGCATGTCTGATTCAGATCTGTAACTTAGACATATGACAACAAGGGGGAAGTGCTCCGTGGGATCTTGGAACCTTTGACAAGTTAAAAAGTACAACAGAGAGACCCCAGCAGCCTTCTAAAACCTAGGGGTGACCACCGATATCAGATCAAGCTATCTTCAACATGGCCCCATCACTGTCACCCACAAATGCTGGCCCTTATCCTGGGTGTTTCCACTTCTTCAATACCCTGTTTAAAAAGGGATCTTGTAGCATCCCTGGAAGGTCAGCAGATTCAGGTTCATTATGTTTATTTAGGCATCCCCCATGACTGGGATGTTGCTAAATGGACTCAAAGTAGTTTTCCCATAATGCCACTGGTTGTTTAGCAGGCTTCCTGCTTCTGCATTCTTCAAACTCCTTTTTGGCTTTTCTTATTACATTTTTACACTTAATTTGGCAGTGTTTATGCACCTTTCTATTTAGCTCACTAGGATTTGACTTCCACTTTTTAAAAGATGCCTGTTTATCTCTCACTGCTTCTTTTACATGGCTGTTAAGCCACGGTGGCTCTTTTTTAGTTCTTTAACTGTGTTTTTTAAATTTGGGGTATACATTTAAGTTGGGCCTCTATTATAGTGTCTTTGAAAAGTGTCCATGCAACTTGCAGGGATTTCACTCTAGTCACTGTACCTTTTAATTTCTGTTTAACTAACCTCCTCATTTTTGCATAGTTTCCCTTTCTGAAATTAAATGCCACAGTGTTGAGCTGTTGAGATATTCTGCTCACCACAGGAATGTTAAATCTTACTATATTATGGTCACTATTTCCAAGTGGTCCTGTTATAGTTACCTCTTGGACCAGATCCTGCACTTCACTCAGGACTATACCGAGAATTGCTTCTCCCCTTGTGGGTTCCTGTACTTGGTGCCCAAGGAGAAGTTCCTCAACATCCATCCTGTATGTCTAAGCTTTCCTGCGATCTTAACTGCAGTCTTCCAATAGCTTACAGGGGAACAGCTCTTCTCAGGACTCAGGGTAGGTCTGCAATGCAATTGGAGGGTACAACTGCAGCATGTGCAGATATATCCAAGTTAAATTGTCCGAGCTATCTCCCATACTGATAGGAGTAAAGCCACAGCAGCACAAGTTCCAGCTTCGGCTAGCCACACGAGTAATTATCCAGGGTCCCAGGCAGGTTTGCACAGCCTGCACTGCCACAGCTTCACCGCCATTGGGTCTCATGCTAGCTACATTAATGCTAGCTGAGGTGCGTTGGCAAGACCTGCAGTTACCCCCCCATGACTATAGTGCACATCCTTAGGGTGCTCTGGGGGAGCTCTCCCGACTCCTGCCACATGGAGTAGCTCCTCAGAGGTCAGCAAGCATAAGACTGGAGTTCCTTCCATATCTTTTTCCAGGTGCTCCCTTTCCTCATTGTAGTCCTTGATTTGGATTCACCATCTACCTCAGCATCCCTTTTGCCCATCTTTAGTGGCAAAGGCAGCATGGCCTATTAATTAGAGCAGAGGACAAAAATCAGGACTACTACTCAACACCAGTGTTCTGACCCACTTTTACACCACATGGCATTTACACCACAGTGTAAATCCCCAATACATTTGGCCTTCGGAGATTGATTTTACCTGCACTCTAAGTGACACCTAGGGGCCAAGCAGAGAAATTGCCAGTGTATATTCACCCTGAATATACTTGTCTTTATGGGGCTCCCTTTTCTGTTACATTAGAGGTGGTGGCTGGAATACATGCACTGTAAACCACTGCCATCAGCTGATCTCACAGGGCAGGCCAGCTCCCCTCTTCATCCCAATTCCAAAGCTTCCCTCAGGCAAGCGCTGGATTACATGAAATAGCAGGGGAGGCTAAGGAAGGAAATAAATGTCACGCTGGACCTTATCGACAGCTCATTAAACCCAATGGGACATTTGGGATCAGGAGCATAACATACTGGGTGCAGGTATTTGGTAATATCCACTCATTCTGTTCTATGGAGGTTCTTATACCGCCCTCATCACCATAGTATCAACAGCTTTCACTAGTGCATTAGGGGTGTGTCCCCACTGTGATAAAAACCCTGCATCACCAAGCGTCAGAGCTCAGGTCAGCTGACTCAGGTTTGCAGGGCTTGGGCTGCGGGGCCCGGAGTGAGTGAAGGACCCGCTGCAGAATTGCCGCCAAAGACCCGAAGCGCGGAAGGACCCCCCACCGCCGAATTGCCACCAAGGGTGGCAAAATGCCACCCCCACAAATCCTAGCGCCCTAGGCGACCACCTAGGTCACCTAAATGGAAGCACTGGCCCTGAGCATAGACATACTCTAAGCAAGGGGATGAGTATTGTCACATGTGGTTCATTCTCTCCCTCATTGTCTCCCCAGGCAGAGTTGTGTGTGTAGTGTTAGGTTTTGGTTTGGATCCTTCCCCTCCTCCCACACTCCTTTTGTATCTGTGCTGCTCATTTTCTACCCCTCTGGTAGAAAATTATCCAGATTATCCAGCAGCACAGAATTGTCCACTTCCTCAGTTTCTCGGTTTCTTTGCAGTTTGATTCTAGGTGTTTGCTGCTCATCCAGGATCAATCAAAAAGTGAAGCACCGTTCTCTTTGCACCAAAGAAACACCTGACAAAGGAAGATATGGAGTAGCCATGCAGAGTGCAGGGATGATTTCCTGCACCCACTGAGATGGTCCCAAAAGCCTCTGAAAACCAGAAGAGTGCCCTGGACTGTCTTAGCCTATGGCTAATGACAAACACTGCTTCTTGACGACTGACAGATATTCCACCAATGTGACACAGACACCTTCCCTGGGACTAGTGGGAAGTGATCCCTGAGCAACTAGTTGAGAATCACTTCTCTAAACATTTGGATGTCTGAGTCAGAGTGGCCAAGGACAAGTCTCCCAGTGAAGTCAAGGAACCAGTTTCCTAGCTGTAAAAGAAGCAAAGAGTTCTATGGCACCTTATAGATTAACAGATGTATTGGAGCATGAGCTTTTGTGGGTGCAAACCCATTTCATTGGATTCCTAGCTGGTATCCATCAGTGTTACCCCATGGAAGTTGATCCTGAATTCCATCAGTCTCATAGCTCAAGCCCAGTGAGAGTTGTGCCTGAATCTGAACTACAGGATCAGGCCCTGATTTTGGAAGATTTGCCGAGTTTGCACAACATCAACAGAAACCTAATCACGCATGATCTGATTAGTGCACAGAAAACCGTCCTAATAACCCGACACAAAACCACAATTAGCATTTGATTAGCTGAAGAAAATTCTGAAAAAATGATTGAAACCCATTATTGATAATCTCCTTAGTGTACCACATGCTATTAACTGCAGTTTTATATTCAATGGGGAGATTACGCATTTCAAAGGGTGATGATGAAACAAGGGTGAAAAATTGGTTGTTTTCATTCACTTTTTAAACGTTGCTTCCAACATGCGCTTTTCAAATTGCAGCACCCATCAGGACAATCTTAGCAAAAATTATGTGAAAGCAAGCAAGCAAGCAAGCCTTGGGGAAAAAATGACACCCAACATTTATGCATGAATTCAAATACACAGCCTCAGATCATCACAGCCAGGGTACAACCTGATCTAAAACTATCAAGCGACCAAAGGGAATATCCACTTGATAGGTCAAATCCTCAGCTGTGCATAGCTCCATTGAAGTCAAGCCAACTGACAGCAGCTGAGGGTCTCTTCTCAGATCTTAACCCATAAATCTCATCTGCCTAAGAATCTACATCCCCTCTTTCCATATCTTTGGTTACTGATCTCTTCTCTGCCTCATTCTCTTCTCTATTTCTCACCCATCTCCTGTATCACCCACCCCCTCCATTATCTCACTTAACTTTAAGGTATTCAAATTTACTTCCTGAACTGCAGTGATGATCAGGGCACTGGAACAGTTTGTACAGTGGAGGAGTCGAGAGCCATTGAACCAAACTGTAAACCCTTTATAGGATGGAAACCACTTCAAGCCAGGGGTGCAGCAGCACCCTCAGCACCCCTAGTTCCAGCACCTTCTGTAATGATTTTGTTGGGCTGAATCCTGGTTGCTGTAGGGCTGATGCACTGCCCACAGCCAGAGGCCCTTCCTCCATCCCTAATGCAACCTCTGGAGAAGGCAGCCATTGTTTGGATTGGATGCCTGGTGGTAAGCAAGCTGGACAGCAATGCCAATGGAGTGACCTGTCCCAAGGGTGTATTATCTGAGCAGGGCCCCTCGCAATGGTCCTGCTGTTCCCATCCCTACACACCAACCAGCGACTGGAGAGCTGTTCTGAATGCAGCACAGTTTGTACCTGCAGAACAGGTGTCACATACGTAGCATCCCAGCAATGTCCTTGGAAATGAGCTATTATGGCCTGATTCTCCTCTCACACCAATTTTACATGGATTCCACTTCACTGGACTTTCTCCTGATTTATTGCGCTGTAAATGAAAGAAAAGCCAAACTCTATAGCTGCACCTGCTTTCTCTAAAGGCGTCTCCCTTACACAGGCTGCTCCCAATGACGCTCACCTTGAGAGCACCAATAGGGCATGGTCCCTTTGGCTAAGCACAGGGCAATCTTATCCTTCCAGTACAAGGAGTGCATTCTGTAGGGTTGTTGGAAGTCAACTTTTCTTATTGCACCTCTGCTCATTTTCCTTCTTTAAAATCCAATGAAAAACACTAATGGGATGGCCAGAAAGCATGACAAGAATGACAGAGGGACAGGTGGACAGTGTTAGGTCTCTGCATAAATGTTTTACATCCAGTGGATGCGTTGACTTTGCAGGGTAAAAAGAGCGACATGTGCATTTTTGCTGCAAAACCAAAGGTTATCTCCAGCTCTCTCTTGGCAAGGCTCTACTCTTCAAAATCTACTTCAGACAAATCAAAAGGCTCCGGTATTTTGTCATTCTGATTTAATTTCGGGTTGGCTTTCAGGCACTGATGGAAGCTCTTGCCTTCCCCCTCTCCCGCCAATCCACACATCTTCTGTATCTCTGCATTGCACCCAACTGTATTTAAAAGGCACCCAACTAACTCTAATCGGTCAAGCTGCATTGATGGGTATTTCATTTCTCTCCCTGACACAGAGTGAGACTACCAGAACATAAGGTGAAATACTCTTACCATGGTGCTCAATTTTCAAAGAAAATTCTCCATTAACCAACGGAAGAACCTCTTACAAAAGGAGGTTAGACAAAATTGAACTATGAATAGAAAGGCTCATAGGAGCAACTTCTGGGCTAAAGGGAGATCTATGGGAGCATAAGTAGAAATACCAGTACAGCATTCAGGGCAGCCACTTATAAAATGAACAGTTCTATAATTACCTGAACAGGTACTGTGCTATAAAGCATGAATATGGCTCTAATACCGATGATTTCCTAGAATGACTCCTGTTTTTATGCACTTAATTACAACCTACATTACAGAAACATTTTCAACAATTCCTTATTCAAAAGAAAAGCAGCAACAATTTGTTCCCATTCAAGGTTCAGTAGCTTAACTGATGACAATTTTCCCCGTGAGTCTCTTTGGCCCAGTTAAACAATATATTTCCTGCATTTTCCTTTAGAAAGGTGAAAAAAAGAGTCCTTAATGTCCCCCTTCCCCTATAAACACACACACAAAAGATTATTTATCTATGGTCAAGGCAAAGGTGACAAAACAAAGTACTGTGGGAAATTCTCGATGGAGCATGAAATAGGTGATGCCTTCAACAGTCGAACTAATTTCTGATAAGAAACCAACAGCCATCTGCAAATACCTTGTGTTGTGGGTGCACATGGCAGACAAGTTGCGGGGGGAGAGAGCGCTCAGTGGTTTGAGCATTGGCCTTAAACCCAGGGTTGTGAGTTCAATCCTTGAGGGGGGGCATTTAGGGAACTGGGGTAAAAATCTGTCTGGGGATTGGTCCTGCTTTGAGCAAGAGGTTGGACTAGATGATCTCCTGAGGTCCCTTCCAACCCTGATATTCTATGATTCTAAGTTCCCTTGAAGGGCTGGTGTGAATTGAGCTGTGAGATAAAGGAAAACAATTGTACTTGCTAAGACCCCAATTATTTATGCTAACTCATTTTCTCCCAAAATACTCCTCTAGCCTTCTAGGGGCTTTGACATCCCATGTACCATTTTGATACACAAGCACACTTGTTGGCTCCTGCTCTATCTCCTAATGCAGCCACTTCTCGTCCCTTCTCTCTTAGAAACATCAACGCAGAGATGCCCACTAAGCTTACGAAGAGCAAAACCAGATGTGCCCCATGCGCAAGTGCAGCTACAGAAAGTCCCCCTTTCACAGATCCTTGTGCACTCTCGCATGGCCTGCGAATGAGAACAGTACTTCAGGCCAGTAATGGAGAAGGTTTCCAAGAGGTGGAAACCTGCTGAAGTGAAAACAGGAATCAGCTTCCCAGTATGTTGCCAAACAGTCATCAGATCATAATGACTCTAGGGCTGGTCTATCCTTATGGCGGTGAGTAGAGTAGAAGCACTACATGTGTAGCTACACACTGCAGTGAAAGGCTCTGGCAGGGGAGAGGCTGCAGGACACTACAGTTAAGAATAGCAGTGTAGTTGTGGGAGGTACTGCTTGGGTGTGTAGAGAGCCTAGGTAGGATGCAGACCTGGGGGTTGTGTCAGGCATTCTGCTTTTCTCACCTAAGCCGTGCCCCACTGTCTATAATGCTATTTATTTATACCCGTGCTAGCTAGCTATGCAGTGCCTGTACTCTACAAGCCACTGCTAGTGGAGACGTACCCTTAGAAAGATGGACCTTTAAAAAGATGTCTTGATGCAACCCAGAGCTCTGCCAGTGCACCCCAACCCTCTGCACCTCGTGCTTTGTCAGTGCACTCCAGTCCCCTGCACCCCTACTTTGTCAATGCACCCCAACCCCCTGCACCTCATGTTTTGTCAGTACACCACAATCCCCTGCACCCCCTACTTTGTCAATGCACTTCAATCCCCTGGACTTCGTGCTTTGTCAGTGCATCCCAATCCCCTGCACCTCATGCTTTGTCAGGGCACCCCAATCCTCTGCACCTTATGCTTTGTCAGTGAACCCCAACCCCCTGCACCATGTGCTCTGTCAGTGCACCCAATCACCCTGCACCCCCTACTTTGCCAGTGCACCCCAATTCCCTGCACCCCCTGCTTTGCCAGTGCACCTCAATGCCCCTGCACCCTCAACCCCCCTGCATCTCTCAATATTGTTGAGGAAAAAATAAGACATGTGAATGGTTCCTGGGAAAGGAGGAGTAATTAGGGGGTATGGAGTGGGGGAATACGATGAAGAGAGGTTTGGGCTGAAGCGAGAGGAGGGGGGCTATAGGGAGGCAGATAAATGAGGGAAGAGTAGTAGAGAAGAAGAGAGAGGCCTTGGGGGTTAGAAGGAGTGGAGGGGTGGGACAGTGGCAGGGGGACTAGGGGAGGATAGAGGCAGGGATACCTATCAGCCTCACATGCTCCCTTCCTGTATATACACCCGGATCTGGGAGCCTTTTGCTCCTCTAGGGGGTTCTGGACCCCCCTCACTGCCCTCTCATGTGATTGTGATTTTACTAAGAATTTCAGCATAGTCCCACATGACATTCCCATAAGCAAACTAGGGAAATGTGGTCTAGATAAAATTACTAGAAGGCGGGTGCATAACTGGTTGGAAGACCATACTCAAAGAGTAGTTTTCAATGGTTCACTCTCAAATGGGAGGTTGTGTCTAGTGGGGTCCCACAGGGGTCAGTACTGGGTCTGGTAGCATTCAATATTCTCACTAATGAGTGGAAAATATACTTATAAAATTTGTGGATGACACCAAACTGGGGGGTAGGGGGTTGCTAGCACTTTGGAGGACAGGATTAGAATTCAAAATGACTTTGACAAACTGGAGAATTGGTCTGAAATCAGCAAAATGAAATTCAGTAAAGACAAGTGCAAAGTACTTCCCTTAGGAAGGAAAAATCAAATGGACAGCTACACAATGGGGAATAACTGGCCAGGTGTTGGCACTGCTGAAAAGAATCTGGGGATTAAAGTGGATCACAGATCAAATACGAGCCAACAGTGTGATATAGCTGTGAAAAAGGCTAATATCTTTCTGGGGTGCATTAACAGGAGTGTCATATGTAAAACACAGGAGGTAATTGTCCCACTCTTCTCAGCACTAGTGAGGCCTCAGCTGGAGAACTGTGTCCAGTTCTGGGCACCACACTTAGGAAAGATGAGGGCAAATTGGAAAGAGTCCAGAGGTGCAACAAAAATGATCAAAGGTTTAGAAAATCTGACCTAGGAGGAAAGATTTAAAAATGGGCATGTTTAGTTGAGAAAAGAAAACTGGGAAGAAGATGAGGGAGGGGAACTTGAAAACAGTCTTGAGATATGTTAAGGGCTCTTATAAAGAGGAAGGTGATCAGCTGTTCTCCATAAAAAGAACAGGAGTACTTGTGGCACTTTAGAGACTAACAAATTTATTTGAACATAAGCTTTCATGGGCTAAAACCCACTTCATCAGATGCATAGAATGGAACATGTAGTAAGAAGATATATATACATACAGAGAACATGAAAAGGTGAAAGTTGCCATACCAACTCTAACAAATTGAATATATTTCCCCATGTTAAGGATCCTCACACCTTCTTGTCAAACTGTCTGAAATGGGACATCTTGATTATCACTACAAAAGTTTTTTTTTCTCCTGCTGATAATTGCTCATCTTAATTAATTAGACTCTTAGAGTTGGTATGACAACTTCCACCTTTTCATGTTCTCTGTATGTATATATATCTCCTTATTATATGTTCTAGTCTATGCATCTGATGAAGTGGCCTGTAGCCCACAAAAGCTCATGCTCAAATAAATTTGTTAGTCTCTAAGGTGCCACAAGTACTCCTGTTCTTTTTGCAGATACAGACTAACACGGCTGCTACTCTGAAAGTTGTTCTCCATGTCCACTAAAGGTAGACTAGAAGCAATGGGCTTTACCTGCAGCAAGGGAAATTTAGGTTAGATTTTAGGAAAAACTTTTGAACTATTAGGGTAGTCCAGCTCTGGAATAGGCTTCCAAGGGAGATTGTGGAATCCCTGTCATGGGAGGTTTTGAAGAACAGGTTGGACAAACACCTCTCAGGTATGGTCTAAGTTTACTTGGTCCTGCCTCAGTGCTGGGGAATGGACTAGAAATGATCTCTTGAGGTCCCTTCCAATTCTACATTTCTATCATCTGGGATAAGGGAGGCTTTGCGCATCTGGGGATATCTGAGCCCATTTCACTGCCCCCATGTGAATGCCAAGATCTGGGGCTCCAGGTCCATCTGCAGAGGTTGGAACCCCACTCCCACCTCCTTGTTCCTCTCATTTGAGCCAGGTTCGGGGGAGGTTGCCCTTTTGGGAGGGTCTAAGGTCTCCTCCCTGCACATCCACCCCCCATGTCAGTCAGAATCTGGGGACGTTCTGTCCTTCTAAATGGGGAGCTGAGGATGGATATACTTTTTGCATGTCATAGGCTTTAAAGCACTCAGGACAGGGATAGGAACCTCCATTGAGACGGAGAGAGCTGTTATTTCAGGTTGCATACATCTACATTCAGCTGAGAATATCCATTGAGATGAATGGGCCACTGCTCTCCTTTCAAAGCTTCCTATGCTGTGGAGGGATGTGCAGAAGAGCACGGGAGGGTTTCTATGCAGCCACTCTATGGTTACCTAGGCAGTTTGAGGGAATATGTGGATGCCTTGACCCCGCTGCTGCTATTTCTAGTCTGAACCTTTGTATACCTGCGCAATGTTCCTTGCTACACATTGTCTGTTTTAATAGCTGGTGTTTTTATGGTACGGGCAGGTTTACACTGAACACAGCAGAACGCTCAGCAGCCAACCTAACCAGAACTTTTATTATATTGGATGGGGATGCGCCTAAGGCAGAGAACTTGCTGGGTGGGCAGCATGGGGAGAGTGGTTGTGAAGGGGTTAGGCAATAAGAATGGGTGGTAGACAAGTCTTGGGCTGGTTGTTTGAGGAAAATCTGTATTTTCCTGGCTCTGGAGAGGGAGGGGAGTGTGTAGCAAGTGGCTACGGATTAATGTAGTGTTCCCAAAGACACACAGTGCAGAGGTTTGGACTTCAAGCACAGGCACTTGACTGCTGCAGGGAAAAAGAAATACGTGCAATGCCAGGCTGGCTGTGGATTCTGGGCTATTCCTGGATCACACGGTTGCAGAAGTTAGCGGGACAGCACCGAGCACCCCTGGCATAGGGATGGTTCACTACAGGCTGTTTTGCCTTGGTATGCAAATTGCAGGACATGATACCTACAACTGCTTAAACAACTCTTGCCAATACCACATCTTTTCCTATTAAAAAACAAACAAACTAGGAAATTTAATGACACCCCCCACACACACACCTCTGTTAGTTCACAGTCAAGGTTGCTTGGTGGAAAGTTGGCCCCTTGCAGTACACTGAGCTGAGCAAAACTCAGTGTCTGAAGGCTAGGAGATGTACAGACAAGATCGCCCATGCAAGCTGAACTCTGTCCTTGTACAGCAATGCACCCATATGTCTCCTTCACACACATACCCACAGTTTGCCCCCTTTTACAGCCCATTCACTCTCCCTTACAGGATTCCATCCAACATCATTCAAGGACAAAAAGGTGTATGCTCACCATTAGCCACGGCCTTAGAAATAATACAATAGACGGACAATTTAAGAACCACTTCACAACCTCTTAAAGCCCCTCACGCTTCTTCACAGGATACCATCTCAGACCTACACTGTCACTTCCCCATTGTTAAAGCATTCAAATCCTGTCATGTTACACCTCACTGCTGATAGCATCATTCAAATAAAAGTCTTCTGCCCCACTACTGACAGAACCTGCCCAATTATCCATAGAAATGAGGCATGCTGCATTCCGAAAACAAACAGCATCACATCCCTTCCCCCCCCCCCACACTTTAGAGGGTGGAAAACATACATCTTATATCACAATCACAGCTCTATCACACACTTCACACTAATCCACACATCTCCCAGACACCCTCTACTGACCAGAGCTAACTACTGCCTCCACCATTCAATATAGCTACACCAAACACAGTCACTTAACCTGGCATTTATGTTGATAATAAAGCCAACTCACATCCCAGCTTGCTACTGACAGTACTCCTCTAGTATTCTGCAAAGGGAGATATATACCAATCTCCTATAACTGGAAGGGACCTTGAAAGGTCATCGAGTCCAGCCTCCTGCCTTCACTAGCAGATCCAAGTACTGATTTTTGCCCCACATCCCTAAATGGCCCTCTCAAGGATTGAACTCACAGCTCTGGGTTTAGCAGGCCAATGCTCAAACCTCCCCCTGGCATCAAGGGATGACATGCCATCAAGCTAGTTTAAGTCCACATTAACGTGGGTTTTTTGGCCATCGAATATACATATACTGAGCTGCCATCGAATTTACAAAGAAATAAGACACCCAACCCCAATTAAAATAAAAGCCCTACCAGTTTACACATACACACACACACACACACACACAAACCGGTAGGGCTTTTATTTTAATTGGGGGTGGGTGTCTCATTTCTTTGTAAATTTGATAACAGCTCAGTATATGAAAAACAACTTGGCAATGGAATTTCCAGAACCCCAACCACAGAATTCGCTCTTGTTGGTACTTATTGGTGAGTAGAACTGTGTTTGTTAACAAGTCTTGTCTTCATGAAATACATAGGGAAAAAAGAATTTGCTGCCATAATGGAGCACACAGGATAAAGAGAGCAAACCTGGCCCTGCTGCTTTACTAAACCATCTGAAGGTTAGCAATGCCACCTGATAGCTCTCAGGGGAAAAAAAAATCACAGGGTATCTTACAAGAGAAGATTTTAGTTACAATCACAAGCTGCTCTCTCTGTCTTGTAGCTGAATGGAAATGTCTGTGTACTGACTCTGGGTAGTTTTCATCTTCTTGCCTGTAGTGCCTTTTGGATCAATTCTGCTGGATCGTTTGATGGTTTCCATTGTTACTGCATCTGCATGCCTGAGTGCACGGGTTTTTGTAATAGGCTGGAGTTGAGGCATTAGGGAGTTAAATTCACCTCTGGGGTAACTCCATTAAGACCAGTTTGGCTCAGAGGATTAGTGGTACTTCACTGATTTGAGCCAGCTGAGGATCTCACCCACTGTGTTTAGAAGACCAAGATCCACTACTTCATCATTTGATTCCCAAGACTTTACAGCAACACAAAAATATGTAATGTTTCCTAAGGGGTAATTGCCCTCAAACCAATAACCAAGTATCTTCCTTCTTCATGTCAACAGGATAATAGCTAAGACAAACATTTGACGTAGTGAATTTTGCAGTATGAGCATTTTTGTCTACAGTCCAAAGAACCAGATAAGAGTGCAGCCGCAGCACTTACTGGGGAATAACACCAAATTATTTCTTATCTGTACCTCTTGGTTCGATTTAAAATGGATCATGATGTTGTGCCACAAGCAGAAAAGAACTGAACTAAGCATTTTAGGGTAGAAATCTCTTGTGTCAATGCAAATTATCTCCAAAGCAATCCTGCACTCTATGGTCCTTATTCGTGAGATTGAGTTACTGTTACATTCAGTTGACTGTGTTTATATCACTATTTGTATAACGTACACAATCTACTCCCAGATGGGGTTCTGCTGCAAAGGGTGTCCTAGTACATTTAATCAGCTATCTAAGTGAAACATCAAGCAGAAGTAGCCAAAACGTGGGAAGCAGATGAACCTCCAGGGATATGAAACATGCCCTGTCTGTATTCCTGGACATCTCTTTCAAATTCCAGAAATAATTGCATCTTAATTGTAGCAGACCGGTTAACAATTAACAGTTTCCTGTTGAAATATATTTAGGAAAGTCTGCAAGCTGGTTATTAAGCAGTTGATTTTACATGCTGTCTTGAACCCAGGCCTCATCCTGCAAACTGTCTTTGTTCATGTGAGCAAGGCGCTGAAGGATCAGGTCCACATCTAAATACATGGAAGAGTAGAATTTCTCTAGACATTTGCTACTAGCTGTCTCTGATGCAGAACCCAAACTTCTCTAGGCATTATTGAAAAGTGGTGCAAAGATACCTCAACTTTACTATGGACACACATAAATGTTTCCAATTTAGACACAAGTGATGATCCATTTCACATGACTATTGCAAATAGATTTTCCCATGCAGTATCTGAATATTTATTTGTGAGCATGTCATCCCAGAATCAGCATGTAACTAATGCTGAGCAGTAATAACTGTGCCGTAGATCTTAAAGCCAGGTATTTAGAGAAAGTTTACTGTGAATGCAAGGTAAATAATCACCACCCTGAGACATTATGCAGAAAAGACTGAGCTTCCAATTAAATTAAGAAATGTTGAAAGGACCAGTCATGAAGAGTATCTGCATGAAAAAAAAAGGATTTTTAGGTCTTTTTGTTCAGGGCATAGGAACTCCATTTAACATCTCTCCCACTTGTCTTTAAGGCTGCAACTAGTTAATAACCATACCATGCTGTTTCCATCAAGCCCTTTGAGAAGTATAAAAACTCTGAAAAAAATCAATGAAACCAACTTCCCATACACACAGGGAAAACGGAAGATTAATAGTCCCAGTTCTTCTTTTACTTACACTTACATGGAAGGCACATCAGCAACTTTTAGGGCCAGATTCCCAATACCCCCACTCTTGCTGAATTGTTCCCGTCTCCTTGACTAGTCCCATTGATGTCAATGGTACTTGCTTGTGAAGTAGAAGAGTATTCATTCTGAGAAAGGACGGTAGCATTTGGCCCCTGGAAGGGCATAGCACATTTCACCACAAGAAGCACAGCTTGCAGAAGGGTAATCCTGCAGCCCTTACCCAGGTGAACCTATGGCTGACTTCACTGGGTGCTTTGCCCAAGGAAGGGTTGCAGAAGGAGGATTCTATGCTGATTTTCAGGAGTGCTTGGCCTTCAGCAGCTCCCTTGGTTCTCAAATGGGAGATATTGAGTGCTGTGCCCTTTCACAAATCTGGTTATTAACCCATGAAAGAAGAGAAGAGAAAATCCACTTCCAACAAGTTAAAATCAAGCTGTAAGAGAGATGCACGGTTCCCTGACACCCTCCCTCTTCAGACTGACTGACAGAAAGCCAAGTGAATCTGGAGCCTAAGAAAATACCAAAGCCTTATTAACATGAATTAATTCCCCACAAGGACAAGGGCACAATGAACATTCCAAGGATGCAGAAACAGACATTAAAAATGTTCTGAAAAAGACTGTTAACCAAGTACTATGCATATGGAGAGCTAGCACTCAGGGCACTTAATCATCCAAAAGTTCCTAAACGGATTGATCAATATTGACCAGAATGAGGGGAAATGAATGCCTGAGTCCACAGCCTGAAAACAAACCCCTCTCAAATGTGTGCCGATGACTCACTATTGTGTAGTTATTAAAATATTTATAGCCAGCTGCAAACAATTTGTACGATACACATAAGACTGCACTTTATTGTGCTGGTAAATTTGATCTGTCTATTGACATCCTAGTACAGGCTCACCTGAGTTCCTGATGCAACCGGCTTAAGGCACTGCCTCCATTCCTGATTAATAAGGAAACTGCCAGTGAAGTTAAGTCCATTCGGCACCTCAGCCTCTGTTGTTGGATCAGGACTTCAGGGCTTTCCAGTCCACTCTAATCCCTATTCAGACGCATATTGTTCCCTCCAGAGGGTTGGTTGTTCCCAAACACATCACCAATTTATTAATTAAGACTGAGGATTGAACAAGCCAGAGAGATTACTTTAATTGAAACATGTGCACAAACTAGGATCACACTTGTAAATACCTACGAAATTCAGTGGGCATGTTTAAGTGTCCTTGTCTCCTTAAAAGACACAGCGTGTTTTCTTCTCCACATCTGCCTGAAGAAACATATGCAAGTGTTTAAAAGGCCAAGTTTATGTTAAAATGGGTATCACTCAAAACAGGAATTTATATGCCTCACTCAGAATGTGCAGGATGTGTCAATTCCCAGCCAAACACTTAAGAAACCGCTTTTTATGAGGACGCATTAAGGGGCTTCATAAGAGCATTTTTCTCAGCACAAGCTACAGACAGAGAAGAGGGGAGTTTGTACTTACGGGTGGTGTTGTACTTGATCCCGTTGAAAAACTCCGGGCAGGGTCTCTCCACCAGTTCCCCAGCAGTGGCCTGGGGCCAGCAGGTCCCTATTTGATCAGTGGTGGCATTGCAATATGGACCTTCACATTAAAAAAAGAGAAATGAAAGAGAAGCGATTGAGAAAGCCCATTCACATCACAAAGCAAAGTGTGACTAAGAATATTAACTCCAGGCTTTTCCAAGCCCTGTAATAGGCTAACGCATCTTACCATCAAAGCCAAGGAAAGGAACAGAGGTACTCTCGAAAAAAGTATCCTGCAAAGCATCTAGGAGGCTGCAGTTGGCATCAAATTCGTCGATGATGAACTGAAATATGGTCGCATCCATTATTTGCCCCCCCAGGGCTGTGGGATCTGAGCACCTTTTCTGGGATCTTTCCCTCCCTTCTTTTCTCTTTCAAAAAGAAATCAAAATCTGAACACTGCTAGCTCCTGCGTGTGCCTCTCCCCCTCTCGGTGCACTGAAGGGTGGGCTGCAATCCGGTGGCTGGCTCTGCAGCTAATTCCTCCAAGCGCTTCTGCTTTAAACAGCAGCTCGGTAACCAATAGAATCCCAGCGTGTGCGGAGTAAAGGACAGGTCTCTCTCAGCTAGCCCCCCTCGCTTGGCAGCTTGCCAATTCCTACTGGCATTGTCAGCCTCGCTATTCTGCTTCTCCCCACCTTCTCTCTACGCACCCAGGTTTATCATCAGCTGTTACTGGCTTGATTATTACCCCTCAGTAAGAATGTTTAATGTACATTAAATCAGCAATGAAATCTCAAAGGAAAGTGGCACAGTGAAATTAACCTCTCATCCATCTGTAAGCGAAGCAATTCCTGCTTTTCCTGTGTGGACGGGTGAGGGACGGCTTAGACAGAAGCATGGGGGTAGGTGGGGAAGAGACAGATTGGGAAGCAGGAGTGATATCTACAAAGGGGCCAGACCTTGAGGAAAAGTGACAAAAATTGGGGGTGCGGGTAGAGGAAGGGGACTCTGGAGGAGAGCCAGGAGGAAGAGGGGTGCTGGAGAAAAGGGGATGCATAGATCCGTAGGCTAGAAGGGACCACTGTGGCCATTAGTCTGACCTCCTCCATAAGACAGGCTGTAGAACTGCCCCAAAATAATTCCTAGAGCAGATTTTAGAAAAACATCCCATCTTGATTTAAAAATGATCAGTCATGGGGAATCCACCACAACTCATGGTACATTGTTCCAATGGTTAAATAGCCTAATTGTTAAAAATCTTCACCTTATTTCCCCCTCTGAATTTGCCTAGCGTGGATCCAGCCATTGAATTGTGTTAAACCTGTCTCTGCTAGACTGAAGAGCCCATCATTTAAATATTTGTTCTTCATATAGGTAATTATAGACTACAAACAAGTCACCCCTTAACCTGCTCTTGGTTAAGCTAAAGAGATTGTGCTCTTTGAGTCAATCACTATAAGGCAGGTTTTCTAATCTTTTAATCAGTCTCATGGCTCTTCTCTGAACTCTCTGTAATGTATCAACATCCTTCTTTAACACAGTATTCCTTCCTCGCTCTGCTATGTTCTGCTTTCCCACCTCGGCTGCTCCTGCTCCATGCATGAGCGAAGCAGCCAAATGCAGGAGGAATATGACCATCATCAATGCATTTGTATGCTTCAAAAGAGTTTTCAGGACAAAACCTTACTGGACACTCCTAAGTAGAACCAGGCAGGAGATGGCTTTCCCAGTCTACAAAACCTTTAAATTTCAAACTACTTCCCATTCCACATCAAGCAAAAGCCAAGCTCTTTGGAATTTTTTTGTGAAACCTGAGGGGTGGTTACCGACTCCAGAATAGCCAGTAGCCTAGTTGCTAGGGCACTCATGTGGGATGTAGGTGACTTGGGTTCAAATCCCTGCTCCAAATCTGGCAGAGCAGTGAGCTGAAGCTGCGCATCCCAGGGGAATGCCCTAACCACCAGCTTGCTGGCTAATCTTCTGGGACGAATCTCTCTCTTTCATATCCAGGAACTGAGAAACATTTCCAACAAGAGTTTAATCAAAACTTCAAAAGGGTTTAGGTTGCTTCAAATTAGCATTGTCCAAAGAAAGAAAAAAAACTTTTTGTCTGCATACTTCCAACCTACAGGCTGCTGTGTCCTCAAAGGTGATCCGAGGGCAGATTGAAGAATGTTGTAAGTGAGAGCACTTAACTGAGCTTTGCGCTATTTAAAACTCAAGCTGGACATCACTGATCTGTAGTTAGTATTTGTTAGGCCATGCACCCTCAGAGGAGTGCATGGGTTTGCTTTTAGTTTGTGAGAGGAAAGCTTCTATTTGTTTGAGGCAATGTAGTCTAGTAGATACAGCATTGCACTGGGAATTCTGAGACGTGGATTCCTTTTGTGCTTCTACCACAGACCTGCTGTGTGACCTTGGGCAATTCACCGTAATGGTGCCTCTGTTTCCATGCCCACCTGTCTGTCTGTTTAGATTGCAAACTCCAGAACTTGGTTGGGATCTCTAGGCACTACTGCACTACAAATAAAATAAGAAGTAATAAAGAAGCAGGAAAAGAAACAGTGACTTAATTAAGCACAAGTAAATATGGATGAAAAAGGGTAACACTGATGCTTCTGAAAGCACATTAGCATCATCATTCAAAAATCCGAAATAAGTTCTAAGTTGGTTTCTTATCTTAGAAACTGCTCTCGGATACCATCCCCATATAAGACAGGACATATGTTTGACTCTGCTGGGTCTAGTCTAATCCTTAGTGTTTCATTCTGACTCCCTCAGCAGCAAAATGTTTCTAAAAAAGAATTTACAAAAAAAAATAATTAAATGCTGGAATCCATGGAGTTATTTAAATATCAGTACCAATTTAGAGAGAGCAAAAGAAGCTGCTGGTACAGCACCATTCTGTGGTGCACCTGATGCCCTCAGAAGGGTTATTCAGATCTCACTAGTTGCCAGGGGACAATATCCTTCCCTCAGAATTGCCGATCAGCCAGTGCAAGTTTGTACTGGTTATCAAACCACAGCCAGAAAAGACTTTGTACCCTTAAGGTTGATGCTCGGTGTGTACATAATGATTTAGGAAAATGGAACATGAGAGTTGGAAGATAACAATTAAGAAATATCCCCCAGATACACTCATCACAGTTCACAGCTTCTTAAATAGGAGATACACATGTAGAATATCACAGTGCATATCCTCCAAAAATCTTAATTCCAGCCCCACACCACAGCCAGCAACAGACCAGAAACCTTTTAACCCCCTCTTATCACTACGTGCATTACCATGGAAGGAGCACAAAAGATAGGACTAGAATATGAACTACAATATTGTGAAACCTCCCCTCCCTACCCCTTACCTCCTATAGTCTATAAACTCTGAGCAGCCTTCAATGTACCCACCCATTACTAGACAGACATACCAACCTCTTGTCTTCAGAAACTCTGCTCTCTCCAGCTACCCACTGAGGTCAAGAAACCACAAATCTCAGACATTATTTTCTATATACTGTGATAGACCCAGGCCAGTTGGGAACAGCAGAGTAGTCGAAGGGAGATATACTGGCCACTGGATACGCAGTTTTCTGTTCCCTGAGTGACCAGAGCAGGGGCTGCTCCAGGCTAATGAGAACACCTGACTCCAATTAATCTGCTAACAGACAGGTGAGGCTGTTAAGCACCTGACTCTAATTAAGGTCCCTCTGATGCTATAAAAGGGCTCACTCCAGTCAGGTCAGGGGGAGCCAGGGAGCCAGAGGAGAGGAAGTGTGTGCAAGGAGCTGGGAGCAAGAGGTGTGCAAGAGGCTGAGAGTGAGTAGGCATACTGCTGGAGGACTGAGAAGTACAAGCGTTATCAGACATCAGGAGGAAGGTCTGGTGGTGAAGACAAAGGTGTTGGGAGGAGCCCATGGGAAAGTAGCCCAGGGAGTTGTAGCTGTTGCGCAGCTGTACCAGGAGGCACTCCAGACAGCTGCAGTCCACAGGGCCCTGGGCTGGAACCTGGAGAAGAGGGTGGGCCCAGGTTCCCCCCAAACCTCCCAACTCCTAATCAAACACAGGAGGAATTGACCTGGACTGTGGCTTCTCAAGAGGGGAAGGTCTCTGGGCTGTTTCCCGACCCACAGGATGAATCTGTGAGGTGCACAAATCCTCCAATAACTGCAGGATCCACCACGGTAGGGGAGGAACTTTGTCATGATACAGTCAACAAACAACTCCATTGCCACTCCACTATTTAGCACTCTTTTCCTACCCTACCTCACTATGAAGCAAAGCCCAATTCACCCCCATCTAACCTCCTATACAGACTGCACATGCCATAGTACCTTCCCTATTCCACTTCCCAATGTATGTCAATGAATCAACCTTCCACATACATACATCAATCTTCCAATCCATTCTTTGCATGCAGCGTAGACTACAGACCAGCTTGTACACCAATCATCAAAAAGACCAGCATGTTATCCTTCTTTGGTAAACTAAATATGTACTATATTTTCATCTGTTCTCAACGGATTTTCCACACCAGTATAATCATATTCCTGTTAGATAGCTAATGGGCAGCTGTTCAAGGTTGATTCTGGAAATGCAGTATGAGACTGAACTGCGGATATATTTGGATCTTTTACCTATCTTTGCTTGATTTTTCTTTCATACATTTAAATATGATTTTTAAAGGCAACATTAGAACCTAGATCCATGCGTCTGACGAAGTGGGTATTCACCCATGAAAGCTCATGCCCCAATACGTCTGTTAGTCTATAAGGTGCTACAGGACTCTTTGTTGCTTTTTACAGATCCAGACTAATATGGCTACCCCTCTGAAACATCTCCTTTGTGGCTTTTAAAGTTTCCCTCAGCAGTCCATGTGAATGTGATGGAATTTAGAGCTCACAAGGCCTGATCCTGATGTCAGTGCTACTCCTCACCTGGGTAAGGACTGCAGGATCAGACCCTTAATAAAAGCTGTTACTTTACTGACTCGCCTTTAGACCCAATAACTGTGGGGGTTGCATCTCAGTGAGGATTTCAGGACGGGTCCTAGTACTCTGAGCTCAAATGCAACGGCAACCTGATGCTAGCTGGTGAGGGACTTGCCCCTAACTTTTTCTTCAGACAAGCCAACAATGATACAAAGCACTAGAAGACAAAACTCCTGGACTTGAAGGCAAATGGGGCATGCTCAGATGGCACCATGCAATACACTCAGATACCACAGTGATGAGCACCATATATAAACCTCAATAGGTCAGTCACTCACACATCTAGAAGAGAAGCATCCCCGATGATGCTAACTCAGGGCCATATTTTGACACTCTTACTCACACTGAATAGCACCAGTATGCCCTTGGAAATAAACAATTAAAGTGTTACTCATTTTATTGGGATCTGGTCCTTACATTCATTCACAGAAGCTACATAGGGTCCAGATTTGCGAGTTTTGTTCTAGACAGACGGATATTAAATGTAGATAAATACAGAGCTCTGTTTCAGCTGATAGGATCATTTTTAAGCAGAAGACAATTTCCTTATTAGTGGAAATGAAATATGACTCTGGCGAGCAAGAAATCAAAAAAACCAATACGCAGATTTACAGTGATGAATCTGCAACTTTATTGAAGTTGGAAATATTTACTGCAGGTGTAAAAAGATCCTAACAGCATAAATAATATATGGCTCTTAACTACATGCTGATATATTTCATCCAGAACATTAATACAGCTGTCATTCTCTACAGCTATAAAAGCTGTAAAAGTGAAATCAGGAGACATGAAGAAAATGATGAGGCATTGCAAGAGGATTAGAAGAACACACTTAAAAAAAAAAGGCAGCCTAAGCACATTTGTAAACTGTCAAGATTTTTTTTTTTTTAAAAAAAAGTGATTTGAATCACCGAACACAGTAAGAGACCATAGGGATACTCATTTCAACAGAATTATTTATTCATACCGTGCCAACAACAAGGTGGGTGCTTCACAGACAAATACAAAAACAAGGGGTCAGATCATCAGCTCATGGAAGTACACTGATTTACTCCAGTTGTGGATCTAGCACAAAAGGTTGAAATGTAAACAATGTACAGACAAAAAGAAACACAGGATGGGGGGTCCCAGAGCAAGTAAATGAGCCCCGACAATTGTCAAGCACTTTGTTAGTCCTGCTATTTTTTTTTGCGCGCACTGGAGTGTCGTCGGATAAAAAGCGCGGGATCAGACGGTCTTGCTCCGTGTACAGTTTAAGTGCAAATATTGCTTTGTAACCAGGTTGCACAACACCCATCATAACATGCACAGAGGAACTGTGTGCACACTGCAGCTTGTTGCACAAGAAAACTGTGTGTCGACTGTGTTTCTGTTGTCTAACCTACCATACGACCTGTTTGTATCAATGCTATCTGGCCAGCTACCCCATGTGGCATTCTGTCCCCTGCTGGGGCACCGAGGACACAGACACACCCAGCAGGACGTGAGGCAAGGGACTCTAGAACGCCTTAGCATTCAGAAACCTGGGAGGAAAAAAGGAGCTGACAAAATGGTAGGAACATAGGAATTCCCAGACTGGATCAGATCCATGGTCCATTTTAGTCCAATACTTTGTCTCCAGCAGATGCTTCAGAGGAAGGCACAAGAATCCTGCAGTCCGCTGGTTACACAGGCAGTTAGCGCGTCTGACTACACAGCTCACGACAGGCAGACAGCCCTGTAGCAATGGGCAAGGCACTGTTAGCTGCTATGATTACTGAGAAATAACTATACTGCGTGTGGACAAAAACCAGGCCACTCCCTGGTTACAAACTCAGAAGTCCTAGGGTGCACAATGCTTCTCAAAACCTATTATCCCAATGAGCTCAATTCCTCATTCATAGATCTAGAGGCCAGAAAAGACCAGTCTGACCTCTGACTGCCTAAAGAGGTTCACAGACTGCATTACAGGTGGGCATTCCAGAATAGGGCTGGGACACACTGGCAGAGCATTTGGGGAACCTTGCCCTGCTACTGCCCAGGCTGTTCTTTGCCTAGAGGCTTTTGGTCTGATTGGACTAAAATCTGAACACTACATAAGCACTAAAATCCTCTTTAAGAAAAATCCCTATTTTCTAACATCAGAATAATAGCTCAATAGGCAGAATATTTAGCGCAAACCATGCATTAGCCAACAGGCAGAATTAAAACAGACATTAGGTGGTGGCTAAGCGAAGAGCCGAGTGGTAGCGTGTAAGGACCAGCAGTTCTGTTCTTGGTTTTCCCAGAGACTTCCTGCGTCACCTTGGGCCAGTTTGCTTGCACCCACAGTTCACGGCCCGTTTTATTCGGGGACCCTGAAACAGTGCCGTCCTTATTCAGCCTTTGTCTACTTGCAATAAAAATCAGGGTTCAAAAAAAGAACTAGGTAAGTTCATGGAGGATAGGTCCATCAATGGCTAATAGCCAGGATGGGCAGGGATGGTGTCCCTAGCCTCTGTTTGTCAGAAGCTGGGAATGGGGGACAAGGGATGGATCACTTGATGATTACCTGTTCTGTTAATTCCTTCTGAAGCACCTGACATTGGCCACTGTTGGAAGACAGGATACTGGGCTAGATGGACCTTTGGTCCAGGGTCGGCTCCAGGTTTTTTGCCACCCCAAGCAGCGGGAAGGAAAAAAAAAACCCCATGATCACGATTGGCAGCAGCTCCACCGCGCCGCTTCATAATTTGGTGGCAGGTCCTTCCCTCCGAGAGGGAGTGAGGGACCCCACTGCTGAAGAGCTGAACTTGCTGCCCCTTTTCATTGGCCGCCCCAGGCACCTATTTGCTGTGCTGGTGACTGAAGCCAGCCCTGCTTTGGCCTGAGCCAGCCCTCTTCATTGGCTCTCTTCATTGGCCGCCCTCTTCATTGGCCGCCCCAGGCACCTATTTGCTGTGCTGGTGACTGAAGCCAGCCCTGCTTTGGCCTGAGCCAGCCCTCTTCATTGGCTCTCTTCATTGGCCGCCCTCTTCATTGGCAGCCCCAGGCACCTATTTGCTGTGCTGGTGACTGAAGCCAGCCCTGCTTTGGCCTGAGCCAGCCCTGCTTTGGCCTGAGCCAGTCAGCACTGGACAATTTCTGCAGCCATGGTCAGCACTGGACAATTTCTGTTGTGTAAACAAACCCTGAATCTGGCTGTGCTACAGTTTCCTCATCTATAAAATGGAGCTCCTCATATTTAACAGCTTCACAGGGGCTTGATGAGGTTAGTTTAGTTGACGTTTATAGACCTTAAAAATTGCAAATTATTATTATATCATACTTCAGCTACACTGTAACATAGCATTTCCCTATTACAGTATCATGATTTGTATTATAGCAGTGCCTAAAAGACCCAGCCAACACTGAGGCCCTATCCCATAGGGCACTGTATAAACAGGTAGTGAGATATTGTAAACTCCTTGGGGCAGAGACTATCTAAATAGAGAGAGAATAGGAGGGGAAAACAGACACAGAGACTTGCCCAACAATCACCCAGCAATTCAGTGGCAGAGCTAGGAAGGGATCTTAGGTGTCCCAAGTCCTATCCACTGACCCAAATCATCTTCCAACCCTCTGTTCTGACACAGCCATCTTGCAGTGAGATCCACGTGAGCTGAAAACTAAAGACGTACCAACCTGGAGCCTGTCGTGTAATGTAGCTATTTAAACAAAACAGATTGACCATTAAGTTGAAAAGGCCCCATTGAGCTAGGAATGTTAAGATACCAGCAACATATCATAATGCACTAAGTGATTTTGCTTCATAAGTTTCATATAATTGAATGTTAAAAAATCAACACATGAAAGGAGAATACCAAATAACAGTCAGATCTATTTCTCTGTTGATAACCAGCTGCTTATTATAAGAACTCTGTGGCAGTTAGACAGCACAAGAAACTCCTGGAAATTAAACAGGAAGAAAATATCATGCCAACTTCTGGAAATGTGCTAGTAGTTCTCAAGTACATCTCCACAATCGGGAAGGAAAACTAACAGGACCATGTACAATCATATCAGGCTTGGGGGAAGCTGGATTAAAGGTGTACTTTGCATAGATAAAAAGAACAGGAGTACTTGTGGCACCTTAGAGACTAACAAATTTATTTCAGCACAAGCTTTCGTGGGCTACAGCTCATTTCTTCGGAGGCATAGAATGGAACACACAGACAGAAGATAGTCATACATACAGAGAACATGAAAAGGTGGAAGTATGCATACCAACTGGAAGAGTCCAATCAACATTTTATGGTGTCTTCCTGCCAGAGGTCACTAACTCTAGGAAATTTTTAAAGGAACACCTAGGAGCTCAAGGAAGTACCAGTAGGTGGTAAGTCAGAAGGTGCCACTTTCCTGCTGTTAGTACTAACCTATGCCCTTGCTGCTATGCTGGAGCATTACACTGCCATCATCGGATCTGCTGGGGATGTGTCTTACAGGTGCCATCCAGGATACAACTGGTCTTGACTTCTTGTAGTTATTAAAGATGTGATGACACTTTTTGTAAAACTAGAGGCATGAATGCCAGTGTCCTGGCCAAATTCCAATTTAGCTGATCCCATCCTCTATGTCTAAATTGGTTCCCCATGGCTCCAAGAGTTTTCAACTTGATAGAAAGCGCTGTATTCTCCATTTCTTGCACCACTCTGTGGTAGTGCTGCCATTCACTGGACAATAAAGTGACTCTTGGTCATATCATTTGTATGTCGGTCTACAAAGGACTCAGAGGTAAGAAGCTATATGTAGAAGTCTGATCATCACCCAGGGCTGCCACCTGCCAACATTTTACCTGCAGAAGTGAAGTTGGAGATTATGGCTGTGTGTCCAGATTAGAAACTAACAAAGGATTAAACTCTGATGCAACCATTCACCGGCTGATGAGATGAGGCCATTCAACAGCTGGCATAGCTCATTCTGGGTCCATACTGAACCAGTGCCTTGGCCAATCCCTTCCAGTGATGCAAGAATTTGGAGAATTTAGTTTTGCTGTTCACCTCATGAGAATGTTCTCTCAGACCTGGTCTACACTACAATTTTAGGTCAAATTTAGCACTGTTCCCTCGATTTAACCCTGGACCCGTCCACACGACGAAGCCCTTTTTTCGACTTAAAGGGCTCTTAAAATCAATTTCTTTATTCCACCTCTGACGAGAGGATTAGCGCTGAAATCAGCCTTGCCGGGTCAAATTTGGGGTAGTGTGGATGCAATTAGATGGTACTGGCCTCTGGGAGCTATCCCAGAGTGCTCCATTGTGACCGCTCTGGACAGCACTCTCAACGCAGATGCTCTGGTCAGGTAGACCGGAAAAGGCCCGCGAACTTTTGAATTTCATTTCCTGTTTGGCCAGCATTGCGAGCTGATCTGCACAGGTGACCATGCAGAGCTCATCAGCAGAGGTGACCATGGAGTCTCAGAATCGCAAAAGAGCTCCAGCATGAACCAAACAGGAGGTATGGGATCTGATCGCCATATGGGGAGACAAATACGTGATAGCTGAACTCCATTCCAGTAAATGAAATGCCAAAACATTTGAAAAAATCTCCAAGGGCATGAAGGACAGAGGCTATAACAAGGACTTGCAGCAGTTTCGCATGAAAATTAAGGAGCTCAGGCAAGCCTATCCAAAAACCAAAGAGGCAAACGGCCTCTCCGGGTCACAGCCCCAAACATGCCACTTCTATGATGAGCTGCATGACATTCTAGGTGGTGCAGCCACCAGTACCCCAACACTGTGCTTTGACTCCATCAATGGAATAGGACGCAACACAGAAGCTGGTTTGGGGAATGAGGAAGATGAGAAGGAGGTTGATGATAGCTCACAGCAAGGAAGCGGAGAAACTGGTTTCCCAACAGCCAGAATCTGTTTCTCATCCTGGAGCTGGGAGCCAGTAACCCTCGAATCCACCCAAGGCGGGCTCCCAGACCCTGAAGGCGGAGAAGGGACCTCTGCTGAGTGTACCTTTGTAAATATTAGACATGGTTTAAAAGCAAGCATGTTTAATGATTAATTTGCCCTGGCATTTGCAGCTAGTACAGCTACTGGAAAAGTCTGTTAACGTGTCTGGGGATGGAGCGGAAATCCTCCAGGGACTCCTTAAAATTCTCCTGGATGTACTCCAAAGCCTTTGCAAAAGGTTTCTGGGAAGGGCAGTCTTATTCCGTCTTCCATGGTAGGACACTTTACCACGCCAGGCCAGTAGCACGTAGTCTGGAATCATTGCATAACACAGCATATGGTCCCAGTGTTTGCTGGCATTCAAACAACATCCATTCCTTAGCTCTCACTGTTATCCTCAGGAGAGTGATATCATTCATGGTCACCTGGTTGAAACAGGATGATTTTATTAAGGGGACATTCAGAGGTGCCCATTCCTGCTGGACTGTTTGCCTGTGGCTAAACAGAAATGTTCCCCGCTGTTAGCCATGCGTTGGGGGGAGGGGTGAAGCGATCATCCCAGAGAATTGAGTGTGTGTGTGTGGGGGGGGTTACTTGGGTTTGTGCTGCACACTAACCCACAAACCGCAGCCCCTCCTTTTAAATTGCCAACCCATTTTAAATGGCCAACCCAACAGCCACTTGGTATGGGAAATGAGGGTGCTGCTGTTTGAAACCATTCCCACATGTTATGAAGGTTAAAGAAGCCAAAAGACTGTGGCTTACCATGGCTGCCTGTAAGCTGAATTCTGTTGCCTGGCCCTCCAGGAGTGATCTCTCACACCAAACTGGCAGGCCCTCCCTCAATAAGAGGCAAAATGTGACCTTGTAACAAAAGCACATGTGCTATGTAATGTTAACAGCAAAGTTTACCATGAAAGAGTGTACCCATTGTTCTATAAAATGTGTCTTTTTAACTACCACTCTCCCTTTTTTTTCCTCCACCAGCCACATATGTTTCTCCTTCCCAGAGGCTAGCGAAGATGAGAAGGTGAAAAAAATGCACTCGGGATGAAATGTTCTCTGAGCTCATGCTGTCCTCCCACACTGACAGAGCCCAGCAGAATGCATGGAGGCAGACAATGCCAGAGTCCAGGAAAGCACAATATGAATGCGAGGAAAGGTGGCGGGCTGAAGATGATAGGTAGCATCAGCTTGCTGACAGAAGGCAGGAGTCAATGCTCAGGCTGCTGGAAGATCAAACTCATATGCTCCAGCATATGGTTGAGCTGCAGGAAAGGCAGCAGGAGCACAGACCGCCACTACAGCCCCTGTGTAACCAACAGCCCTACTCCCCAAGTACTAGAGCCTCCTAATCCAGATGCCCAAGAATGCAGTGGGTCCTCCGGCCACCCAGCCACTCCACCCCAGAGGATTGCCCATGCAACAGAAGGTTGGCATTCAATACCTTTTAAAGTGTTTAAGTTTTAAAGTGCAGTGTGGCCTTGTCCTTTCCTCCTCTCCCACCCCACCCAGTACTTGCCTCCACCCCCACCCCTCCCGGGATATCTTGGCTGTTATCCCCCTATTTGTATGATTAATTAATAAAGAATGCATGAATGTGAAGCAACAATGACTTTATTGCCTCTGCAAGTGGTGATCGAAGGAGGGAAGGGAGGGTGGCTAGCTTACAGGGAAGTAGAGTGGATCAAGGGCGGGGGTATTTCATCAAGGAGAAACAAACAGAACTTTCACATCGTAGCCTGGCCAGTATGAAACTGGTTTTCAAAGCTTCTCTGATGTGCACCGCGCCCTCCTGGACTTTTCTAACCACCCTAGTGTTTGTCTGTGCATAATCAGCAGCCTGGAGATTTGCCTCAACCTCCCACCCCGCCATAAATGTCTCCCCCTTACTCTCATGGATATTGTGGACCTCACAGCAAGCAGCAATAACAATGGGAATACTGGTTTCGCTGAGATCCATCCGAGTCAGTAAATTGCACCAGCACACTTTCAAATGTCTAAATGCACATTCTATCACCATTCTGCACTCGCTCAGCCTATATTTGAACAGCTCCTGACTACTGTCCAGGCTGCCTGTGTATGGCTTCATGAGCCACGGCATTAAGGGGTAACCTGGGTCCCCAAGGAAAACTATCGGCATTTCAACATCCCTAACGGTTATTTTCTGGTCTGGGAAGAAAGTCCCTTCCTGCAGCTTTTGAAACAGACCAGAGTTCCTGAAGATGTGAGCATCATGGAGCTTTCCTGGCCACCCCATGTTGATGTTGGTGATACATCCCTTGTGATCCACCAGTGTTTGCAGCACCATAGAAAAGTACCCCTTTGGTTTATGTACTCGCTGGCTTGGTGCTCCAGTGTCAAGATAGGGATATGGGTTCCATCTATTGCCCCACCAGAGTTAGGGAATCCCATTGCAGCAAAGCCATCCACTATGACCTGCACATTTCTCAGAGTCACTACGCTTGATAGCAGCAGCTCTTTGATAGCCTTGGCTACATGTATCACGGCAGCCTCCACAGATATTTGCCCATTCCAAATTGATGCTTGACTGACCGGTTGCTGTCTGGCGTTGCAAGCTTTCACAGAGCTATCACCAATCACTTCTCAACTGTGAGGGCTGCTCTCATCTTGGTATTCTGGCGCTTCAGGGCAGGGGAAAGCACGTCAAAGTTTCATGAAAGTGCCCTTACGCATGCGAAAGTTTTGCAGCCACTGGGAATCATCCCAGACCTGCAACGCTATGAGGTCCCACCAGTCTGAGCTTGTTTCCCGGGCCCAAATATCGGCATTCCACGGCATGAACCTGCCCCATTAACACTATAATGTGCACATTGCCAAGGCTCCTACTTTGTGAGAAGTCTATGTCCATGTCTATGTCCTCATCACTCTCATCACCGTGCTGCCTCCTCACCTGGTTTTGCTTTGGCAGGTTCTGGTTCTGCATATATTGCAGGATAATGCGTGTGGTTTTTATAGTGATCATAATTGCCACGGTGATCTGAGCGGGATCCATGATCCCAGTGCTATGGCGTCTGAACTGAAAAAAGGCACGAGACGATTGTCTGCCATTGCTCTGATGGAGGGAGGGGCGACTGACAACATGGCTTACAGGGAATTAAAATCAACAAAGGGGGTGGTTTTGCATCAAAGAGAAACACAAACAACTGTCACACAGAATGGCCCCCTCAAGGACTGAACTCAAAACCCTGGGTTTAGCAGGCCGTTGATTTCATGGACGGGGGGGCGGGGGGGAGCAAATGAATACAAAACAAATCAGGACTATTTCTTGTTTTGATCCACTCCATCTATCTTTTACATCTTTAGGGTGGCAGCAGATGGTGCAGTATGACTGCTAGCCAGCATCATCTCCTGGGTGCTCGAGAGAAGATGCTGCATTATGATTGCTAGCCGTTGTCATTTCCTGGGTGCTCGGCAGAAGATGGGAATGACCCAGCTGAGTCACTCTCATGTCTGCCCAGGTGTCACCGAGGTTGGCTAGAAGAGCACCCAGGAATACGACGACAATGGCTACCAGTCATAATGCACCATCTGCTGCCAAAAGGCAATGAGCTGCTGCTGTGTAGCAATGCAGTGCCACATCTGCCAGCACCCAGGTGATGTACAATGATGGTGAGCTGAGCAGGCTCCATGCTTGCCATGATATAGCGTCTGCTCAGGTAACCCAGGAAAAAAGATGTAAAACAATTGCCTGCCGTTGCTTTCACAGAGGGAGTGAGGGAGGGAAGGAGGGGTGGCCTGACGACATGTACCCAGAACCACCCGCGACACTGTTTTTGCCCCATCAGGCACTGGGATCTCAACCTAGAAATCCAATGGGGGGGCGGAGACTGCGGGAACTGTGGGATAGCTACCCACAGCGCAACGCTCCAGAAGTCGATGCTAGCCTCGGTACTGTGGATGCAGTCTGCCGAGTCAATACACTTAGCGCATTTTGTGTGGGGACACACACAATCGACTGTATAAAAACGATTTCTAAGAAAATGACTTCTATGAATTTGAGCTAATTTCATAGTATAGACATACCCTCAGAGAAGGGAGAACCCGAACCTGAGCAATTGGCAGAAGGGTGATAAAGCCTTTATAGGGAACACCAAGGTTTCAAAACTCCAGGCCATTTGTGGTACTGCTAATTCCAAGCATTCAAAAATCATATCAGGCCCCAAAAAATATTTTTTAAATAAAAAGATGCTAGATTTTCTTTGCTTTTTGTGCATTTAGGGCACACTTGGGTCCTGTTTTCAAGTTTCTCAGTAACCATGAGGGCTAGATGTTTTTTTTAAAAAATGAAAGCAGTCAGTTTCATGAGATCTCTTGACTCCATGAGCTGGTGATTTAAGAAAAAACATTAAATATTGCAAGAGTCACGATAAAAACAAGAAGGGTTTGCACCAAATCAAGCACTGATGCCATCTAGTGTCTTCCAAAGCAGCAGCCATGACAAATAACAGGCCACTCTAAAATATCTTTATGCGCCAAAGTTAAAATGTATGTTTCATTGAGATGGCTTAACAGTATCCAGAGTGGGGACGAACTGCATTGAAATACCAACAGATCCCTCCTATCTTTTTGAATGCTGTCTACTATTAATTGTTATGATGATGTTTCCTCAGACATGCACACACATTGCTCACTCAAGCATACACAGATGTACAGAGGAGCGCAGCAGATTCTGAATGTACTAGCTGGGATGATCTCATTTGCTTTCCGTAGGCCACATAGCAGAGAAAACACTATAAATCTTTAATTACTTAAAGGGCACAGCTTCAAAATCTTATGTTGTAAACAAACATTGCTTTGCTTATGTTTCTAGTAACACCTTAAATTATTAAAAGTGAAAATAATAAAGAAACGCAGGAGATATTATTAATGACAAGTGCCAGCTTTCAGTCTAGTGTTTAGACAGGAAGGGCCAGAACCACAGGTGCTGTCAATCAGTGTAGATCAACTGGTTTCAACAGAACCAAGGTGATTTAAGCAAGCTGAGAATCAGTCCTGAGGATTCAAAGGCAGGACAGCTGGGAGAAAAATGATGTAACATTCTACATTAAACAGATGGATTGTCAAAAGGCAGGTATACACTGTAACCCTTTGGGGAGGGAAAAGGGGGCGTTATAGCCCTGGGGCAGAGTCCAAATAACCACCCTTAGTCTCAGGGCAGTATGGCCTAATAGCCAGAGTCAATAAGACAATCCTCCCCCCCCATGGAGGGTGGCATGGCTCAGTGGCCAGAATCAATATAGCTGCCCTCCTTTGCACAGCTGTGCAGCCTAGTGGCCAGCAGGGAAGTGGGCCACCATCCAGGGGTGGGTGGCAGCCAGGGGAGGGGGACCCAGGCCCTCTCTACTCCACCAGGTCCCAGCCCAGGGGCCTATCAGTGATGACTGTATGCACCACTATGTAAGCAGGGATCCATCCAAACCATGCTGACTTTGCCCCAGTTCTACAAGTGGATCAATATCTAGTTCCTGGGGGCTACTTCCTACCCTGTTTACCAAAGCTGCCATTCACAGGTCTTCTGGGCCTCTGGGGTTATCAGCCAGCAAAGCTCCCAATGACTCTGTCCCCTCTTGGGCTTCTGCGGGCAGCCGGGTATCCACCCTGGGTCTCAGTGCGCATGTCCTCTGTGGTCTGGGGCTCCAGCAGCCCTCAGGACAGAGCCTGCAATACACATCCTCTCTCCTCAGCCCAGACTGAGTGCTCCCCTTTTATACTGAGGCTCCAGTTGGAGCATGTCCAGCAGTGGCGAGGGCATGTGGATTCCTTAGCCCACAATATGGAGTTAAACCCTTCTTGTCCAGTGTGGGGCAGGTATACCCCATCACATGGATATTAGAAAAAATTAAATTAAAATATAAAATTAAAAATAGGCAATGGTGTGCTGGAATTTTTAACAGGTGCTGTGAACAGTCATCTACTCCCCGAGACTGACAATTTCAATACATTTGACTGATTATTTCATGCTGGCTTTTATGATGATGAATGGGGTATATTTGCATTTGATAAGCTGTTTGTCTCGCTCCAATGAATATTTAAAAAAAAAAAATCAGTTTTACTTAAATGTGTGGCAGTGTAATTCGAATGTTTCGCCATTCTGTTCTCACGCTGAATTACAAACATAAGACTTACAATTTTATTGCTAGAACACTGCTGCTGTTATTAGAGATTCTGCAGACTGACAGCATCTTTATTAACATATTCAGAATGTTTTGCAAATGTACCTGCAACCAGGGAAGCCTACGTGACTCCGCTAACTTGAAATTACCATGAGCAGATGACTCAATAGGTGGATTGATGCCCTAAAAACTCCATTTTTCAGCATTTCTTCCCTTCCGATGGCTAATAAAGTTATCCAGCTCATCATTTACAGCAGTGTTTATATGCAGCAGCCGTTTGCCATAAAGCATTTGGTAGTCACAACTTTATTCTTGTGCAAATCTGTTTAAGGAAGAATCAACTACTGTTTCTGAGCTGATTTGTCTGAAGCTATTAGAGTCTGTAAACTCAGAATTACTGAACAAGTAGCAAGCTCGCATCACTTATATTCTATGTACAAAAGTCTTAACTATAACCCACTCTCTCCTTCATATAAATAATCCATCCCTAGAAAGGATGAAAAAAATACATATAACAATACTCATCCAGTGATATAGATACAGTTTGACTTCTCCTGGATTAAAGGCAAAGTCATTCTTACCAGCATTTGCAGCGGCTACCTTTGAAACATTAAGGACATACTTTTCCCACTAGACTACAAAGTCATTTGGCTCGCCTCTGTGGAAACTTATATTTCCTACGTTGGCCATTGCAGGGCTCCCATAATTCTTCATTAATGCTAGGAAAACATATTGGAAATGACTAGAAAAAAAAATGTTCCCTGCATAATAAAGACTACAACATTCAAAGTAGGCGTTTCCTAGCTCCTTCTTAGATCTAGAGCTGTGCAATGGAGATGTTACTGCACTTTCTGCTTCCACAGCCAAAACAGTGTAACAAGAAGAGGAAGAATTTTCATTGAACAGCAAGTTTCTCCTTAAGTACAAGATTGTTACTTGCCGGATAGAGCTGGGCTATGGAGTCAGGAATGGGGGATAGCCCCCCTTGCCCACAAAATGCACCAGCCACAAACCACTGTATCATTCTAGTCATCATGTTTTTTTAGCTTCCAGACCCTTGGTTTCTATTTTCCACTGTATCCTTCCACCCAACGTCCCACCTCCGTCTGATCCTTTTGTTTCTGGTTAAGCGGTAATGGGTTGGGTTCCATCTTCCTTTTATTAACACTACTCCTGCGTAATCAGGAGGAGATAGCATCAGAAAGTTTCCTTAAGGGGCTCAGAAAATCCACAGTGCTCCTAGCCCTTACAAACTCAGGAAGTTCAAGAAGGACCCAACCATTGCTCTGTGTACAGCACCATTTGCTTTGAATCTGTAACTGGAGAGGGGCCCTGCAACTGCCCCAGTGCAAGGTAAAAGGAATTAAAAGCAGCTGAGGGAGGCTGATGAGGTAATAGGCCCCAGGGGTGGCTGGCTTAATCAGGCCACAGCTGGCCTGGATAAAAGGACTGTGGGGCCAGGAGACAAGGAGTCTCACTCTAGCCCTGGAGTGGGAAGGGCCTGGCTACCTGAGAGCAAGGTACCTGAAGTAGAGCAGTACTGGGGAAGGACAATAGGAGCTGGGGAGCTCCAGCCTGGTAAACCCCCAGGCTGAGGCCTTAGTGAAGGCCTCCAGAAGTACTAGGGCTGCAGAGGTGTAACCCAGGGATAGGCAGAGGCTGTTGGTCATACCCCCTTGCCAATGATAAGTGGCCATTACAGGCTGCAGTTTGCCCCAGTGAGCGGGGGCTAGATGATGACTGGCAGTAGCCATTGAGGCAAGGTGGGGACAGAGGGGTGGGGGTTCCCTGGGACAGGAGACCCAGAGTGTGGGGGTACTGCTGGGGCAGAACCCTGATGTAAAGGGCACTGGGGTCTGGGAGGGACACAGGGGCCTGAGGCAGGCAAGCAACAGGCCAACAGAGGGCGCTTCGAGGGCTGGAAAAGAGCTATTCCCAGACGACCAGCAGAAGGCGCTGCACCGGTGAGCCCGTGATCTGCTACAGGCCCCAATTCAGCTGTTACAGTGGTGTAATGTCACTGAGTTCAGCTGCATCATTTCCCATTGACTCCATTCAGAGTGCGATTTAGGTGCCCCTGGGTCAGGTTTAGCCGATGATGTTTTCTTTCCACTGAACGTGAGAGGATAGCTCTGAAGAGACTGTCCTGAGCAGGTTTTTAAAATGCTTCATTTAAAAATTAATCAAAATTAAATTAAAATGCTAGAGCCCCCCGGACTCATGGCCAGGACCCAGGCAGTGCGAGTGCCCTGGAAAATCAGCTCGTTTGCTGCCTTTGGCACGCATGCTATAGGTTGCCTACCCGTGTTCAAGACCTTGATGGAGAATTAACATAAATTATCTTAGATTTATTATATAAGTGTGATATAGTACATCAATGCAATGAGATGCTGCTAGCTTTAAATGTCAGCTGCTGAGCTCCTTAAGCTATTGACATTAAATTGAAATCAGTGACAGGAGTTAATATTTTTTGTTTGTATCGCGATAGTGCTCCAAGTCCAGGATCAGAACCCCATTGTGCCAGGTTCTGTAAACAGTCCCTGCCCCAGAGACCTCACAACCTACTCCTTGTCCATTCTGCAGACCAGCAGGTATGTTCTTCCTCAATGTACCTGAAATGCTTTAGCTGCACTCCTGACTGTTCACAGATTAAAATCTTGGCCCCACTGAAATCCCTGGCAAAAGTCCTACTGGAGCCAGGATTTCATCCTACATGTCATCTTCTATGGTGTGAGAAGATTTGACCCCTTTTGCAGTCTAACCTTTCCCCTCCATGCAAACATTAACCTCCTTATAGGAGACACCCAAGGATAAGAGGGGATTTGCATTGCTTTCCAATGGCAAAAGATATTGCTTTTTTAGAAGTGTTTTTATTGCCTCTAAACTGTGCTAGTTTCTGTGGATCCTAATCTCTGCAAATCTTTGCCATCAACAAAAAAATAGGAGAAAACATAAGCAGCCTTACTCGCTAGGAAGTGGACAGATTCATGTCCTGTAATGCTCAGGCCAAATTCACTTACACACAGGTAGAGATGACCAAAAAACCAAACAGTATATGCATAAGATTTTTTGATCTAAAAATAGCCTCTTTTCTAAAAGAGCTTTCCATGGATCACTATCAATGATTACATTTTTTGCTCTTTGTGAAATTTCCCATTCCAATTTTTACTGACATTTTTATCATAATCTTTTTTATAGTCAGTGTTTTATTTACCAGCTGATCATTCATCTAGGACTGAGGTCAGGTCTACACGGTGCTTTTCCTAGTACTCTCTATGAGCACAGACACAAAGCCAAACGTGCTCTGGCTGTCAGCGCAGACCAGGAAAACCAGCAACATGTCAGCAAACAACAAATAAACACTGAGGTGAGGAATCCAGCTCAGTGCTGAATCGTGTTGACAGGGCAATGGGTGAAAAGCTCATGATGCCACTGCCCAGGATGTCGCTCTCAAAGGAATGGATGGTCTGGGGGGTGGGGGAAGGGGAAGAGAGAACCTTTCACCAGCGTTAACACTTGCTTGAAAAAATTAAGTAGGATATATTTTATTTCATGCATGTTTTGAGCTCTTAATATGTTAAAGTAGAGTCTGCAAAATCATTTAAAAATATGAAATTCTCATAAAGGTAGCATTTCTTTCCTTCTGTTAGCAAATCTGTTACTAATCAAAGAAAGTGTTAAGTTTTCGGGTTTTTTTTTTTAACTTATAGGAGGTTTTATATTAACTGGTTCTGACAATTTCCAGTTTGCTTAGATGCATCTGAGCAGACAGGAATAGCAAGTAAATTGACTGCAGATGCATACTATTGTTGAGAAATATTGGACACAATATGGGAAAGAGGCAGTTTGAGACAAAAGGACATCTTCTAAAAAATTCGAAGTCAAATCTTACCGAGGAAAATGGAAAGGAGCATGAATTCTGGCAAGTCAAGTGTAAAAGTATAATTAGCCGAGCCAAAAAAGAAGTTGAAGAGCAACTAGCACAAGAGAAAAAACAAACAGCATATTTTCTTAATGCATCAGAAGCAGGAAGCCTGCCAAGCAATCCGTGGGTTCACTGGATGACTGAGGTGCTAAAGGAGTGCTCGCAGAAGACAAGGCCATTGCAGAGAAGCTGAATGAATTCTTTGCATTCTTCTTCATTGCAGAGGATATGAGGGAGATTCCCACATCTGAGCTTTTATTTTTAGGTGACAAATCTGAGGAACTGTCCCAGACTGAGGTATCAATCGAGGAGGTCTTCAAAGATATTGATAAATTAAACAGTATTAAGTCACCAGGACTAGATGGTATTCTAGTCCTGAAGGAACTCAAACACGAAACAGCAGAATTACTAACTGTGGTATATGAGCTATTGCTTACATTAGCCTCTTCCAGGTGATTTCAAGATAGCTACTGTAATGTCAATTTTTAAAAAGGCTCCAGCAGTGATTCTGGCAATCACAGGCCAGTAAACTTCACTTCAGGACCAAGCAAATTGGCTGAATTTGTAGTAAAGAACAGAATTATCAAACACATAGATGAACATGATATGTTGGGGGAAGAGCCAACAAGGCTTTCGTAAAGGGAAATCTATTAGAATTCTTCGAGGGGTCAACAAATATGTGGACAAGGGCAATCCAGGGGATATAGGGTACTTGGATTTTCAGAAAGTCTTTGACGAAGTTTATTACCAAAGGCTTTTAAGCAAAGTAAGGAGTCATGAGAGAAGAGGGCAGCTCCTCTCAAGGATCTATAACTGGTTAAAAGATAAGAAACAAAGAGTAGAAAAACTGTTAGTTTACACAGTGGAGAGAGGTAAATAGTGGAGTCCACCAAGCATCTGTATGGGGACTAGTGCTATTCAACATAATGCTAAATGATCTGGGAAAGAGGATGAACAGTGAGGTGGCAAAGTTTGAAGATGGTACAAAACTACTCAAGATAGTTAAGTCCAAAGCAGACTGAAGAGTTACAAAGGGACCTCACAAAACTGGGTGTCTGGGCAACAAAATGGCAGATGAAATTCAGTGTTGATAAATGCAAAGTAATGCTTATTAGAAAACGTAGTCCCAACCACTTAAGAAAAAGATTTTGGAGTCACTGTGGATAGTTCTCTGAAAACATCTGCTCAATGTGAAGTGGCAGTCAAAAAAAGCGAAAGACTGTTGGGAATCATTAGGAAAGGGATAGTTAAGAAGATAGTAAATGCCACTATATAAATCCATGGTACAGCCACACCTTGAATACTGCATGCAGATTGTAGGATGGAGAGGAGAGAACAGGCTTAACCTGAAGGAAGCCTTCCCTTATTCAGAGGGTGGATCTTGGTGTGTATTAAAGGTGCCAGGACGGACCAACTTCTGCCAGGCACATACTGTGGTGAGGCACCTAGATTTATTTTTAAAAACGCTTACTAAGGTTTTACAGCACAATTCTGCAACAAGGGCTGGGACTGCAGAATTGTGAGGAACACAGTGCCCTGACTCTGGACACGTTCTACAGGAGAGGGTTCAAAGAAGAGCCACAAGAATGACTAAAGGATTAGAAAACCTGCCTTATAGTGATTGAGCTCCTTGAGTCTCTCTCTTTAGCTTAACAAAGAGAAGGTTAAGGGGTGACTTGATTGCAGTCTGTAAGTACCTACATGGGGTACTGTGGCAGGACTGGCACTGCAGCCCCCCTCTGAGGCAGGGGTAGAATTGGGTGTTGGTGCCTCACCACTCTCTAGTCCTTGCATCTGCCTCTTTACGGGCGGTCGGTTATGGCCTTTTGGCTTTCTTCCCCACTATCACCGCTGTCTGGCGGGGTACCGTGGCCTAGCGGCCAGAGTCCATACAAGCCCTCTTCTCGAGTGGGGTACCACAGCCTAGTGGCCAGAATCCATACAAGCCTCCTTCACAAGCAGGGTAGCACAGCCTAGCAGCCAGAGTCCTTAGGATGCCTCACGGTTCAGGGGTGAGGGGGTAGGGGGACTCAGGCCCACCTTCTCCATCGAGCACTGACCCAGGGCCCTGGTAGTGGCAAGCTCTCCTTGCCATTTGCTCGGCAGGGATCCGCCCGCAACACACCGAGCGACAATACAGCTTTAAAGCTGTTTGTCTCTAAAATTCCCCTGGGTCACTTCCTACCATGAAAGTCAGGTCATCTGCTGCAGGGGTTCCTCCAGGCTGTTCCCCTCCTGGGACGTCTGCTGTCATGGTCTCAGGGAGTGTCTCGGTTTGGCTGACTCCCAGATCCTGGCGCGCAGGTTCTTCCTCCTCAGGAGCTAGCAGCATGCATCCTTCTCCTTCAGTGGTCAGTCCCAACTGAGCTGATCTGCAGGCTTTTATACTTGTTCTCCAGTTGGAGCATGCCCAGCAGAGCTTCTGGGGCGTGGCTTCCTCTGCTACGAAGGAAGGGTTAACTCCTGTGGTACCAGTGCGGGGTCACTCTGCCCTGTCACAGGTACAAATATTTAATAACGGGCTCTTCAATCTAGCAGAGAAAGGTCTAATTTGATTCAATAGCTGGAAGTTGAAGCTAGACAACTTCGGACTGGAAAGAAGACATAAATTTTTAGCAGTGAGCGTATTTAACCATTGGGACAACTTACCAAGGGTCATGCTGGAGTCTCCATCACTGACCAGTTTTAAATCCACATTGGATGTTTTTCTAAAAGATCTGCCCTAGGAATTATTTGGGGGAAGTTCTATGGCTTGTGTTATACAGGAGGTCAGACTAGATAATCACAATGATCCCTTCTGGTCCTGAAATCTATGAACCTACTGTACTGCTGTTTCTCAATGCAAAAAATTATAACACTAGGAATTATCCAACTGATCAAAGTAAGAGTACCTTGACTTTAAGTCCAACCTAATTAACGCAGCCAGAAGCCTCAAACAGAAGCACCTGTGACCCTCGACATGCTATAGGAAGCACCCCAATCATGGACACTTTCTTTCCATCCCCTAGCAGGGGGAGAGGAAGCCCATTATCAAGGTCAATGAGAATTTTTAAGTGTAATGTAAGGAAAGATGCTCTCAAAAAATACATCTCTGTAATGAAGGGACCATTTTTTCTACTAATGACACATTAGTAGCTAAGGACTGATTTACAAAGCACTTTTTTTATTTATCTCCCAGGCTAATGCACAAACTAAACAGCAGCTCTAACAATCCATGTGACAGCAAATCAAAAAATAAAACTAGAGAACAAGAAAACACTTTTTGTGTGACCTTGAAAATAATAAAGGAGGCACAGAAAAAAAAAAAATCAACATGTGGAAAGAAATTCCACCAGCCTGGAGTCAGAGGCCACAAAGCTCTGGGCTGGATTCTGCTGTTGGAAACTATGGCACAAATGCAGAGTAACGCTGCCGAATGCAGCGTGCTCGACTCTAGATTTCATGCTTATGTAACAGAACAGAATTCGGCTGCCTATGTTTGGAAAATGCACATGGCACAATAACAGGCAAGCTACCAGAACCAGAGCGTAAGAGGTTCATGAAAATATGAATCAAATTGCATCATTAAGATGGGAGATAATGAGGGAAATTAAGAACGAACCACTTAAAATACAAGTTTGTAGGAAGAATAAGTGCCCTATTTGTCGAGGGGTTGCGTCACAATTTCAGGGCTAGCTTATTCATAGATTACAAGCAGGGCCGCCCAGAGGATTCAGGAGGCCTAGGGTCTTCGGTGGCAGGGGGCTCCTGCCACCGAATTGCCACCGAAGACCCGGCACTTTGGCAGTGGGGCCCGGGGCAGAAGGACCCCCCACTGTGGGTCTTTCGGGCACTTCGGCGGCGGGTCCCGGAGCGGAAAGACTCCCCGCCACCGAATTGCCACCCAAGACCTGGAGTGGAAGAAGCTCTGGCGGCCCGGGCCCCACAAGAGTTTTCCAGGCCCCCAGAATGAGTGAAAGACCCCTCTCCAGGGGCCCTGAAAAACTCTCGTGGGGGCCTGGGGCAAATTGCCCCACTTGCCCCCACCCAGGCGGCCCTGATTACAAGGCCAAAAGGGATCATTCTGATCATCTAGTCTGACCTCCCATATAACACAGGCCTGAGAACTTCCCCAAAATAATTCCCAGGGCAGAGCTTTTAGAAAAGCATCCAATCTTGATTTAAAAATTGTCAGTGATGGAAAATCCACCACAACCCTTGTAAATTGTTCCAACAGTTAAATACTCTCACTGTTAAAAATGTACATATTATTTCCAGTCTGAATTTGTCTAGCTGCAACTTCCAGCCATTGGATTGTGTTAGACAAGGGTGACTCCAGGCACCAGCATGCCAAACGTGTGCCTGGGGTGGCAAGCCACGGGGGGCGCTCTGCCAGTCGTCACGAAGGAGGCAGGCATGTTGCCTTTGGTGGCATGCCTATGGAGGGTCCACTGGTCCTGCAGCTTCAACGGACCTCCTGCAGGCTACCGCCAAATCCGTGGGATCAGGGACCTCCCACAGGCAAGCCGCCAAACGCAGCCTGCCTGCCTTGCTTGAGGCAGCAAAATACCTAGAGCCGCCCCTGGTGTTAGACCTTTCGCCGCTAGACAGAAGAGCCCATTTTCTTCATATATAAGATGGCGCTAATACTCCCCCACTTACTTCCCAGGGGCACTGGAAGCATTAATTAGCTACATGATGCAGAGAGCTATGTACGGCTGCCCAAATTATCTCAGTTACATCAGGGTAAAGAAGGCGCAGCTCAAAGTGAATGGCATTAGAATTATTGATATCAGAATCAGGGCCTATACATCTGGGGCTTATGAGAGAAGCCAGATAAAGGATAAAAGTTTGCTCTCAGCTCTGCAATGCAGATCTGAAATCCAATATTCTGTCTTACTTCCTGTGTGGACATAGAAAGAGCAGAATAGCGAAGGCTAGTTAAACTATACAGCATACCAACTGCTTAGCATAACTTTGCCCTTTCTCAAATAAATGCACACGTTTCTTTTTCAACATTATTGATGTCGGTGAAATTCTAGTATTGACAACAGGAAGCTAGAAGCAAGGACTATTTCTGTTCTACACCGCTGACTTCCTGGGTGATCTTTGCCTATGTAAAAAGAGCAATGATATAGTTGGCTCAGGAAAACAGTAAGGTTTAATTGGCTGGATTGTGCTCTAGCAGCAAAGAATTTTTTAAGAATTCCATCATTTTCTTGGTTACCATGTTATCAGACAGTTTTTTTTTTAAATGTCAGAACAGTGCAGAATTTCTACATTGACTCTCTCAGAGGCTCCAACTGCAAGTAGCAAACTTTTACATCTTTTTTTATAACCACCAGAAAATTTGCATATTTTTGTAAACAGCTGCTGCCAGAAATCTTATATTGAATAAAAGATTCACTGATGGAGCCTCACAAGGGAATATGTGGAAAATTAACTAAACAGCCAGAGAACTAAGGTCTTAGCAAACAGCATAGGTTGCCTCATTATGTGGAAATGTACATTATGTTACAGACGAGCACATTAAGAAGCTACTATCCCCTTGATATAACCTTCCCTTCTGGAAGTTGAGATATTTAAAAAACAACAAGAAAAAAAAAACTGTGACAAGATTTCTGCATACTTTATTTTGGGGGTTTTATTTGGTTTTGTTGTTTGTTTTCAGAGTAATTCCTTAAAACTAGAGACTTCAATTTGAATTGTTAATACAGTCCAAAGGAGGAGATTTCATGTTTTCTGGAGGGAAAAAAAAAAGCACTTATTTTTCAAAATGCACTATTTAAAGTCCTCAAGACGATTCCGCTTCGGCACCAATGAAAGCTTTTATTGCCAATAAGGACATAAAAAAATCTCCAAACATGCCTCGTCAATAATTGTATGTCTAAAAGAAAAAACAGTACATGACTCAGGTGTGAAGACAAACCATGTTTGAAGTGCAGCAAATGCAGGAATTGTGCCCATAGCTCATGAAATTTAAAGAGCCCAACCTTCAGTAGAAGAGTCTATATGTCAAGTGCTCATCTAGTAAGAGAACTATCTGGAGGTCTCATGTCTAGATTCATGGTGATGGATTCACAATGCCTTGGAAAGATGGAGCTATCTAGTGTTGCCCATAATCCAACTCCTGTCCACATCCAAAAATGTTTCTAGCTCAAGTTCAGTGGTGCTTAAAACTCAAGCGAATCGGCCCAAGTGATGAGGGTGGGGACAGCTGGAGGTCGAACGCTGCTGAAGCTGGAGCTAGTAATGTAGTGAGGATGCTGCAACTTGAATAACTACAACTCACCAGCAGTTAATCCAATCACTCTGTGTAGCTGGAGAGTTATTTTGCAGCACGGCTGCTCTCACTCAAGCTAGGCTATCTCGAGCTAACTGCCACCAGGTATGTCTACCCTTGGAGCTGGGGGAGTAATTCGAGGAGACATACCCATGCTAGCTCAGGTAGCCGCAGTGGCGCAGGTGGAGGGAAGGACTAGCTGCCTGAGTGAAGTCCTGACCAAGACTCAACACATGTCCTCGTAGCAGCCAGCCCCTCCTGCTGCTGTGGCTACACTTTGTTAGTGCACTAGCTCAACCAGAGCCAGCGCCAGCATGTCTCCTCAAGCACCCCCAGCTCAAAGGGTAGATGTATCCAGAGAGAAGACAGGCCCTAGGACAGCGTTTCTCAGACTGGGGTCCCCGTATCCCTAGGGGTCCCCAAGGGGACTCCAGGGGGTCCATGGACCCTGTTGATCAATTCCTCCCCATCCCTCCCAGTGCCTCCTTCACACCAGAAACAGCTGGGAGGGAGGGGGAGGAGTGGGGACCCTGGGTCTGTACCACTCCCAGAAGCGACTGGCACATCCCTCCAGCCCTGGGGGCAGAGGGAGGGGGCAGGGGGTCTCCACGCACTGCCCCCAGCCCAAGCAGCAATGCCACAGCTCCTATTGGCCAGGAACTGTGGCCAATGGGAACTGCAGGGCAGTAGTGCCTGTGGGCAGTAGTGCCTGTGTGCAGTAGCGTGCAGAGACCCCCTGCTCCCCTGCATAGAAACCACTGCCAGAAGGACGTGCCAATCACTTTCACGAACCGCTTGAGGTAAGTGCCACCCTCCTCGCCCCTTCCCACACCCCAACCCCCTTCCCCAGCACAGAGTCCACACCTCCTCCCACACCCAGAGCCCGCACCTCTCATTCCCTCCTGCACCCCAACCCCCTGCCACAGCACAGAGCCTACACCCCCTCCCACACCCAAACTCCCTCCCAGAGCCCGCATCCCTCATCCCCTCCTGCACCCCAACCCCCTGCCACAGCCTGGTGAAAGGGAGTGAGGGTGGGGGAGAATGAGCGATGGCGGGAGGAGAGATGGAGTGAATGGGGTGGGGCCGTGAAGGAGCAGGGCAGGAATGGGGCAGGAAAGGGAGCGGGGGAGGGACTGAGCGGAGGGACTTGGGGGTCCCTAAAAATTTTAAATCAAAATGGGGGTCCTCAGGTCACTAAAGTTTGAGAATCGCTGGCCTAGGAGATAAACAGGTACCTCTACACGCCCTGCATTGCCATAACATCTCAGTGCATCGACTAAATATATCCACACCCTGCCCTTCCTAGCCTACAGGGTAGAGCCAGAGGCAGGTTTGCAACCCCGTCTTGTTTGCAGAGGAGAAGACTTTCAAAAGTCACACAAGGTGGGTCAGAGCCCCAGTCCCATTCACTTCCGGGGTACTCAGGGGCCTAACTATGACTGTGCCATTTACAATTCTCCCCATGCATCTTGTCTTGCTCTGATAGTGCCTTTTTACAGACCCAATTTGTTAGTCTCTAAGGTGCCATAAAGATTCCTCGTTGTTTTTGCCAAAACTGGTGGTGGTTCTTTTATAAGATATACCAAACCAGCCACAAAAGTAAACTCCTGTTTCACCACACTAGCTAACAAGAAAACAGAAAGGCAGTTTCCACAGGCATTCCAGTTCTTATTTCACCAACAAAAGCACTGGATTCAGAGATCAGAGGTTCTTTACAACCAGTCTCATCAAATAAAATGTTCTTCTGATCCCAAAGGACCAGCCACATACCCAGGTCAATATCTAACTTAGATCTTACCCAAACATCACACTGGTGCCAATCCTTCAGTATCTAAAATCTAAAGGTTTATTTATAAAAATAAAGACTGAAAGGTGAGAGTTGAAATTGGTTAAATGAATCAATTACATACAGGGGCAGCTCTAGGCACCAGCAAAGCAAGCACCTGCTTGGGGCAGCCCATTTGCAGGGACGGCAGGGATCCAGCCTGGGAGCTGAGAACGAACAGGGGGCCCTGGGAGCTGTAGTTCCTTGGTTAGCTCCCTGCCTATAGAGCCAGCCCTGGAGCAGGGAAAGAACTACATTTCCCAGCATTCCCTTGGCAGCTGTCAACGGAAAAGGGAGGGGGAGGGATGCTGAGGACCTCATGCTGCAGCCTGCTGTGAATGGAGAACTGCACTGTGAAGGGAAGGGGTACCATATTTTAACACTCAAAAATGGGACACTCCACGGGGAGGGAGGATAGCACCACCCAGCCACCAGCCACTCTCTCCGACTGCCTCCCACAGAAACCCCAACCCATCCAACCCCCCCCTGCTACCTGATCACTCCCTCCCAGGACCCCTGCCCCTAATTGCCCCCCAGAACCCCACCCCCTGCCCACCCCTATCTAAGCCCCCTTCTCTTGTCCCCAAATTGCCCCATCCCCCCCAACTTTCCCTAGAACCCACTCTTCCTATCCATCTGACAAACCCTGGGACTCCCATGCCTAACCAACTGCTGCCTGTCCCCCGACTGCCCCTGCCGAACCCCTGACCCATCTATCTTCCCTTCTCTCTGCCCACTTACTGCCCCTGAATCTCCGCCCCTCCAATCCCCTCTGCTTCCTGTCCTTGACTGCGCCCTGGGAACCCCTCACCCCTTCTCCAACCCCCCAGCTCCCTTACCATGTCACTCAAACCAGCATGTCTGGCTCCACGCAGTGCCAGACATGCTGCCTGCATACATGCTGCCATGCTCCCCCGCAGAGCCACAGCCCCCGCCCGGCCCAAAACACTGCACGTGTGTGCTGAGGCTGCAGGGATGGGGGAAGCAGGGGAGGGGCTCTGTCTGATGGAGGCCCCTACGTGAGTGGCTCAATCTGGCTTCAGCCATCGATTGAGAAGTGCAGGGGAGGGAGAAGCAGGGGAGGGGCCCCTGGCTGATGGAGGCCCCATGCAAGCGCTCAATCTGGCCGAGCTGCCCTGTCAGCCATGCCATGCTCTGCACTGGGAGAGAAATCCTGAACCTTTTGAGAGTTTTACAAATTCCTCCCGGATGGCTATTTAAAACCCCAAAAGCCGACATGTCCGTGAAAAACAGACATATGATAACCCTAGTAGTACCCAAGGAGTAGGTTTTGGCCAGATATCCCCTTCAGAGATTTCCCCAGACTGGCTTAGGGATACTGGTCTGACCTCACCTTGCAGCCCCCAAAGAAGGAATTGGGTGGAACTAATGGACAGTGCACTCCTATCTGAAGCCTTAGCAAGGGAGGTACGTGGATCCCACCAGAAGTTAAAATGAATAAGTACTACAGAACCTGGACAGCTTTTAGATACATACTGAGCACATAGGAAGATTTCCCCTTCTGACCATGGAAGCAGAAATTGACTCTTCCTTTCCAGATTTAGCTAATATCAGAAGAGAATCTAGAACCTGCCTCCAGATTTGAAACACCTCAAAATTCGGAGTGCTCAAGTTCAATTTTGGCAGCTGTTACTTCATTTCTCCCATCAAATATACTGATCCACTGTAACTTGCTGTAGAAAAAGCAGGATAAATTGAGCAAGAAATGCTTCCAGTGGTTATTAGGACTGGAATTGCTATTTTCAACAAGCCATTGCCTTTTTGTTTGTCTTAAAAGGAAGACAGTGATATTGCATTGGCAAATTCCCCATAGAAAGAAAGAGTGGAACAAAAGAATAATAAGGCACCCTCCACTTTTCCTCATTTATGGAGGAGGTCGAGATCTATATAAGCATAGCCGATATCCTCCAATCACACAAGTCTGAACATGTGTTCCATTTTATGCAGTTCTGTAACCATACTGGGAACCAATCCTCTCTGTGTTCTTGATGCATATCCAGAAAATTCCTGCTGAATGACCTGTCCTGGGAGGAGTCTACAGTGACCCAGGGCTGGGGGCGGAAGGAAGGTGCAGAGTGCGTGTGGGGGAGAGCCCCAGGGGAGGGCCGATGTGGCAGGAGTGTTATGGAATAGAGATAGTAGAGATATAGTATCACGCTATATCGCTGAGAGGCAATGGTGGGGGGGGAAGAGGGGAGCCCAGAGCTGCGGTGGCAGGGAGTGGGGGGGGGGGAAGAGCCCAGGGCTGAGGCACCAAGGGGGTGTGGTGAGGAGCCCAGGGCTAGGATGGGGGGCAGCCAACATTTTTTTTGCTTGGGGCGGCAAAAAACCTAGAGCCGGCCCTGTTTATATACAGTGATTGCAAAGTTCTTGGTTCAGGCTTATAGCAGTGATGGAATAAACTGCTGGCTCAAATCAAGCCTCTGGAAGAGGCTTGCAACATTGGTTGCAACAATGATCTATATGGTCACATTTTAATCAGATACCGTTACAGGGAGAGAGGAAGTATTATCAATCCCATTTTACAGCTATGGAACAGAGTGCTCAGGTGATTTGCCGAAGGGTCACAAAAGGAGTCTGTGGCAGGACCGCCCAGTGGGGGGGAAATGGGGCAATTTGCCCCAGGCCCTGGGCCCCACAGGGGCCACCACAAGAGTTTTTCAGGGCCCCTGAAGCGGGATCCTTCACTTACTCCGGGGGCCTCTGAAAACTCTCACAGGGCCCAGGCCCCCGCAGCTTCTTCTGCTTCGGGTCTTTGGTGGCAATTTGGTGGCGGGGGGTCTTTCCGCTCCAGGACCCACCGCCAAAGTGCCCCGAAGACCCGTGGCAGGGGGTCCTTCTGCCCTGGGACCTGCCGCCCAAGTACCGGGACTTCGGCGGCAATTCGGCAGCTGGGGCCCCCCGCCACCAAAGACCCCAGGCCCCCTGAATCCTTTGGGTGGCCCTGGTCTGTGGTAGTTCCAGTGCAGGGCACTAACTACCCAGCCATCCTTCCTGCCAGCCGGCTGACAGAGGAAAGTCACTGCTGCTGTTGGAGAGCACAACTAACACCAAAATGGCTGAAGAGGGTTAATAATCAAAGATATTGTAGATTCCGTGTTGAGGAAGACAGAGTCCGGCGCTTCTTCCCATGTAGCAGCATCTGCTGTTGGGAGCATGCAGCCAAGTCCAGATTCCATCCCCACCCATAGGAGAGATACCCGACTTTCCATGTAACAGAGCCTTCCCTGCCTCCGGGGGTGCTATATTTGTTTTAGGCGCACAATAGAACAAAACAATCCAAAAAACATAAGGCCGAACCACAGAATTCCCCTGCTTCAGCTCCACTACCATCTCTCTCAGCAGCATCAGTTATAAAGAATGTAAAATAATAATGTTAGCAACACCATGGAAGAGCTACCCCTTCTAGCTTGTTGGCCTACAGACAACACTGCATGTGTGTGGGCTGATCTGAGCTCTCAGGGAAGATCCGCAAGTTCTCTGTTTCCTATTGGATTAATTGAGAAGGGAATTTGGCCTCCTGCCAAGCAAACAGTCATTTGACCCCATACAACCCTTCAGCAGATACAAGGATAGTGGCGAGGGGGTGTTTGTTATGTTTCCTTTCCCATACAGGCCAGTCAAAGAGGGTTCTGTCTGCTCAAAAAAGTTTTTCCCCTAGACCCAAAAGGCCAAATACAGCAATCCCAGGGCTACCACATCCAACAGTGAGCAGCAAGCTTTTCCAAGTCTTCATGGGGAGAGAAAAAGGACCATGCACTATTAGTTGCCATTGTCCCCTATAAGCTCAGTATATATTGAAACACTTATAGGACCCACGTCTGTTTATGGATTTCCCTGCCAACAGTAAGTTAAGGCTATTCAGAGCAGCAAAAACCTGGCTATCAGTTTCCTTTAGCAATTCAGATTGTTTTTTCCAGGATATGATGTGGTCCTGAGGCTCTGGCAAGCCACACCCCTTTTTTGGAGTTTGCCAGGTTCCTGACTGTGATGCTTTTGGCATATGCTGCTTAGCAGCATACACCAAAGGAGGCTTTATCTTGTGCATGGAATTCGTAAGCCAGTACTTTTCAGTGCAGTGGCCATGGGACATATGCCCCAAAGGACTTAGAGGTAAATTGTCTATATTTGACTTAATCCATTCATGTAATAAGTTTCCCTGAAATATTTCCTGAAAGTCTAAACCAAAAGCCCTTTAGGCAGTCTCAGAGAGAATGAATGCATCAAAGGATGGGCTGGTGGGTTCTTTTAGAGCAGTAAGGAGGGCACTTCCTGGCTTGGGTAGATGAACAAGCGCTAATCCTGATCTACCAGATCCTGGCAACACGGACAACAGCTTGAGCTAGCTGCCTAAATACAAATGCGCTCAACCCCCTGGGTAGATACATGGGCATCTAACATGAGCTGTTGCCCATGCTGCCGTGAGCACACTATTTTCAGTGCACGAACTAAGCCAGTGCTAGCACAGGTATGTCTACCTGAACTGGGAAACAATCTTCCACCTGTTGTGTAAATGTACTTTATATGTATAGATTGAAAATGTTCCCCCGAGAGCATTCCAAAAGGCTCAGATGGGAGACAGACAACCATTCCCTCTTGATTCTCACCTACCTGGCATTTCTGACTGTAAAAATCTCCTTCTCAGTCTTTAAAGAACATATACCAGTGTTTATTTCTCATGTCAATTATAATTAATAAGTGTATTTGTCAACAGTATTTTGCACTGGTAAGACATCTGATCATGCAAACCCTTACACTCCTGAGTAACTTTACTCAGTGGAGTAAATCATTGCAATCAATGGCACTGCTCACTTGAGTAAAATTAAGCACAAAGTTACATATGTGCAGGATGGGGCCCATACTGCCTTGCAAAAGATCCATATTACAAATTCCGTGAGTCTCTGCAGAGAGCTCAGATGTGGTCTATGCAGACTGCATGGTACAATAGTTGATGGGAAAGATACAAGCCTGGAGGAAAAAATCATAGCTCTTTTAATTTTTAATAGAACATAAGATCTCAGAGGCCTCTAGCAGGCATTTTGGGAATCAGCTGTGTTTTTATTAACTTCAGCACTTTGATATTTTATCATTAACCTGACTTTAAAATATGGAATCTGCATTTTAAGTTTATAGGAGTTGGAAACAACACCCTCAAGCAAAAAGGCCTTGACTTAGATGAGGGTCAGAACCTGAGGTGAATGTGAAGAATTGAGCAAGTGCAGAATAACCACCAGTGACAATTCTGGTGATTTTGAGCTTCCCCCATTTACAGCAGCTAAGGAAGGGTTGAGGCAAAAGTAAGAGGGTCACCAGCTCTGTATCAGCATTGTATCTCTATGGACAACACCATGCAGCATCGGCAGTTATGATTCTCAGTTGGTGAGTCGCAACCCGAAGAGGGTCACAAAAGGCAACTGGGGGGAGGCAAAGCTTTGAAAATGTCATTACAGTTAAATGCAAAGAAAATATTGCTCTCCCTCCTTTTGCATGCCATTATCCCGTAAGGTCAACTATTCTTTGTCAAACTCTCAAAACACGCATGCCTCCAAAGGCTGATTATTGATACATTTTTTACTCTTCCATTTACTATCAAAGTAAGGTGGTCATGAAAATTTTTGACTTCAAAGAAGGGGTCACCAACCTGAAAAGGTTCAGAAACACTGATCTTGGGGAAGGACAGTGCACGTTTTGATCCAAGACCATGATTTCCTTTAAATGAAAGCTACATCACATCTGTTTAGCAGAACTCTCCAGAATCAAGAGTTTCGCAGAGTAAATTTTTATTCAGAGACAGTGCAACAGCAAAATCTAATTTATAAGATGGACTCAGGAAATGGCTTATAGTATGCCAGATACACTCCAATCTTTGAATTCATTTATTTACACGTTGTGCTTGGTGATGTGTGGCATCATAATATTTTTATTGCCAGGAGTTTGGGGAGATCACAATCACTCATAAGCAGCAGAGCCAGGATTATGGGATACAAGTCTTCCTAAAGAGGCAATAAAAATTCAATAGTGTTCCCCTAACTAGAGCACATATTCTTTATGATACGTACCCACCTTTCTTTTCTTCTTCCAACCTTTTGCCATTTTTAGTCTCTTTCTGCTTATTATCTTTAGAGTCTCAAGGAGGTTCAGGCAAGCAGAGTGAAATCACCCATGTGGGAAATGTTGCCCTCACACAGTGGTTAATGCTGCCATTAAACAAAAAAAGGTCCTGGAATCTTTAACAGGCGCAAGCAGTCAGCAGTGCTGTTCTACATCTCTTCCAAAAGCTAGCATGTGCCATGTCTCAGTGCCTCCGGATATCATTGCACTGGCAGGGCTGTGTTACAGACTTGCTCTTGCAAACAGCTCCAAACTGGCACAGTGTTGTGCCCACATGAAGCTCCACTGACAAGCTCTGAACATGCAGAGGTTTTTCAAGGATTGTTATCTTCCAAGGAGGCACAGATTGCGGGTGAAATATTGACCCCCATCCAAAGGGAGTTTTGCCATTGACTTCCATGCAACCAGCAGTTCAAAGTGAAATCCTATCATGATGTGCTATGGATGGAGGTCTCATCTGTCACAAGGCCATTTCATTTTATTATTTCTTGATGTTTATAGAGCAAAACACCCACACATTGGCTCTAGGCACTTTTTACTTAAACACGCTTCAAAAACATAACCAAAACAATGGAAACAGTCCTCAAACAGCCCTAACCACTGAACCCTCCTTCCTCTCTGGAATTAGCCACGTACAGAATAAATAAAACAAATGCCCCATCCTCCTCAAGAATTAATTACTGAATTAAGTTTAAGTATCTTAGGAGTTCATTGTATTAAAAATGCAAATATATACGTATGATTGCGGGATTGTCTGCAACATCCCTGAGGAGGTGGCCTGACTAATGTAAACTCTGGCAAGTGTTACCAGCTGCAAAAGGACTGGTTCACAGTCATGCTGGAAGGGCATAATGAGTGGGGTCCGGCAGGGATTGGCTCTGGGTCCGGTTCTGTTCAATATCTTCATCAGTGATTTAGCTAATGGCATAGAGAATATGCTCATAAAGTTTGTGGACAATACCATGCTGGGAGGGTTTGCAAGTGCTTTGGAGGACAGGATTAAAATTCAAAATGATCTGGACAAATTGGAGAAATGGTCTGAAGTAAATAGGATGAAATTCAATAAGGACAAATGCAAAGTAGTCCGTTTAGGAAGGAACAATCAATTGCACACACACAAAATGGGAAGTGACTGCCTAGGAACAAGTACTGTAGAAAGGGATCTGGAGGTCATAGTGGATCACAAGCTAAATATAGGTTTCAGAGTGGTAGCCATGTTAGTCTGTATCAGCAAAAAGCACGAGGAGTCCTTGTGGCACCTTAGAGACTAACAAATTTATTTGGGCATAAGCTTTTGTGGGCTAAAACCCACTTCACTGGATGCATGCAGTGGAAAATACAGTAGGAAGATATATATACACAGAGAACATGAAAAGATGAGTGTTGCCATACCAACTGTAATAAGAGTAACCAATTAAGGTGGGTTATTATCAGCAGGAGAAAAAAAACTTTTGCAGTGATAATCAGGATGGCCCATTTTCAACAGCTGACAAGAAAGTATGAGTAACAGTAGGGAAAAAAAATTAGCATGGGGAAGTAGTTTTTAACTTTGTATAGTGACCCATCCACTCCCAGTCTTTATTCAAGCCTAATTTAATGATGTCCAGTTTGCAAATTAATACCAATTCAGCTGTCTCTCGTTGGAGTCTGTTTTTTTAATTTTTTTGTTGGAGTATTGCGACTTTGAAGTCTGGGTAATTAAGTGACCAGGGAGGTTGAAGTGTTCTCCAACTGGTTTTTGAATGTTATAATTTTTGACGTCTGATTTGTGTCCATTTATTCTTTTGCGTAAAGACTGTCCGGTTTGGCCAAACTAAATATGAGTCAACAGTGCAATGCTGTTGCAAAAAAAGCAAACATCATTCTGGAATGTATTAGCAGGAGTATCGTAAGCAAGACATAAGAAGTAATTCTTCCTCTCTACTCCATGCTGATTAGGCCTCAACTGGAGCATTGTGTCCAGTTCTGGGTGCCACATTTCAGAAAAGATGTGGAAAAAGTCCAGAGAAGAGCAACAAAAATGATTAAAGGTCTAGAAAACATGACCTATGAGGGAAGATTGAAAAAATTGGGTTTGTTTAGTCTAGAGAAGAGAAGGCTGAGAGGGGACATGATAACGGTTTTCAAGTACATAAAAGGTTGTTACAAGGGGGAGGGAGACAAATTGTTCATCTTAACTTCTGAGGATAGGACAAGAAGCAATGGGATTAAATTACAGCAATGGCGGTTTAGGTTGGACATTAGGAAAAACTTCCTGTCAGAGTGGTTAAGCACTGAAATAAATTGTGGAGGGAGGTTGTGGAATCTCCATCACTGGGGATTTTTAAGAGCAGGTTGGACAAACACCTGTCAGGGATGGTCTGGATAATCAGGGCCAGCTTTAGGCTGATACACTCAATTCCCCGGAATCGGGCCCCGCGCCTAAGAGGGCCCCGTGCTTTAGGTGCCTTTTAATTTTTTTTTACTCACCCTGGAGGCAGTCCGCTCCGAGTTCTTCGGCGGCCCCGCTCCCCTGGCCAAAGCGCCAGCCGGAGCATGGCAAGCCGCGTGGTCCCGCTGCCCAGCTGGAGCACTGGCCGAGTAGGCAGCCCCACGTCCCCGCCACCGGGAGCTTTCGGCTGAGCGTCGTCAGCCCCACGCCCCGTGACCCCAGGCCAGAGCGTGGCAGCCCGCGGGCCCCAACGACCGCGGCCTGAAGCTCTGGCTGGAGCACGGCAGCCCCGCGACCCCGGCCAGAGCACGGCAAGCCCTGCGACCCCGCTCTCCCAGCTGGAGCTCCAGCCGGAGCGCTGCAGCCTCACAGCCTGCGACCATGGCCAGAGCTCCAACTGGAGTGTGACAGTCCCATGGTCCCACTCACCCAGCGGCCAGAGCTCTGGCCGGAGCACAGCAGCCCCACGGCCCTGCAACCACGGCCGGAGCGTGGCAAGCCCTGCGGCCCGGCGACCCCGGCCGGAGCACAGCAAGCCCCTTGGCTCCCCTCCCCCGACGGGCAATCGGAAGTGTTGCTGAAGACTGGGAGCGCCGCCTGGTGAGTACAAGCCCCGCCCTCAGGAATCAGGCCCCGCACTTGCTAAAGCCAGCCCTGTAGATAATACCTGGTCCTGCCTTGAGTGCAGGGGACTGGACTAGATGACCTCTCGAGGTCCATTCCAGTTCTATGATTCTATGAAACAATGAGCTTTTTACAGTTAAGTGTATTTCCCAGGAAGCTGCTCAGGGAAGATGTATGCAAATGTAAACTCCTCTAACATAACAATCCTCTAGACCAGTGTTTCCCAAACTTGTGACACTGCTTGTGTAGGGAAATCCCTTGGCAGGCCGGGCCGGTTTGTTTACCTGCCATGTCCACAGGTCTGGCCGATCGAGGCTCCCACTGGCCACGGTTCGCTGCTCCAGGCCAATGGGAGCTGCTGGAAGTGCCGGCCAGTATGTCCCTCAGCATGTAGGTTCTCTTATAGTTGTAATAGGTTTTTTCTGTGATGTTTTCACCTTAAGACTAAATGTGCTCGCTTAGGAAAAACTGGATGGTAATGTATAACTGTGGGAAGTTTTGCTGTTTATAGCCTCTGAAGGGAAAGCAAAACAGGCCTACTTAGGCAATCTGACCTAAGTAGGCCTGACAGTGTAGGAAGGAAACTGAGCAGCCTGGAAAAATCCTGGTCTGGAGGGAGAGAGGCAGGTCTTTGCCCAAAAGAGGTAACAGCTGGGGATCTGGAAATCTGAGAGTGAGTGCCATTGCTGGATCATAGATGGGGGTACAGGTGCAGTTGCCCTGAACTTTAACATCCCAACCACCAAAAAAAACTTCCAACCACCACCAAATGCCCAAACTGAAGGGGTGTTGCTGCATGACCCAACCATCAATAAATGGGCTATTTTGAACCAATTTGGTAAAAAGGTGGGGGCAGAGAAGCAAAGATTTCCCAGTTTGAGAGTACTCCACAGAAAACACCCTGCCAGCTTCACCATCCCTTTTAAAAACCCTGGGAAACTGCAGCTAGGGCACCCCAGCTGATCTCAACTGAGGGGGACTCACATGAAGAGAAGGGGGGACGGTGATATCTCAAGGAGGCTGAACCCAGCTTAACCCTGCAGTCAGTGGTTAAATCTATGAGGTTTCCACTCTTTGTTTCCAGTTATTTTTAAACCAGGGGAGGCCAAACACTGGCTTGTACGATATGATGACCTTAGACGACAACAAACGTCAAGTCAAAAATTCACCAGCTTATTACTGTTACTATTAATCTAAATAAATTAAAACAACTTAGAGGACAGTGTGTGGTTTCTAGTAACAAAAAAGCAGATTTAAAATAACTTCATCTTTGCTTTTATGTCCAGAAACTTCAGAGAGGGTGCCTAAAGATATTAGACATGTTTACTTCCCAGGAATACATCGCTTGCAAAATAAGCCGCAAATGGTTTAGAGAGAGATGCTACAAAATGTAAATCACTTGCTGTCAAACAACATTCTGGAGAGTAAAATGAACCTTGCCAGAACTGTCAATGTTGATTTTCAATCTATCACATAGTTTAAACAGCAGTGATCACTTTCTCCCGTATGTTTCCCTGAAAAATGTCACTATTTTTGAATTGCCCAAGGCTTAAGAAGTGTGGGTTTCTCTTTTCTTGAAGTCATAAGAAACAAGATTAAAAAAAAGACATTGATATACTATGCACACAGATACATAAATACACTTCAGAATCAACCTTATATTAGGAAGTGCAAACTACTGCTGCTTATTTGAGACAGACGGCCTGGTAGATAGTTCAAGGCAATGAGAAAGTAACCCACTGTTATTGCTTCACTTTTAACTAGAGCTATCATTGCATCAGAAACTGTGAAGTGCCATAGGCTGCTAGCTCTCACCCTAAGCCCTGATCCTGCAAATGCTTACACTCATGGTTAACTTTATGCACATGAGCAGTACCTTAATTTTATGAATGTGAGCAAAATACATGCCTAAATGTTTGCTGTTTAGGAGCCTTAGGGTGGCAGTTTTGTGCGCAATGAAATTGCCTTGACATATCGGTATCGTAGGAGAAGTAACTATCATATGACATTGTAGAGTCCCATATTTATTCTCTTTCCATAGCATCTAGATCAAATGGGCTCCATTTACAAGTCGGTTGATTTTTCTACCTAGCAGGGCTGCAAGCTCACCAACCAAGCCTGTGTTCAGTCCCTTCCATCAGAACCAATAAAGATTGTTCAGCGGAACTTAGCTGTTATTTTTGTTGATGATGAACAAGGCACAGTAGAAGCCAGTTCATTAATCCAGAGGAACAGGAGGAGTTCCTTACTCATGTTTGTCAGTAAACTAAGCACATGTGCCTGACAATGGCTAGGATGCTGACCCGGGAGATGTGGTTTCAAGTCGCTGCTCCACCACAAACTTCCTGTGTGATCGCACGCAAGTCACTTCACTGCCTGACCACCTTTTGGAAATCTGGCCTCAAAAACCTTTGAAAATTTAGCTCTAAGAGTGGAACGCACAACAGGAGTTAAGTTCCTCACTTCCATTGACGTCAGTGTGACAAGGGATGCGTGTGTGTATGTGTGTGTGAGATGATCTCTTATTGGACCAACGTCTGTTGGTGAGAGAGAAGTCCTCAAGCTACACAGAGCTCTTTTTCAGGTCAGACCCTTCTCTCTCACCAACAAATGTTGGTCCAGTAAGAGATTTCCTCACCCACCTTGTCTCTCTCATGTCCTTGTCTCATATCCTTGGTCCAACATCCTACCACAACACTGCACATTGAAACCAATGGAAGTTAGGAGCCTAACTCCTTCTGAGCATTCGAGTCCAACTGTGCCTGAGCTCCCCATCTGTAAAACAGGGACAATAGCACTTCCTTACCTCCCATTAGAGTTGTGAGGATAACTACAATAAAAATTGTGAGGTGCTCAGATACTACAGTAGTGAGGGACATATAAATACCTTAGATGGATAGATGTTGTCACTGTTCAGGACAATGGCACCTGCGTTACCACCTCCACGGGCTCTTGATGGCACCCATTCTAGGGTCCCAGTTCCTCAGCCATCATCTCATTTCACTTCCTCCTGGAAGTGTACCCTGCCTACACTGTGATAATCCCAGCAAGCCAGACTGCCTAACCCAGCCAGTGTCTGTGCTTTCCTTTTCCTCAATGGCTATGAACAGCTGTAATTGCCAGCCGTTACAAGTTACCACACAGCTCTTCCTAAGCAAGCACATTTATTCTTAAGGTAAAAGCATTACAGAGAAAACATTAAAACAATAAAAGAACCTACACGCATGCTAACTAGCTCAGCGGAGATGACCTCCAACTGCAGCAAGGGCTCTGGTAGGAGTCAGTCCTTCAAACCCCATCCAGGGTTCTTCTGTGTTATAAGTTCGCAACAGCCTTAGCTCAGAGCTATCATCCACATAGGTTAGTCTTTCCTTTACACAGCTTGGGCCTTTGATACTGAGATTCCACGAACCAGTGATCAGTAGACAAGGGGCCCCAACTCAGGGTATAGCTTCAAAAGGCTGGGGTTCTGCATAACCAGGAGATGGGGAATTTACATTCAATTTGTGCTAGAAGTTCCCCTGGCAAGCCACTCGATACTGTTTGTCCCAAAAGTCCTTTCTTGTCTGGCACACTGTTCAATACAGTCCTCTGAAACTCATAACATTCCCCAAGGTTCACATCACATCTTCCTCCTAGAGAGGTTACATATAACTCCATATAACACATAAACTTTAGATTTAATACAACAGAATCCAAAGATACTTAAACTGAATTCAATACAGTTTTTCAAGGATATTGCAAGAAATTGTCGACTCTGTCAGACACAGGGTTGGATTTTTTAATGTATTTGAAGGCACCTCATTGAATTGGAGTGCAGGAGTCACACCTCTGAAAAAAATCAGGCCCACAAAAAGCATATGAGTTGACTAATGTGATATATACCATCATGTGCCAGCTATGCCCCTCTGCCATGTACATTGGCCAAACCGGACAGTCTCTACGTAAAAGAATAAATGGACACAAATCAGACATCAGGAACGGTAACATACAAAAGCCAGTAGGAGAACACTTCAATCTCCCTGGACAGTCAACAACAGATTTAAAAGTAGCCATCCTTCAACAAAAAAACTTCAACAAACAGACTTCAAAGAGAAACTGCAGAGCTACAATTCATTTGCAAATTTAACACCATTAATTTGGGCTTGAATAGGGACTGGGAATGGCTGGCTCACTACAAAAGCAATTTTCCCTCTCTTGCTATTGACACCTCCTCATCAGTTACTGGGAGTTGACCACATCCACCCTGACTGAATTGGCCTTGTCAACACTGGTTCTCCACTTACAAGGTAACTCCCTTCTCTTCATGTGCCAGTATAATAATACCTGCATCTGTAATTTTCACTCCATGCATCTGAAGAAGTGAGGTTTTTTTTACCCAGGAAAGCTTATGCCCAAATAAATCTGTTAGTCTTTAAGGTGCCACCGGACTTCTCGTTGTTTTTGTGGACACAGACTAACATGGCTACCCCTCAGATACTAAGAAAGTCTTGTATTTATGCAGGTAACTTTCCAATTCCAGCCACCCTAATTTCACTATTTTTAAAAGAAGAAATGAGGCACAGTGAGACTGAGAGAATGGCAACAGCATTGTTCAAAGCAACAATCTTACTAGGTAAATTCCTTTCCTGTCCTTTACCCTTGGGCCCCCTCCTCAATATACTGCACACAATAACAACAAGACAAATTGTTGGGATGTGTTAACTACTATTATGCAGTGCAGAGGTACAGGCACAGCATTCTTATTAATCTAGGCAAGTGGTGCCCCCTCCCCCCAGTGCCATCTTGAGGGGCCTATGAGAAGCAGTTGTCACTGGCACCAGCCGAGGTAAATGACAATGTAAAATGTTTGCCTGGCAATGCTGACAATGAGTGGCTTCAGAGAGATGAAAGATCCTGCCCAGGAGCTGCCCCCAAATGTCTGCCTAACCTGGGTGTCCGACACAGACAGCTGGTGGGGATCAGATCAAAGAAGAGGAGAAAGTAACTGTGTCAGGAGCCTGAGAGTGACATGCTAGGGTAAGTAATTGCATTCTCAGGATAAGCCACCACAAGGCCAGGGCTGCCCAAATACTTCCACTAAGCCAGGACAAGCCCAGTAGTCAGAGGGTGGGAATTGGCAGCAATGGCTGTTACATGCCTAAATAACTGGTAGGATCTGGGCCTCAGCTTCCAGCAGGAGGAGACAAGCAGGTGAGTTCAGTTAGCAGGCAGAAATCAAGAGACGTCTCTGCCCTCAGTATGTGGCCACGTGTCATTCCAAATGGCCACATTGTCAGAAATGCTCACCCCGTGTGAAATGCAGCAGCTCCTGATCAGTCAGATGGGGCCATTGCTATCATCAGTGCAGTGCCACTGGAGAGCATGGCACTTTGTAGACATGTAAGAAAGCCAAGTTCCCTGCCCCAAAATAGCTGATACCATGTAATGTACCAGAATAAATAGAGTTCCCTTGACAGTCTTTCCTCTGTGGTTATAAATATATAGCAAGTTACAGAGACCTGGGAATCATGATCCACTGAAAGACTGGAGCAGTCATAGGCCTGGTCTACACTACGCGTTTAAATCGATTTAAAGAGCATTAAATCGATTTAACGCTGTACCCGTCCACACTACAACGCCCTTTATATCGATATAAAGGGCTCTTTAAATCGATTTCTGTACTCCACCCCGACGAGAGGAGTA
>NC_133770.1:12414523-12449773 GCF_003597395.2 Chelonoidis abingdonii | reverse complement strand
AGCTACCCACAATGCAACGCTTCAGAAATCGACGTTAGCCTTGGACCATGGACACACAATGCCGAATTACTGTGCCTAGTGTGGCCGCGTGAAATCGAATTTATAATATCAGTTTTATAAAACCGATTTTAGCTAATTCGATATTATCCCGTAGTGTAGACGTAGCCTAATAGTTTAGCAGATAACAGAGAGCCACCATCTCTTTTAGGGGGAGTAAAACCTTTACACTGCATCCTGCATTCACAGCACTAGTGAAGCCAAAAGAATTACACTGAGATGCCCTCTTCTGGCCAATGCATTGGTCTCCAGAATCTCTTGCCATAGCAGAATATTTCCAGTTCCATAAATGGAACCAGCTGCCAGAATGTCCATTTAACCCGCTGGTGGGCGTGTGCTACAGGTCCGCCCTCTGTACCTGATCTACAGAGGATAAGAGGCTAGTACAGCCCCAGGTAGGGTGCCCTAGTTCAAGCAACAGCTACTCTTGCTTTTAGCTTGAGAGGTTCCTGGTTCAATCCCCAGAGTGTTAGCCAAGATGGGGGCTACCACAGGTGGCAGAATTGAGTAAAGGAAGCCGGCACAGTGAATTTGGAGCAAATCTGCACAGTGCCTTGCTGGTCTGGGACACAATGCTACACTGAACTATTCGCTTATACCAGTTTATCTTATATATTTCCAAGCTGTTGATATTTGATGTCAGTGGAGGCTGCAACCAAATGCATAGAATGAATGACTCAGGGTGAGGGTGATGTACACCAATCAAATTAGTGGTATATTGGCCATATGTTGATCTGAGCAATATAATTTTAAATATATTTGATGTGCATAAACAGACCATAAGCTGGATAATTGTTCTTTTGAAGGGCTGTTGTATCACACGGACCCTAAGAAAGGACACAAAAGTAAAAGTATACACAAGTTTAAAAAAATCCAGATGAAAGAATAAAGTCCTTTGTGCTGTGGGTGAAAGATTCCAAGCTGGTGAAGGTGACTCCACAAATTAAACTGGCCTGGATAGATATGCGGTAAAGAAAGCCTAGCTATTATTTGGATAGAACTGCGAGTGGCTGGGAATCTCTTAACAATGGAACTGGACACAGGGTCTGCGGTGCCAGTTATCTCCTGGAAGGACTATGAAAGGCTATTTAGAGCCTCCACAGTTGTGCACGGCTACAGTCCACCTTGGGACATATTCAGAACAAGACACACAGCTAGTGCAAGTCTTCTACATTGAGGCTGAATACAAAGGTCTGAAATGCTGGTTACACCTATTTGTTGTAGAGTCACAGGGACATCTGGCTCTACTTTCTTATATTAGACTGGAACTACATCGAAGCAGGGTCGTAAACACACAATGATAGTAATATCCAACTCCTACATAGTATTTTTCATCAGCAGATCTCAAAGTGCTCTACAAAGGTCAATATTGTTATCTACATTTTACAAATAGGAAAAATGAGGCACAGAGGGGCAAGTGACTTGTCCCAGCTCACCCAGCAAGTAAGCCAGGTATAAGACAGAGGTCTTCCAACTCCAATGTTCTACCCACTACTCCACATTGCCTCCCTTCAACCCTGGAAGTGATGATCTTTTAGTGTAGACTCATGAGGCTACTGTGAAGGGACAGAGGGGAGATCACGTATGCCTTCCCTCTCCATTCCACAGTCCACGGAAGGACCTGACCATTCGCAATGGCTACCAGCTTGTGTTGGAAGACCTGTGCTCCAGGCCATCTAGAATGAAGGAGCTTTTTTTAACAGCAAAACACTGATAAACAAATTGACAAGTTGCCCAAAGGACGGACAGTGTGTCAGCAGCTGCAGAATGTACCAATCCACCCTTAGGAATAGGGAGTGGCCAAAGATTTTGCGGGACCTGTCCAGGCCCAAATGCACCTCATTTTGATCAATACCCGTGCAGAATGATCAGTGGTATTTTGCATGTCACCTGCAACATGAGCATGTTGAAATGTGATACTCTTAGGATGGCCAGGTGTCCAGTCTACTGACCGGACACCCAAAGTCCATGTACTGTGGGCAGGAGAGGCGCATAGTCATCACCCTCGCCAGGCTCTACTCAACCAGGGCCATCCCCTACCTGCATCGGGCGGCTGCAGCTCCCAACTCCAGCTCCGCAGATGAGTCCCTCCCGACCTATGCAGGGAGGGGGAGAGAGGGGAAAAGAGAAGCGAACTGGGGGTGCGATCTCATGGGGAAGAGGCAGGGCAAGAGTGGGGCCTTGGGGGAAGAAGTGAGGCAGGGGTGAAGCCTGGGGGGAAAGGGTGGGGCAGGTCCTCTGGGGAAGGGGCAGTTCTGGCACTCCTGCTGGGGTGTCCGGTTTTTAAATATTACAAAGTTGGCAACCCTAGATCCACTTTGAGTAAACTTCTGTGCTGCACCTCTGACAGGTGCAGCCTACGCCTTGCAGCCCAGAGGAAAGAGGGGCGAATGTGTCTTTAAGTTACCTTTCCAATCTGGGCTGTTCTGAGGTGGAGACACTCCTGAGGTAACTCAGAACAACATGGGTAGGCCCCAGGGGCTGTGCTCACCTCCCAGGGCTACCACAACAGATGCAGCACTGTCCAGAATCTCTGCAGCATTGCACGCTGCCCTGACACATCCCCTCCCACACAGACGTAGACCTGTCATATTGCTCACATGCGGGATTGTGAAGTGCCAAAATCCATGTGCTGTTTATGTAAAAACCTGATACAAACCATGTCAGCTCTTTTTACAGGCCCAAAGTCCAGCGTTTGGTCAAGAGGCCAGACGCCCAGTAAACAGTGAACAATATTAGCTAAGAGAAGCAGAGCAAAAAGACAACCTTGCTTTTTACTAAGATAAGCTTGGTCAGCACAATCCCAGATGGGGAGCAATAACTGGCACTTTTATCCGAAGCTGCAAACAGGCCAAAGGAATGAAGGGAGCCTATTAGGTTTGTGTCCACTCCTTTGGCAGAGGAGGTGGCCATACTCTCCCCACACATCAACCTTGAGTTTATGGAAGAGGTTCAAGCATGTCAGTGTGAGAGATGACATCCTCCCTCCTGCTTCCCACAGGTACCAGTTGTCATAAACAGATAGCTAAGGGTTAATGTTTCTTTTACCTGTAAAGGGTTAACAAAGGGAACCAAACACCTGACCAGAGGACCAATCAGGAAACCGGATTTTTCAAACTTTTTGATGTCTTTTATTCTATTTCGGTTTAGTAATAGCCTGTTTTGTTTTGTCATATATGCAGGTTTGTTCATGTGTTTTTTCTTTTCTATATAAGCTTCTTTTTAAGACTGTTGGTTTCTCTCTGGGTAGGCGTTAAGGACAAGGGAAGGGGAATTCTCTTGTGTTGATCTACAGAGGTAAGCTCTTGCAGCACCAGAATTGGTCAGGAGGAGAATGATAATATCATTTTTTTCTTGTATTTGGGTCGTCTTTTGTGGAACAGAGAAGACATTGGCTTTCTGTATTTGATGAAGAGATTGCATCAGTACCTCAGGTTAGCCAAGGGGAAGTCTGGTGGAAGAGGGGGAGGAAGTGGGTTTTTCCCTATGTGTAGCTCAAGTTTGTTTTGGTTCCCAGGGAGGGTTGGGGAGACGCAGAGGGAGCCAAAACCCTGGAATTTTTGGATGGTGGCAGCGAGATCAAATCTGAGCTGGTAATTAAGCTTAGAGGGGTTCATGCAGGCACCCAGATTTCTGGACGCTAAGGTCCAGATTTGGGAATGCTTATGATACCAGTGCCTGCCTTTAGAAGCACAAATGAGCAACATGGAAAACAGTTTCTATTGCCATGTACTTTTCGAATGTCTTTTTGTTTTAACCCCCAGGTATGTACCTGTTGGACAATCAGAAGGGCTACCTCATTCCTATGGAGCTCAAATCAGAATTCAATATATATATTTTATACTAAAATATTTTATACATTGTTTAAAGAAAAACACTTTTGTACTAATTGTATGTTACTTGTTAACCTGAAACCATGGGTGAAGACATTATGTAACCTTTGACGACTGGCTACTGTGCTTATCTTGTCTTGCTGCTAGACCTATCCAGGGGCTTGGGACCACCCAACTCATCACTTTCATCTGCCTATGAAAAATCCATATAATCCTTTGTAATCAATTGTTTTGCAGTGTCGCTGAGCCTAATAACCAAAGTGACACTCCACCAGCGTTGTGCGTAATAAACCCACATGCTTGATTCTACACGGTGTCCATTTTATTCCTTTAGATTGCAAGAGGGGCCTCAGGAGATGGCCTTACAGCTGTCTTCTGTAGCAGTTGCAGCAAGGGAATCCTCTCCCTGCCAGAATTGGGGATGGAAGAGCCTCTCACTGCTGCTCCAGATCTTTGTCCTAACATAAGAGGAGGGAGCACGGGTGAGATCTGCAGGAAGTGATACACCAGAGCAGTTCACTATTGATAACACAGTTTACTTCAGCAAAATGTCAGAAATTCATTAAGTTAAATGGAATGACACATCTAACCACAACCCCATACTATCTGTCCTCCAGTGGGTTGGAAGAACAGTGTATTCAACCACTATACACAGAATAACAGCCAATGAAGTGAAAAAGGCCACTCAGGAAAAAGAAACTGGCCACCTCATCTAGACAGAAACACTCCAGGCAGCAGCACTGGCCAGCCACCATCTGTTTTATTTTTTGGATAACTCTGATTTTCAGCTGAGTCTCCTCAAACCAGACCTTTGAGGATTCATTTACAGGTCTAAAGAAGCTGCCAGAAACAACAAGCCATATTGCACAAATTGTACGCAGGCCAGAATGTGCAGGCAAGAGACTTCCATGGAGACCAAAAATGCATCGGAAGTGCTACTTGGCCATTGATGTACACAGTAAAGGCCAAAGATGACAAAATCGGGTGCAAAGACACAGGGTGCTATTTTCAGAGGTGGTTAAGGGAATTGGGTGCCCATATCCCAATGAATTTCAATAGGGTCTGGGTGCCTTGCCTCCCACGGGTTCTTTTGAAAATCCTGGTGTGTGTGTGGCACATACATACTGGTAGCCAACGTATTACAGAGACTCCTTGATTACCAGTGCTGGCTACATCAGCTGAGTTACAATACCGAAATCAAGCTGCTTTGGCAGTTTCCCCTTTGCATGCAGAAGCAGAGCAAGAATTACATACATCCCACTTTGAGCTGATACAGGCCTGGTCTACACTTAAAATTGATACTGGCCTAAACAGATGGCCATAGGAACACAGATAAGTCAACCTCAGCACAGACACAGCTCTTCCTACAGAAGAATACTTCTGCCAGCATAGCTAGCATCGCTCAGGGAGATAGGTGGTGTTACTACACCAGCAGAAAAACTTCTGTGGGCAAATGCTGTACCCTCACAAGGGGGCTATGCGAGCATAGGCTCTATAGTGCAAGCATGGCCACAGTGCAGCAGTGTCAATACATTTCCCCCAAGGAGACAAGGCCAGGTCCCTTAGGGATTTTTTCCAGAAAACAATACCCACTGAGAGGAGCGCCATTTACCCTCCCCTCTTAAAAAGGCTTTGGTCAGGTAAATACATTTTGACTCTACTTACAGCGCCATTTATTTAGCATAGCGCTGAACTTACACACAGGTGACGTTACAAAAAGGCAGTTCGCACCATTGCTTCATTATACGTAGCAAGGAAGTTTTTTGAAAGTGAAGCATAGAGGTGTTGGCAGAGCAACACCCCCCACCCCCAATGTGGTGCCACGAGAGTGACACACCTTAATTCCCCCCTTTCCCCTCTCTCCCCCGCTAAGGCAACATTGGGTACAATGTATAGTCCAGGCCAAGGAGAAGCCAACACATACTAATAAAATAGCACGTCCCCTTTTACCAGGGTTTTGGGACAGGAACAATCACAATACACAGTTTACAAGGTCCTTACCTCAGAACCCTGGTGGAGCATTCCCAAACTTAAAATTCACCAAACAGAGTAGCCGAGTTTAGAAGGACCAATCTCCTGCCACCCAGAAGAGGAAACCCCCACACGTTACCCCATGCACAACTTGTACTCCCCTTCAGTTTCATTTTCCTGTTTAGATAGCCTATCCCCAGGACAGGGCCTCCTTGAGTACACTCAGGCTGTCATAGAATCATAAAAGATTAGGGTTGGAAGAGACCTCCAACTCCCAAGCTGAAGACTTCAGCTTGTTCTTTAAAGGGGCAGTACACACTTTCATGTGAAGTTAGCAGTTCTGCAGGGAGGAAACTCAGATATTGGACTGTTACAGAGCTCTCGTGACTGAGCAACAGATAAGGTAGACCAAACAAGGATTTTCATATGGATTGTTCTCCGTGATTCTTAATAAAGTTTGTTCAAGATATTTGTGTGGGGTGTGTGTCTGAGTGTGAGTGTCTGAGTGTGAGTGAGAGAGAAAATGCACCCCAAGAAAGTTTAAAGAGTACACACTGGGCTCGAGGGTGGTGTGTTACATCAGGGTAGTAAGTTGGATGGCTTCATTACAGATTGAAAGTCTGGTTAGTTCTGAGACTGGTGTTTTGCCGATACCTTATAATGAGGATCCATGGTCAACTAGTCTCATAACTATAAAGTGAAGGGAACAGCCCTCCTGTGTACAGTACTATAAAATCCCTCATGGCCAGAGACACCAAAATCCTTTTACCTGTGAAGGGTTAAAAAGTTCAGGAAAACTGGCTGACACCTGACCCAAAGGACCAATAAGGAGACAAGATACTTTCAAATCTTGGTGGGGGGAAGTCTGTTGTGTGTGCTCTTTGTTTTGGGGGTTGTTCGCTCTTGGGACTAAGAGGGACCAGACATCAATCCAGGCTCTCCAAATCTTTCTGAACCAGTCTCTCATATTTCAAACTTGTAAGTAACAGCCAGGCAAGGCATGTTAGGTTTATCTTTGTTTTCTCAACGTCTAAATGTTCCTTTTTGCTAAAAAGATTTATCTCTGTTTGCTGTAACTTTGAACCTACGGCTCGAGGGTGTTCCTCTGGGCTATATGAATCTGATTACCCTGTAAAGTTATTTTCCATCTTGATTTTACAGAGATGGTTTTTACCTTTCTTTAATTAAAAGCCTTCTTTTTAAAGAACCTGATTGATTTTTCCTTGTTTTAAGATCCAAGGGGATTGGATCTGGACACACCAGGAATTGGTGGGGGAAAGGAGGGGGGATGGTTAAATTCTCCTTGTGTTAAGATCCAAGGGGTTGGATCAGTGTTCACCAGGAACTTGGTGAAGATGTCTCTCAAGGCTACCCGGGGGGGGGAAGGTTTTGAGGGGAAAGAGGGTGTTCCAGACACTGAGAAATCTGGATGGTGACAGCGACACCAGATCTAAGCTGGTAGTTAAGCTTAGAGGTGTTTATGCAGGTCCCCACATCTGTACCCTAAAATTCAGAGTGGAGGAGGAACCTGGACAACTAGGTTTTCCTGTTTTGCCTTCTGGGTCTTCTATTGTCCCCTCTCTCTTTAAAATGCTGTTTCACTAGTGGAAATCTGCTTTATAAGTTTTGCTATATTCATGCCTTGCATAAAGAGCCCAGAACTTTATTTATGCCAGCAATTAAGAACTGACTTGTTTGCCAACATCTCAGACCGGCTGGTGTGAAATTTAATTTGTGCAATTAAATCCATGGATAGGGAAGCATGAAATGCCTATTATGAATTATTGTAATACTTAAAATAATATTCAAGAGGCAAAGGACACCTGAATGAAGTGTTCAAAATTATGAAAGATATCAAGAAAATGGATCAGTCTTTCCTTTGTATTTTGTCTCATACTATGGAAGAGTAAGGACATTTCATGAAATAAATGACTGATAAACTGAAATAAAAAAAAGCTGTACATTGCATAAAGCATAGAAGGTAATGACAGGAAATGCAGAATTCAGTGTCACTGCTGGATGCAGGTCATTGCACACATTTATATGCAAACTAAGGTACAGGTAAGGCAATAAGTCGATCCCCCGTTACTGTCAGGAGGATATTGTTGGGCGTACGGGCACACACAGTGAGCCATGGCTGGCTATGTGTATCTGAGGGGATTCTACCTTCCTCTTCAGCATGAGGTGTTGGTCATTTCCTGAGGCATGAGACCTGATCAGGGCTGGTCCACACTACCGCTTCAGTCGCTGTAACTTATGTCACACAGGGATGTGAAGAAGCCGCCCCCCTGAGCAACACAAGTTACATCGACCTAAGCAGCAGGAGACTTTCTCCCTCCGAAATAGTTTCCGCCTCTCGTGAAGGTGGAGGTGGAGGAATTATGCCAACAGGCGAGCTGCGCCAGTGTAGCGTGGTAGGGAAGATTAGCCCTAAACGGTAACATATATGTTCCTCCATGTTTTAAAAAAATTCTCATATCATTTCAAATGTCTCCATTATACTCTGTTGGTTCTTTGTCACACACTGAAAAGCTACAGTTAGAATCTGAGGGCTGAGAACTGGCTCATTTATGTTCTGAAGTTACAGAAAAGAGAATCAGCTCCAAGTTCGCACCACAGTTTGGTGTCCAGGAGTAAGCGCGGGCACCGTTTACAGCACTTCAGTTTCTCACTGCTTGGTTTGGTACAATCAGACTGATAGCTGTGTAAGGGCTATGAAGTCCTCCTGGAGTGATTGGTACCTTCCAAATCGTGCCTGCAGTTGTTTCCAGGAATATAAAATCTGAGGGCCTGCTCAAAACCCAAACCCTTATAGACTGTTGCTGCTAAGAGAACCCAGGTGACTCAGCTATGTTTATCTCTGTAGGGATATACAATAATGTATTGAGTGCTCTCTGATGGCAGTGATAGGCAGCAGTGTAAAAACTAACTATTGATAGAAATGAACAGAGTATATACCTGTGACATTGTAGAGAGCTGACAATGCTTCGCAATATCTTTCCAGCAGAACAGACAAGGGCAGGCTCACAGAGGATTCACAGTGCAGAACTAACTGGATGAACAAAAGGAAAAGGAAAAAAAAACACAATAAATATTTATACTTAACAAGCAGCAAGAGAAGGACAAGATTCTGTCTCCTGGGAGTGTGATAATAATACTGGCACTTTTATAGCAGTTTTAACTTATAGAATCGTAGAATAATATTAGGGTTGGAAGAGACCTCAGGAAGTCATCTAGTCCAATCTCCTGTTCAAAGCAGGACCAACCCAACTAAATCATCCCAGCCACAGCTTATCAATTGTGCAATTATGGGTGAAGACACTCCTCGGAGTTAGCAAATCAATACAGGGATCACTTCCACCATCAGTAAAATGCAGCCACCTCTCAAGCGAAGTGTGGCAGCTGTTTAACAGAGCACAGCAACAACACTACACAACAGTGTAGGATAGGACATGAAGAATATTGTATCCCACTGAACCAACAGCGGGAACTTAATGACTGCAGAATGTAAGTACGACAGTTTTTATCATGGAGTCTTTAATATCTACATGTCATCAGAGCTTCCTCTGAATGAGCGTTCCCTGACATCATCAGTCATCTGTCCTCCATACAGCTATCCTTCTCTTTGAAAAAAAGACTGCCTATTTCCCCCTTTAGAGTGATAAAACTCTCTCCCCGATACTTAAAATCTCTAAGGACAAAGTCAGGAGTCTTGCACAGCTCATTTCTGCATCATAACTCGGGCAGTGATACTGTCAGCAGTACTTTCAGGAAGAGTCACAGGTTTGTTATGGGGGGAAGAATAAGAGTCACAGAACGGTACTGGGATACCGCCAGCCCTCATGGCCATTCATCTGTTTTCACTTGAACAAACAAAATCGGAATAAGTTACAGTTAAGGAAGAGCTTGATGTACCACACAAGCAACCTACACAGCTGAGATCTGGTGTAGAGAGTAATTCCACTGTAAGTCTTCTTGCGGCAAGAGGCACAGGGTTGTAATACATTCCTTCTCCATCTCACTACTCCCATGTAAACTAAAGCTGCACAGCTCTCTCTTCTCTAACAGTATCAGAGAGGTAGTCATGTTAGCCTGGATCTGTAAAAGCAGCAAAGAGTCCTGTGGCATCTTATAGACTAACAGACGTTTTGGAGCATGAGCTTTCATGGATGAATACCCACTTCAGATCAGCCACATCATCACCGGTTCATTCAACTGCACATCCACTAATGTAATAGAGACCATCATATGCCAGCAATGCCCCTCTGCTATCTACATAGACCAAACTGGACAGTCTCTAAAGAAAAGGATAAATGGACACAAATCAGATATTAGGAATGGCAATATACAAAAACCTGTAGGAGAGCACTTCAACCTCCCTGGCCACACAATAGCAGATCTTAAGGCGGCCATCCTGTAGCAAAAAAACTTCAGGACCAGACTTCAAAGAGAAACTGCTGAGCTTCAGTTCATCTGCAAATTTGACACCATCAGCTCAGGATTAAACAAAGACTGTGAATGGCTTGCCAACTACAGAACCAGTTTCTCCTCTCTTGGTTTTCACACCTCACCTGCTAGAAGAGGGCCTCACCCTCCCTGACTGAACTAACCTCGTTATCTCTAGCCTGCTTCTTGCTTGCATATATATACTTGCCCCATGAAATTTCCGCTACATGTATCCGACGAAGTGGCTATTCACCCACGAAAGCTCATGTGCCAAAACATCTGTTAGTCTATAAGGTGCCACAGGACTCTTTGCTGCTCTTTTCTAATAGGTCACCTATGACTTAAGTAGCAACTAGAGGGTGTGAAAAGGTAGCAACAAATGGGTCTCTTGCACTAATGAATTTAGCAAGCTGCTTATGCTGGTTGGTATATATTAGCTGAAGTGATTTAACTTCAGATTGTTCAAAGCCATACAACATGGGTGAGAACTTTACTTAGCCTCCTAACAAGACAATATTTATTTAGACATCCGACAAAAAAACCCAGGATTTTAAGGAATACACTTAATACTGAGGCCAAAGAATCGAATCTCATTTTCACCCCCAAAACGGGAAATAAATTACTGCACATTGCAGGCTCAGCAGAGGTAGCTCCCAGAACAATACATGTAAATGATCAGTAGATGGCAGCCAGTTTTTAATACTTCTGGGAATAATAGCATTGCTTACGGAATGCCGTAACAGAAAAGGAGAAAGAAAATATTCAAAAGTGACAAATCACTGACAGATACCGCTGGGCCGTGAAATCAAACCTTTCTGACTCTTTATGAGGGTATATAATGCCTTGAGAATTCACAAAATGCCTTCGATCTTCTATTTAAGCCAAGCGAGACACACAGCTCTGACTCAGGGAAAATAACATGTCCACTGATGGTTTACATTACATTTAGGAGCTTCATAATGTGTTCCGTGATTGTAAAACACCATCTGTATTACTGACTTCCTTGTTGCATAACAAGGAGAAATGGAATAAATGATGGTGAAAATATGCACTCCTCAGGAACATTAATATATTAAAAACTTTCATTCCTTTTAAAATAGCTTTGTATTTTTTCTTGGTATTTTTCAGAATGAAAATTCTTTAAACAAACACACACAAACCAACCAACCCCTTCCAATATTTTTATTTCCATTGAGTGACATAAGTATGGTCTGATTCTGACACCATTAAATAACAAAATTACTCTGCATCAACAATAAAATAATAAATACTTTATACAGCGCTTTCTAGGAGTAGATCTCAAAGTGCTTTCCAAAAGAGGTCAGTATCGTTATTAGGGCCCTACCAAATTCCCTGTCGATTTTGGTCAATTTCACAGTCATAGGATTTGAAAAATGGTAAATTTCAAGATTTCAGCTAATCTGAAATTTCACAGTATTGTAATTGTAGGGGGTCCTGACCCCATAGGAGTTTTGTATGTGTGTGTGTGGAGAGGGGGTTGCAAGGTTATTATGGGGGAGTTGCGGTACTGCTACCCTTACTTCTGCACTGCTACTGGTGGTGGCGCTGCCTTCAGAGCAAGGCAGTTAGAGGGCAGTGGCTGCTGGCTGGGAGTCCAGCTCTGAAGGCAGAGCCACTGACAGCAGCAGCACAGAAATAAGGATGGCATGGTATGGTATTGCCACCCTGGCTTCTGCACTGCTGCCTGCAGGGTGGGGCCCTCAGTCAGCAGCCGCCACTCTCCAGCCACCCAGCTCTGAAGCCAGCCCAGAAGTTAGAGTGGAAATATCGCAACTCCCCCCCATAATAACCTTGCAACCCCCCCCTCCCCTTCAACTCTCTTTTGGGTCAGGACCCCCAATTTGAGAAACGCCTGTCTCCCCCGTGAAATCTGTATAGTATATGGTAAAAGCACACAAAAGACCAGATTTCACAGCTGGTGGGGGGAAGGGAAGGAGACCATATTTCATGGTCTATGATGCGTTTTTCATGGCCGTGAATTTGGTAAGGCCCTAATCGTTATCTCCATTTTACAGATGGGGAAAGTGAGGCATAGAGCAGTGAAGTGAGTTACCTAATATCATAAGGAGGCCAGTCAGTTTATATCCATTTGTTCTTGTGTCCACATTAGTATTGAGCTTAAATAATTACTCTCCCTCCCTGATATTTATCCCTCTGATATATTTCTAGAGAGAAACCATCTCTCTCCTCAGCCTTCTTTTGGTTAGGCTAAACAAGCCAAGATCTTTCAGTTTCCTTTCATAAGACAGGTTTTCCATTCCTCAGATCATCCTAGTAGCCCTTCTCTGTACCTATTCCAGTTTGAACTCATCTTCTGAAACATAGGAGACCAGAACTGTACAGAGTATTCCAGATGCAGTCTCACCAGTGCCTTGTATAACGGTTCTAACATCTCCTTACCTCTACTGGAAATACCATCCCAAGAACGCATTAGCTTTTTTCACAGCCATATCACATTGGCGGCTCATAGTCATCCTATGATCAACCAATACTCTGAGGTCCATCTCCTCTTTTGTTACTTCCAACTGATGTGTCCCCAGCTTATAACAAAAATTCTTGTTATTAATCCCTAAATGCATGACCTTGCACTTTTCACTATTAAATTTCATCCTGTTACTATTACTCCAGTTTACAAGGTCATCCAGATCTTCCTGTATGATATCCCGGACCTTCTCTGTATTGGCAATACCTCCCAGCTTTGTGTCATCCGTAAACTTTATTAGCACATTCCCACTTTTCATGCCAAGGTCAGTAATAAAAAGATTAAATAAGATTGGTCCCAAAACTGATCCCTGAGGAACTCCACTAGTAACCTTCCTCCAGCCTGACAGTTCACCTTTCAGTAAGACCCGTTGTAGTCTCCCCTTTAACCAGATCCTTATCCACCTTTCAATTTTCATATTGATCCCCATCTTTTCCAATTTAACTAATAATTTCCCTGTGAAACGATATCAAAATGCCTTACTGAAATCAAGGTACATTAGATCCCTGCGTTTCCTTTGTCGTAATATATCTGATACCTTCTCAAAGAAGGAGATCCGGAATTGGTTTTGCACGATCTAAAACTTTTGTTTTTAATAAAACCATGTTGACTTTGTTCCCGTTACCATTGACCTCAATGTCCTTACTATCGTTTTCTCCTTCAAACTTTCTTCGCGAAGATCTTCTGCATCACTACAGAATGTCAAACTAACAGCGCCTGTAGTTACCAATCACTTTTTTTCCTTTCTTAAAAATAGTAAGCATGTTAGCAATTCTCCAGTCATATGGTACAACCCATGAAGTTTACTGATCATTAAAAATTCTTGCTAACGGGCTTGAAATTACACGTGCCAGTTCCTTTAACATTCTGGATGAAGATTATCTGGGCCCCCCGAATTTTCATCCATAAAGTGTTTGAGTTTGGCTCTACCTGGATTGGTAATACCTACCTCCATTTAGCCTTGAAATTAGATAAAGGTTCTAACCATCAGAGGAGTGACAGTCTGGAACAGCCTTCCAAGCGGAGTAGTGGGGGCAAAAGACATATCTGGATCACAGACTAAGCTTGATAAATTCATGCAGGGATAGTAAGATGGGATAGCCTAATTTTGGCAATTAAATTGATCTTGACTAAGCGGTAAATTGCCAATGGCCTGTGATGGATGTTAGTAGAGGTGGATCTGAGTTACTACAGAGAATTCTTTCCTGGGTGAGTCTTGCCCATATGCTCAGGTTTAGCGGATCGCGAAATATTGGGGTCAGGAAGGAATTTCCTCCAGGGCAGATTGGCAGAGGCCCTTGGGGGTGGGGGTTCCTTCCCCTGCAGCGTGGGGCATGGGTAACTTGCTGGAGGATCTCTGCAGCTTGAAGTCTTAAACCATGATCTGAGGATTCAATAACTCAGACATAGGTTAGGGGTTTGTTACAGAAGTGGTATGGGGGGCCGATTCTGTGGCCTGTGCTGTGCAGGAGGTCAGATTATGATCATAATGGTCCCTTCTGACCTTAAAGTCTACGACTCTAGAGGATTCAGGATTAGAACACAGGTTCCTGAGTCCCCATCAAAATAGGCCACACTGCCTCCCTGTAGTGTACTGGATCGTGCGGCAGAGCTGGTTTTACTTCATATTGGTTTACGATAGTATCAGGGGTAGCCATTTAGTGGCTCTCACACCATGGAAGGGACATAAGCAGGCTGGTAGCAGGGCCTGAGTGGGAAGGAATATCAGCGTCTTAGAGCCTAACTGGCTCCTACTACTTCAGTTGACTGCCGTTTCCTCAGGGGGTTCAGGGAAGCTGCAGGAAACAGGAAGCTCCTGAGAAGCTGGTGTTAATCATCAGCTCCCCTGGGGTGTTAGTGAGGGACATAAGAGGCTCCTCCTCCTCTCTCCTGCTGCTTCTGCTGCTTTCTGTTAATTCCCTCTCACCTTTCTCCTCCTGCGCCTGTTATGTCTCTTGTGCCTCCTCCTCCAGCACGGCACTCCACCGTCTCTGTGTACCTAGAGCGAGCAGAGCAATACATAATGCACCACAGCCGCAGACACAATTTTCTACCCCTGGGTCCTAGTGGGCCCCCCACAGCATCTGGCACCTGAGGGGCCACCTTCAATTCGCCCTCATGGTAAGGGCCAGCCCTGCCCAAAACAAATCTATTAGTCTATTAAGGTTGCCACTCGACTCCTCATTTGCTTTTTTGCTTAGATAATGATACGATAAAACTAGTGGCAGAGCTCTGGACGCCTTGCTCCCGTGGGTCCGCGCCTTCTAGTGCGGGTTTGGGTAATGCTAGCCTCAGTGGCTCACATGGTGACCCTCCCGTAGCCCATTCTCTCTCAGGCGCCAGGGTTACAGTCTACTGAGCCCTTTTCTCATAGCCTGTTCCAGGAAGTTTGGTGAGAGAATCCCACGTCTCTGATTCAGCACTCTGTCCTGACAGGGCCTAACTTCCCTCCCAGGAGAAGTTCTGTAGTAGGGTTGGTTAGGGCGGGAACCCAGGCCCGACCTCTCCTCTGTGGGTTCAGCCCAGGGACCCTAATGGTTTGCAGATTGTTGCAGCCAACCTCTCACTGCCAGAGTTGCTACACTTTCCCTGGGCCCTTCCGCAAAGCGCTTCCTGCTTCTCCGCTTCTTCACCTGACTTTAGGGCTCCTTTTAAGTGAATTGTGCTGAGTGTGTCTTCAGTAACAGCCCTTCCACCGCACCTCCTCGCCCTGGCTTCTTCCCTGTTGACAGGAGGTTGAGCCTTTTATGTATCAGCAAGGCTTCAAAATTAAGAGTCAGGTGGTCACATTAACTGAATGGCCTCACCTGACTCTTTGCAGGTTAATTAGAGTCAGGTGTTCTCATTAGCCTGGAGCAGCCCCTGCTCTGGTCAGTCAGGGAACAGAAAACTGTTAATCCAGTGGCTAGTATATCTGCCTTCTGCTATTCTGCTGTATCCAACTGGCCTGGGTCTATCACATATCCCTCCCCCCTGCTCAACACCAAGGGGTTGGGCAGCTTGGGACACCAGACAGTGTATGCGTGATAAGCCATCGGCATTGCCATGGCGACTCCCTGCTCCGTGCGGAACTGGAAAGGTTGGAGAGATAAGAACCACCTGGTTCCCCTTGTGTTCTTTTCCTTGTTCCGTTGCATCCATTGAGGAGGGGCATGGTCATTCACAAGGATAAATCTGTGCCCCAGCAGGTAGTAAATCAACGTTTCCATTGCCCATTTTACAGCAAGGCACTCTCTCTCTACTACTGCATATTTTTGTTCCCTCGGAAGGATTTTCCTACTGAGGTAGAGAACTGGGTGTTCCTCCTCCCCAACCATCTGCGACAGGATGGCCGCTAACCCTACCTCGGATGCATCTGTCTGTAGGATAAAGTCCTTGTTGAAATCTGGGGCTATCAATACGGAGTTACTGCAGAGGGCAGTCCGTAAGTCCGCGAATGCCCTCTCTGCTGCATCGGACCATCTGACTGGATCAGGACCACAGGCCTTCGCTAAGTCTGTTAGGGGACTTGCCCTTGTAGCAAAATGGGGGATGAAATGCCGATAATACCCCACCACCCCTAGAAATGCTCGGACCTGCTTCTTACGACTCGGCCAATGCCAATTTTGGATGGCCTCTAACTTATTCAGTTGGGGTTTTACCAGACCTTTTCCTACTACGTAGCCAAGATATTTGGCCTCCGTGAACCCTACAGCGCACTTAACAGGGTTCGCGTAAGGCCAGCCCGCCGGAAGGTATCAAGGACCGCCCTCACTTTTTCCAAGTGGGTCTCCCAGTCTGGGGTATGAATCACCACATCATCCAAGTAGGCCACAGCATAACTGGTATGGGGGCATAATAACTTGTCCATGAGGCGCTGAAAGGTAGCTGGAGCCCCATGTAGTCCAAAAGGAAGGACCATATATTGGAAGAGACCCTCCAGTGTAGAAAACGCTGTCTTTTCCTTTGCATCTTTGGCTAGAGGAATCTGCCAGTACCCCTTTGTCAAGTCTAAGGTTGTCAAGTACCGGGCATTCCCCAGACGGTCCTGTAGTTCGTCTATGTGGGGTATAGGGTAGGCATCAAACTGGGATATCTCATTTAGTCAACGGAAGTCGTTGCAGAATCTTGTGGTGCCATCAGGTTTGGGCACCAACACTACTGGGCTGGACCACTGACTGTGGGATTCTTCGATGACCCCCATCTCCAGCATTTTCCTGACTTCCGCTTTTATTTCCTCCCTTTCGGCTGCTGGCACCCGGTAGGGCCTCATAGTTACTCTGGCCCCAGGGTTTGTGATGATGTGGTGATATGTCCCGGTTGTGCGACCCAGCTTTGGTTGAGAATACATCTTGATATTGGGCAACCATCTCAGTTATCTCTTTCTTCTGGGCTGTCGTTAGATCAGGAGACACTCTCACCTGTTCAGGATTTTTGTTTCCTGGGTGCAGCTCTTCTCGAATCACTGTGCATGCCTCTTGCGTATGCCATGGTTTCAGAAGGTTGACATGATATATCTGCTCTACTTTTCAACGTCCTGGTTGTTGCACCATGTAATTTACTTTCCCTACGGGTTCAACTATTTCGTAGGGCCCTTGCTACTGCGCCAACAGCTTACTCTGAGCTGTGGGTACCAGTACCATTACTCGGTCACCAGTTTGAAACTGACGAAGTTTGGCTTGGCGGTTGTAGTAGGTTCTCTGGGCCTCTTGGGCCTTCTCTAGGTGTTCTCTCACTATGGGGGTGACCCGGGCTATCCCATCCCTCATCTGGGCTAGTTAAAAAGCCCACCCTCCTAGCTAAACTGGTAGTAAAACAAGCCAGTGCTCATAAAAAAAAACAGTTCAGCAAAAATAGCAGAATCGGGCCCAAGCAGTCAAGCAACAAACAAAGCAATTAAAAAAGAAGTTAAAAAATTTTAAGGGCATAGTAAAAAAAGAAAAAAGTAAGTAAGTATAAGCATAAAAATTTCAAATACACAAAACAATACTTAAAATAGTAATTTAAGTTAATAAAAATAGCTGTTAAAAAACAAGCAAATAATTTAAGTAAAAAGTTAACTCTGTAGTTGCTAAAAAAACAATTGAACTTTGTAAAAATACTAAAAAAAAGTTCTTGGTGTCTTTAAAATGTTTGTAAATAAATTCAAGCAAAAAAATTATTTAATTGCAATTATTTGCCTACAAACAATTTAGTCAAATTAGCTAAAAAATGTATACAGTGCTATGTAATTAAAACCCTATTAGGCTCTAAAAGGCACTATAAAAAGTGCTTTTCTTTCAGTGTTTAAAAGCAAAAGTTAGTAGTAAAAAGCCACCAAAATTCTGGTACAGTTAATTATATCCCTTTTAAAGTAAAAATCTTTAAGCTGTAAATAGCTTTAAATGCAAAAGCAAGCCAAAAAGCATCTGTATTAACGCAAATTATCTAACTAATAAGGTAAAAGCCACTAAACCTGGGCTGCCTATAAAACAAATATAAAAAAATATGGGATAATTCCTCTGTTTTGCTTAAAATCAACAAGGGTATTTATATATTTTAAGCAATAATTAACTGCCCAAAAAAATAAATCTCTGTTTCCTTCAGCAAAGAGCGTCGGCTAGTCTCAGGGAGATGGCGCCGCTTACTTTGATTGCGTCCAGTGAAATGATCAGACTGTCAGTAGCCCACACAGAAAGGAAAGGGGGAGGGAAGATGGGTTCACACGCTCCTAGACCCAGGTAGCTTCCTCGCTGGATGATGCCAGGCGGAGTCAGCCCACTGTGGGTCGGATTTTCTAAAGATCCTCTAGTTATCGGGCTTGCGTTACAGTAGTTCTGGTCACGAGCTTTCGCTTCACAGGGTACTTTGGGCATCTTTCGGTAACAGTCACTTACACTGGTGTACACAAACACACACACACACAGGCCTTTATTTCCAAATACCACGAGGCATCTGTACTTTATGTCCGGACCCAATACCATGAGGCGGTATGACAACCCCTCTTGAGGCGGTAAAAACCCCTCAGCAGCGGTGCATACCTAATTCATTTTTCTATGCATTACCTAATGCGTTTCTCTATGCATTACCTTGTTGGCCAACCAAGCAGTTGCCCAGTATTGCTATAAACTAATGTTATTGGGGCCTTTCCCCAATACTGCTCTGCATCTGATCTTGCTGCACAGTCAATAAGTTCAGATGGCATGAGCCCAACAGAGACAGAAGGCCCCATGGACAGTCCGACGACACCCTAATAGAGATTTCAAAAGGTCTCATACCTCTCTTGTGGTGCCATGGGGTTCGAAGGGGAATGATCTGTAGCAGCTGCCTGTGTCTCAGTAGGCGTTGACATCCCGGACGAGCCCCCAAATTGTCGGAGAAAAACTTAGTTTTCACTTTTTTATTTGCGTGCAGCAAAATCAAATACTTTATTATTTCTTTAGCAATTGCAACAGAAGGAGGGAGTGCCCTAGGACACAGGGTTGCCTCAGTCCTGGACAGGTCTCTCAACAGGTAAACAATTACAGCAGCATTTATACCTTTGTTACAGACAATAACAAGCAATATTACAGACAATAATGAGCAACAGCTCCTTTTTGTTTATACATAGGCCATCCTGCTATCTTATTTCTCTTACTTCTAGAAGATGCCAGTCTACGTATTTAGTTATTAGTGCAAGGTCATGACAACTTTTCACACAGTTTTTTCCCCATTTGCCTCACACCATCCTTACTTCTACAAGTCTCGCGTCATTAGAGTTACAGCTTGCCTACCTCTTGTTAACTGCTAGCCTAACTTTTGCTAACAAACTAACATGCATTAAAATCCCCTACAAATCCTTGTCAATTCTTTCCCTACTTCCACACCGGGTTCCTCCTCCCAAATTTCCTTGGCTATGTCCAGGATGCCGCGGGGGTTACGTCCATACAACAGCTCAAAGGGGGAGAATCCGGTGCAAGCTTGGGGGATCTCACAAATGGCAAACATGAGGTACGGTAGCAGGTTGTCCCAATCTTTCCCATCCTTGCTTACCACCTTTCTTATCATGGCCTTGAGGGTTCGGTTAAATCTTTCCACCAGACCATCAGTTTGTGGATGGTAAACTGAGGTCCACAGTGTCTGGACATGGAGCAGGGAACACAAATCCTTCATCAACTTGGACATGAATGGTGTTACCTGGTCTGTGAGGATTTCTTTTGGTAGCCCTACCCGGGCAAAGATTGCCACTAATTCTTTGGCAATGCTCTTGGAAGCTGTATTTTGTAAGGGGTCAGCTTCTGGGTACCTAGTTGCATAATCTAGGATGACAAGCACATACTGGCCTCGGGTCGTTTTCTCTAGTGGCCCCACAAGATCCATGGTGATCCACTTGAATGGGACTTCAATGATCGGCAGGGGTACCAGAGGAGCTCTTAGATGTGGACGAGGGCTGTGCGGTTGATATTCGGGGCAAGAGACACAGTACCGCCGGACGTCTTCATGTACCCCCAGCCAGAAGAACCTGCGTAAGATTCGCGCCTGGGTTTTCTCCACTCCCAAGTGACCTCCAAAAAGGTGACTGTCAGCGAGGCTTAATACTGCCTTCTGGTGTTTCCAGAGGACTAGGAGCTGGTCTACCTCTTGCTCCTACATTTGCACGACTCGGTATAGGAGATTCCTCTTGATCACAAAATAAGGCCCTGGCCCCTAGGCCTTTCCCTCTATGGGTACCCCATCTATCTCAGCCACCTCCTTCCTGGCGTTATCGTACCTTGGGTCTTCCACCTGATCCCATTCAAAAGTCTCTCTCTCTGGGCTTAACAGCCTGAACTCTGAGGGATCTGTCTCTGCCCTCTCGGCTGACTCCATGAGGTTGGAGTTGGAAGTAGTCTCTGACCCCTCCTCTGTCTCAGGGCCTTCCCCTTCAGTTGCCCGTGTACGTCTGCCTACACAGGCGACCCTCTGTCCTTGTATCAGGATTCAGGTACCCAAGGCCTTGGCCACCCTTCTTTCTCTTTTCTTCTTCCTGCCTTTCCCCGGGACCGGGAATAGTTCCTGGGACATTTCCACGAAAAATGGGAGGTGACATTCTGCTGTGGAAACTCCCTGAAGTTTGGGGAGCTCCTCTCCCTCTAATTCCTCCAGTGGAAGCAAGTTTCCAAACCCGGGGAAATCTCTACCTATGAGCACGGGCTATGGGAGGTTTGAGACTACCCCTGCTTTCACACTGGTGACATTTCCCTGAATTTCAATTTTCACTGGTATGATGGAGTAGTAGCTAACAGTCCCATGGACACAGGTTACTCCCATACGCTTGGCCTGCATTAACTGGCTGCGCTTCACTAATTTACCTGAAATCAGGGTGATAGCACTCCGAGTTTACGAGTGCCATGGTTTCTACCCCATTCAACTTTACCTACCTTGTATATTTATGTGGGGTGACTGTGACCCCTACAATATTGAGTAGGCTGCATGGGTCTGCCCCATTCCCCAGGTTACACTGCCTTGGCTCTATGACATTGGGGCACTGGGCAGCTATGTGCCCCAACTCCTCACATCCATAACACCTATAATTGCTTCTAGCCATTCCCCTATCACATGCATTAGGGGATTTAGTCCCGGGGTCCCCCCTACTCACGCCTTCCCCTTCCTTCTGGGTTCCCGACTGGTTTTCGACCTCCCTCTTCTTCCACCTAGGACTTCCTGGGGGTTTGGCCGCCCGACCCTCCATGGTTGGGGTTGGGTGTTTGTTTTGTGAGGGGCCTTTCTTGGGTAGTTGGGTTAATTCCCTGGCTGTTATCCGTCTTTCCACCAATGTGATCATTTCGTCATAGGTGGACGGATTGTTCTGGCAGACCCATTTGCGGAGATCTGGCGGCAGTCCCCGCACGTAATGGTCCATGACTAAACTCTCTAAAATCTCTGAGCTGCATGCCTCCGGCCGTAATCACTTTCGAGCAAGGTGTATGAGGTCGAATAGTTGGGACCTTGGAGGTTTGTTCTCCCTGTATTTCCACTCCTGGAACCTCTGGGCCCGCACCGCTGCTGTCGCCCCAGATCATGCTAGGATCTCTGCCGTCAGCTGGGAATAGTCAGCGGCATCCTGAGTGGGCAGATCAAAGTAGGCCTTCTGGGCCTCTCCGCACAAGAAAGGGGCGAGAATGCTGGCCCACTGCTCCAGGGGCCACGCCTCATGCTGTGCAGTCCTTTCAAATGAGAGGAGATACCCCTCTATATCATCGCCTGCCGTCATCTTTGGCAGGCAACCAGTGGCCCTCAGGGTTTGCATCTCATTGGATCCCCGGGCCTGGGCAGTGAGGATCTTCAGCTGGTCCACAACCTCGCACAGGAGGGCTCGATCTTGGGTCACCTGGCTCATTAATAATTGGTTGGTTTCCTGCTGTAACCTCATGGACTCCTGTTGTGCCATCGCCTGAGCCCAAGTTGCCTCCTGCTGAGCTGCTGTGGCTTCCATCAGTGCTCTCCCCACCTACTCCATGGTGGTACAAACAACAACAACAACAAAAAAACCCACAACCAAAAATCTCTGTGCACCTTTTTTGTTTTTTTGTTTTTCGGTAAACACTTCTTTGTTCCGCCACGCTGTGAACAATCACTATCCCACTTCTCACACCAGTTGTGGCAGAGCTCTGACCTTGCTCCCGTGGGTCCTGCGCTTCTAGGCGGTTTAGGCTAGCCTCAGTGGCTCACTGTGACCCTTCATGTAGCCCTTCTCTCTCTAGGGCCAGGGTTACAGTCTACTGAGCCCTTTTCATCATAGGCCTGCAAGGAAGTTGGTGAGAGAACTCCCACAGTCTCTGTTCAGCCTCCTGTCCTGACAGGGGCCTGACATCCGCCCCCGCAGAAGATGTTCCTGTAGTGGTGGGTTGGGAGGAACCCAGGTCCGACCTCTACTCCAGGTTCCGGCCCAGGGACCCTAATGGTTGCAGTTGTTGGAAGCCAACCTTTCACTGCCAGAGTTGCTACATTTCCCTGGGCCACTTCCCCACAGATCTCCTGCTTCTCCCTTCTTCACCCTGACCTTAGGGCTCCTTTAATGATGGTCTGAGGTTGTCTTCAGTAACCAGCCCTTCAGCCGCACTTCCTTGCCCCTGGCTCTTCCCTGTCTTACTGGAGTGAGCCCTTTTTATAGTATCAGCAGGGCCTTAATTAGAGTCAGGTGGTCACATTAACTGAATGGCCTCACCTGACTCTTTGCAGGTTAATTAGAGTCAGGTGTTCTCATTAGTCTGGAGCAGCCCCTGCTCTGGTCAGTCAGGGAACAGAAAACTGTTAATCCAGTGGCCAGTATATCTGCCTTCTGCTATACCCAACTGGCCTGCCTCTATCACAATACACTGTATGTGCAGCTGTCCAATTTTTGTGTGACAACAGGAGAGTCCAGACGGCATTAGGGATTTCACAATATGTGTAAGAAGAAAAAGTTTGAACATCATGTTTGTTTTAGGATCAACTTTTGGTTCACTTGGCTAGCGGGGAAAAAAATCTTACACGGATGTTGTATTACTTTTGCTTCCATTTCTAGCCCAGTTATCCTAATAAATGGGCTTCTTGTGTGTGACTTTTATTTAGCAATAAATAAAGAAATAAAGGAAAAGTATAAAGTTTGCAAAGGAACACACAGAAAAGTGCAGATGGGAAAACTGGTAAAACAACTCATAACTTCAGAGGAAAAATTCTTCAGTCATGTAGTATTTTAAAGATACAGAGGGGTGGGAATGATTGTATGAACATCCAAATATTAAATGTTTTCAGTTATTAAAATATTAATCAGTTCTAGCCCCATTTTAAGAGAGAAAGCAAATACTGAAATTCCTTTCTCCAGAAAAACATTGCTGAAGACTCTTGCCTATCTTCTTGTAATCCATTCACTGACAGGCTCTTAGACTCAGACTCATTTTCTTTGTATTTTGAAAAACAACCCAACCTTGGATGCTTGGGCAGAGACAGTGTTTTCTGTCCTACAAGACAGGACATTTATGCAGCAAGCCCAAGCAGAGTGTTAGTTTCCAGTGTTCAGACTCTTTCTGGGAGCACAGATTGAGTTTAGTTATTTTTGAAAGAGTGAAACTTGAGCTGACTTGGTCCTACAGCTATAATTGCTCCACTGAGAATATTTGAATGCTATAGGTATCGACTGGAAGGTCTAGTTTAATAGGCTGTAGGGGGAGATTTTGACAGCCCAGCAAAAAGCTTCAGCTGCCAGTAACTGGAATATCGACTGTTACACTCATTGCCAAAAGCAGCTAAGCTATAAGGCCTCTGCGGCAACCTTGGCATAATTAGGCAAGCCAGGAGGAGATGGGGGGTGACCATAATGGTGACCTGTGCCATCCTGTCTTGCTTCTTTTAAACTACTGAAGTATGCAGTTTTGAAAAACAGGAAGTCTGTTTATATTTGACTTCTAGTGTGTGTTTGTCAGGGCCCATAAGACTACGGACTCTGCAAAAACATATCTGTTCAACTAATGGCTGGAAACTTCCTGTTTAACTCTTGCTTAATTTTTGGGGGGGGGCAGGGGAGGGTTTTGTTTGTTTGTTTTTTGATTGACAACTATGTCACACTAACATGCATAAAAGGGGAGAAAAGTCCGAGTTAGATAGACTTCATGGACCTATCTTAAGATCCCCAGCAGCAGATGGAAGGCTGGCTACCAGAAGCCTGTTGCCAAACAACTCAAACACTTCTCCAGACTTTGGGGTAAATATAGGTTTGGGGTGCTTTACTAGCCTGCTGCGGGCACGTGTATGTGCTTGAGACTAAATAAAGTAAAAGCTTTAAGTGAAAGCACTCGTTTGCACTGTTTATACCACCCCCTTATCAAGTGGATGTGCTGTGTCCCCATTGATTTATATCCTGACACTGCCTTGCAGACAGTAAAATTATCAAGAGCTTTGGGTTCAGAAAACCCCAGGTAACAAGGCCAAATTCCTGTTTGGTGCACTGCCACTGCATTTGATTGCTTATGTTTCAAGATATATGGCTATGCAGCCTCAGCTGGAGGCCCCTGTGGGGCCAGATCCAGCTCAGTGACATCCTCTGTGTTGCCCACCTTTTACATTTTGAAGTTTTTTAGCCTATTGAAATTCCCCTCTCTGAACTCCTCCCTCCTTGAACTGCCACAGGAATATCTTTGTGCCTCGATGACCTCTCGAGGTCCCTTCCAGTCCTAAAGTCTATGAATCTCCCTAGTTCTGGGACCAACAAGGGCTCCCCTTGCCACCCGTTTACGCTTCAGATATTAGCGTATAAGATTAGGTGCCAGTCCTGATGCTGGATCTATGCAGGCAGACCCCTGGAACCACGTGGAGCTTCACTGAAGGCAAAGGAGCTGTACTCAGATCCCGATGCAAGACTGGAGCCTTCAGTGAGCAAGGCTCCAACAAGCAGTATCTTTCCATTTGTTACAAATAAGACATTTATACTACATTATATGCAAAAATATAGATCATGATTAGAGCTGGGAAAGTAACTGAGTTTTTTGGATCAGCCCGAAACAAAAAAAATTCAATTTTTTCAACAAACATTGAAAAATAAAATCAATTTAAGGTTGCACAAACATAAAAATGGCCATACTGGGTCAGACCACTGTTCCATTTAGACCGGTATCCTGTCTCTGACACTGGCCAATACCAGAGATTCACTGGGAGTGTACAGAACAGGGTAGTTGAAGAGATTCACCCTGTTTTCCCCTTCCAGCTTTTGACAGTCAGAGGTTTAGGGTCACCCCAAGAATGGGGTTGTGTCCCTGACCATCTGGGCTAATTGCCACTGATGGATCTATCCTCCATGAACTTATCTAGTTCATTTTTGAACCCAGTTATACTTTGGCCCTCCCAGAATCCTCCGGCGATGAGTTCCACAGATTGACCGTGCATTGTGTGAAGAGATACTTCCTTTTGTTTGTTTTAAACTTACTGCATATTAATTCCATCAGGTGTCCCCTGGTTTTTGTACTGTGGGAAAGGGTAAATAACATCTCTCCATTTACTTTTCCCACACCATTTATAGAATTCTATCCTATCCTCCCTTAGTTGTAAAAACCGTAGTCTTTTAGTCTTCTCATATGGAAGCTGTTCCATATCCTTTATCAATTCTGTTACCCTTCTCTGAATCTTCCTAGTTCCACTATATCATTTTTTTGATACGGGGCAACCAGAACAGGACACAGTATCCAAGCTGTGGGCACACCACAGATCTATATAGTGGAATTATGATATTATCTGTCTTATTTTCTATGCTTTTCCAAATAGCTCCTAACTTACTGTACTGCTGAGGGAGTTCTGCACCAAAATATTAAAAATTCTGCAAATTTTATTTGTCAATAAATAAATGTGGAGGTTCTAGCATGGCAGTGGGGAGCAGATCACCCTGTGGCCTCCTCCCCTGGGACATGGACTTGGCGGTAAGATTGCACCCGACCCTGACAAGCGCAAGGGACAGTCCTGCCCCAGAAACACCTCAGGCCCTGCCCCTCCACAGGTGCACCAAGATAGTAAGCGAGAGGGACAGTCTCACATGAACGCCCAGCCCAGGACACCAATCCATCTGTGGAGCAGGCAGGCTCAGTCTGGCAGGATCCAAGTGTGAAGGGGTTTAGTGTGGAAAGGATCCAGCTGCGGGGTGAGAGGGTTCTGTGTGGGGCAATCTGGGTGCAGACGGTTCAGTAGGGGTCTGGGTGTGGGGGGAAATCTGGATGCACATGGGTTTATTGCGGAGTTCTGGGTGCAGGGGAAACGGGACTCTGTGGGGTGTCCAGGTGAAGGTGATTGGAGCTCATGGGGGCAGGGGGGTCTGAAGGTGGGGGCACTGGGGTTGGCAGGAGGGCCTGGGTGCAGGGCAAGTGGGGTTTGCTGGGTGGAGGTCTGGGTGCAGCTAGTTGGGGCTCAGTGGGGTGGGAGTTCTAGTGCAGGGGGTGGTCTGGGTCCAGGGGCCTCTGGATGCATGGAGGTTGGGCAGATAGGAGAGCAGCTCCCTGTATAATGACCCTTCCCCCTGTAGCTGAGGAGCAACAGGTGCAGGAAGCTGTAGGGGAAGAAATTCCTACAGCTAGGAAAGGTTTCTGGGGATGGATCATACCTGGCCCTGGCCCTGGCCCTGGCCCTGGCCAGGAAGCGGAAGTCCTGTCTTCTCCCTCCCCCAGCCCAGCCAGGACTAGCAGATGAGCCCAGTACAGGATAGGAGCCACCTGCCAGGGTGTCCTCAGCCCTGCCCTCTCCCCACACAGTGATTTACTTCTTTGCTGGCTGCTTCAGGTGCCCAAAATGATGTGTTCATACTGCTGGGGAGGGGCACATGACTGCTCTTGCGGCTTTCCTTTGCTTCTCTGTCATTTTTTGCTGAGAAGCAGAGAAATCTGCAGCGGGCATGACTTCTGCATGCATGCAGTGGTGCAGAATTCTCCCAGGAGGAATAGCGGTAGCCTTTTTGACTTCTGCTGTGCATTAAGCTGAAATTTTCAGAGAACTGTCTACTAACAAAACATTTTGTTTGACTCAAAATGAAACATTTTATTTTCTTTGAGGCTTTTTGTTACCTTTAAAAAATGAAATGGAAGTAAAGGTCTAAACAAAAAGACACTGTAAAAGTAAACATTTTGTTTCAAAAATGTCAAAACAAAACATTCAAACTTGTTCAGGATGTTGTTTGTTTTCAGCTGAAACCATCTGATGAATTCAACATGAAATCAAAAATGTTTCAGCATTTTTCACCAAATCTGCATTTTGCAGTGAAAAATGTTTTGTCCAATTTTTTTTTGCTCATCTCTAATCATAACAGTTCTTTGGGACCTCTGCAGTTTATTTTTTTAGCAAAACAAGATCAACTGACCCTCTGTCCAAAGCAATATTTTTGGATGGTTTTAGGTCACAAAACATGCAATAATCATAGTCTCCATGCTCTACTTTCCAGAAGATCCTTCATTCTCAGAAAGTGAAAAGAGGCTTTGTTGCAATCACTTTACATGGTCAGTAGATTGAAAGTTGTTTATCAAGCTCTTGTTCAGCTTTTCAAATCTACTTACTTCCTGACAGCAACACTTGGTGTTCTAATTCAGAGAGCCCCCTCAGCAGGAATGGGATTGGAGATGCTTCCACTCAGAAATCTTATCAAAGGGGTGAGCTCTGTGCATCTGTAATGGATGTGAAAAGGGTCATTTCTTATCTGTCACAAAGTGAAGATTCCTGTTCCTCTTTCCAATTGCTACATTTGGATTCCCTGCTTCCCATTGGAACAGGCCACTGGACAGGCTCTGAAACTCTGCAGATACCAAAGTCATCCAGAAAAAAGCCTTGTAATTCTACACCAGCCATATGTTCCTGATGACTCTCCTCCCCCAAATCCCAGGCAGTCGTGCTACATTAGCCAGCCAACAGCTACCTCTAGGATCCACCCATAGGATCGTACTCATAGCATGTAATGTAACGTTGCATCTGGCTGTCTGACTTGTTGAAGAAAATCTCCCCTGAGCGTGTGTACATATGAGGGAGAATGTTATGAAATTCCCCCAGTCCTGGCTATCCACTCCTGCAACCCACCCACAACCTGCCCTTCTCTGTTCTCTCATTGTTGAATCCCTAACCATCTTCCCCAAGACTCTGACGTACAGGTGGCAGAGCTCTGTGCAGCATCGGCAGTAAAGAGCAATGCATGGAGCAACACCCTTTGAGGTAGAAAGACCTCAATGAGGATGCAAAAATGATAAAAAAAGTTGTAATAATTTTATTAATATTAGGCGTTACAAATTTGTTTGCACCTTTATTGACTATTAAGATATAGCTAAAGTATGTTAAAGGCAGGATGCTTGGAAATATACCAGTAACTGTGTATGTTTTAGTTAGTTATGTTATAAAATGTTCAGGCTGATTGAAGACATTGCAGGAAGTTTGTTTTCTGTCACCCCAAAACAAGCTAAATATCAGAGAGATTACATTTCTTTGCCATAAAACCATGTTTATAACTGCAAAGATTTTCTTAGCTGTCCTGTTCTAGATAACTCTTGTAAAATACCAGTCTGGTACAGCTGGTACCAAGAAAACCGTGAAAAACATGAATGTTTTAGGAAAGGATGTGATTGTGAAAAGAAATTTAGGGTTGTGTTGTCAGAGCAATAAATTTAGGAGTGAAGTGGGCTTTTTCACTCTCCCAAGAAAAACTAAGTAAACCCACACAAAGAATTGTAGAAATATACTTGTTGAAATGAATTTAATAATTACTGGAAAATTTTCATTCAAAATAGCTTCTAGGAAAAAATGTGTCATCGGAAATGTTTTAAACCTTTCTTCATTTCTTCAATGGCAAATCATTTTGAATGGCATATTTGCAAGTATTTTATAACTAAATGCACAGCATCTAATGTAATTTTCTAATATGATGGTTAAGTAAATGGTAAAATGCTTTCTCATAATCTTTCCGAACTAATTACTCATGAAAGAAGCCATTTCAGTATAGAATATTTGTATTAATTAGAATATTTGTATTAATTACTGACAGTGCTCAAGCCACCCCGTCACCCAACTCAGGATGACAAGAAGAATCAGCTTTCCAAGAACTGTCATACAGAATCAACAACTTCTTAAAGAAAGACTTTAGCTTAAATAGTTCTTAAAAAATTGTTTAATTTTAAAGGATTGTTTTGAAAATTGTTAAACTCTAATAAAACTTAAAGAATCAGAGAAAATTGACTGAATACAAAGAAAGTTAAATTCTAAACTTAAGGATCTTCCGTTAATCTCCTGCCACAAAGACATATGAAATAGAACTGTAAAGAAAGAAGGTATATATATGCACATATATGCATTAACAAACTACATATTCATATGATGAAGAGGCTCCTAAAGACAACTCATGAAGGTACTTAACCAAAACACAGAATGTCAGCATGCAGCTTTGAATCTAAACAAGCCCAACAGAGGTGTGTTTTCCTATAGTTTCCATCAAAATAGGAAGAAGAGTATAAAAGCTCTGAAGAGAGCACCCATCTCACATGCTCCCTGCTACCATGCTCAAAACACACACATTGCTCATGAACTTATCCTGTCCATCTCTACAAGCAAGCTACAGACAGCTAAGAAAAGCAGAGAAAAGACCCAAGGAAAACTTCTCCGGGACTTCAATTCTGGATTGGTGAGAAGTTAAGATCCTGCCAAGGGACTAGATTTAAAACTCTTGTAAAGGTTTTAGTAGGATATGGAAATACTATTGTAACTTAAGATACTAACACTTCTGCCTATTAATTAATAAGTATCCTTGGAGAGGATACAGGAGCTAAACATTGGCAGAGATGAAAGTAAGCTGGTCCAGTCTGGTATGGCACAGCATACTGGCAAGAGCCAGTATGCTGTGTTGGACCAGCTTCCCCAGGCTGGTGATTTAAAGGGCCCGGGGCTCCCTGTGGTGGCTGGAGCCCGAGCCCCACTGCCGAAGGCCCAGGGGGCATGATGGCAGGGCTCCATTGGTGATTTAAAGGGCCCAAAGCTCCACTGCACTAGTGGCGGCCGGAGCCCCAGGTCTTTTAAATAGCCCCTGAGCTCCCAGCTGCCTCTGTGGCCGGCTCTGGGGGTGATTTAAAGGCCCCAGGGCTCCCAGCCAGAGCCCCTGGGCTGTTAAATCTTGATTTAAAGGACCTGGGTATTTAAAGGTCCCACCTCTTCCGGTTGAGGCCACACCCCTTGCTCAGGACTCCAGTGTACTGGTAAGTACTTTATGTTACTTTCACCTCTGAACATTGGTAAACAGAGAAACAGTGGAATTTAATTAAAGATTCTTGATATTTGTAATTGGCCTGTCTCAAGGCAGCTCCTTAAACAGCATCTTCTAAGTAACTGATTGAAAGATTTCCTTCAGTTTCATAGGATCTGGCTAAGATTGCTTACTTTGCCCAAGTATAAACTGTTTTAAGTTATCAATGATATGCCAAACAGGACCCACCTGCCCTTTAACAAATTATTTTGCTCACTTATAAACAGTGAGATCCTAAGCTGGGCTCACAGTAAATTTAGGAAAATATGTACTTTGGTCTTAACTTCCCACACAAAAAACACCCCCAGAAGCCATTCATTCTCAATGATGAAATGTCTCTCAAACTCTCCAGAGAGATACATAGAAGAGATTCTAATAGGAGTAACTAGTTTCTCAAGTGTGTTCTGTCATTTGTATTGGTTTAAAGCTTTCCCCCGCACCTTTCTTTAATAATAAGGTAGCCATGATTAAAGATTGTGATTATTTTGCTTTGTTTTAATTGCGGTGTCCCCTAGGTATGTAAAATAATGAGAGTCACATCCCTGAACTAGCAATCAGACAAACAGTGACTAAGAGTCTACCCTTTCTTGTTTCTCTAAACTAAACATATTTGGTAACTTTTTAAATAAAATTACTTGGCATTCAGCAATTTAAAATTACCTCTTTATATCCTACGCTTTGGTCAGATCAAGAGGCAACAACTGGAACAACTTTAAAACATAGGTTGCATGCACCTAATCAATCAGCAGCTGCTTTTCATTTTCAAGGCCCACACCTGCTGGTATTGCAGATGCAGAAATCCTATTGGCTGTAATGTTATTTCTGGAGGTGGCACGGCTTCTAACTTGAGCCTTTTGTTTGTATTTAAGCTCCACTGAAATCTTGCTTTAGTATAGAGCCCTGTGTTACCTTGCAGGTTTGATCTGCAGGACTCAAATCAGCAAGGACGTTCTCTTTTTTTAAATGAGCCAAGTAATAAATTAATTCAAGAAATCCCCCTAACTCAAAGACAGCTTTTAACCTCATTAATGCTAATCTCTCCAGTCACAAGGAGATCAAGTGGTCACTTGAAGATAAGTCCCTGCTTTCCAAAACACACACAGAGGTGAACAAAATCCAGAAGGAGCTGCTCAGAGCAACTGCCCAATTAAATATAAAAATTGCTATTTTATGTCCAGAGAAGCACAGGTTAGTGGAGCAGTGTTTTCCTTCCCTCTGGAAACAATTAGAGAAAGAGTGCAGTGTGACAAAAGCCAAGCCAAGCCTGCTGATTGAGCAGTTACTCTTCTCCCATGACAGCAGAGCTGTGGAGGTCTGTAGACAAGCAGACTGACCCCTGTGGCATTGCCTGCTGGTCTCAGGGAATTAGCTCGATTTCCAGCCTCCAGAGCGCCCTCTGCAGGGCAGTGATCCACCTGTCCTCTGGCCCCCTGTGTCCCTCCCTAGAGCTGGTGCCCTTTTAGCTGGGGTGCTATCCCTAAGCAGTAACCCCTTTCTCTTAGTGTCTCCCCTCCCTGGGGAACCCCCACTCACTATCCCCACATCACCTCAGTATAAGGCTACTGCCAGTCATTGTTTAGCCCCACGCACTGGGGCAGACTGCAGTATCAGCCTACTCATCACTGGTAAGGAGGGTTTGGACTCTGCAACCTCTAGTACCTGTTGGCATTCTGCTAGGCTGCAGCCTGGGGCTTTCCAGGCTAGAGCTCCCCAGCCCTGCTTTACTCAAGTACCTTGTGTCTGGCTCCCTGCAGCCAGACACTTCTCCCTCTACAGGCAGAGGGACACTGTCCTTCTGGCTTCCCAGGCCTTCTTATAAGGCCCTGTTGCTCAGGTTGGGGCATGGCCCCAGCTGCAGCCACTTCCCCCAATCAGCCAGAGTTTTACCTTGCCCAGCCCCAGCCCTCCGCAGGGCTTTTCCAGCTCCTTCCAGGCTGGAACGGGTGGTCACCCCGCCACAGGGTCCATCTGGCTTTTTGCAAAATCTAATGATGTTTATACCACCCCTATTTCCATTATCCACTTATGTTTTCTTTCACTGAACACCTGTGTGGGAATGAGTGGCTCATTAAAATGCAGGCCATACGCCAGTAGCCCAGCATAGGAAGTCTTCCTCACATGGGCATGCTGATGTACCTCAGTCCTGGTTCCAAGAATGCCTGATCCTTCTGAACCTACTAACCCAAGCCTGCCAATATAGCCGCACTTTGCAGAACGTAGTCATTTGATTCTGTAAACCAGGGGTAGGCCACCTATGGCATGTGTGCTGAAGGCAGCACTCACACTCAGTGGCACTCACACTGCCCAGGTTCTGCCCACCGGTCCAGGGGGCTCTGCATTTTAATTTAATTTTAAATGAAGCTTCTTAAATATTTTAACAACCTTATTTACTTTACATACAGCAATAGTTTAGTTATATATTAAAGACTTATAGAAAGACACCTTCTAAAAATGTTACTGGTGCGCAAAACCTTAAATTAGCGTAACTAAATGAAGACTTGGCACACCACTTCTAAAAGGTTGCCGACCCTTGCTGAAAACCAATGTCCTGCTTGACCTCATAACCCATTTTGATTTGTGACCTAAGACTCAAACCTGGCTTCCCAGAGAGGAAAAGCTAGTGAATTAGCTCACTGTGCCACTCAGCCTTCAAAAGATATTCCCCACCCCAAAATAAGAAGAAACGCCAGTAGAGTTCTCTTAAGAAAAAAGTTCTCCATCATCTCTTATCTAAGTTCTATCAACTCATGCAACTTCTCAGGAAGGGAAGGATAGTCCAGTGGTTACAGCACTGCCTTAGGACACAGGAGAACCTGATTCAATTCCCTGCTCTGCCACAGACTTCCTGTGTGACCTTGGACACGTCACTTAGCCTTTCTGTACCTCAGTTCCCCATGTTTAGAGTAGAGAGGATAATGCTTCACAGGGGTGTTGCAAGGATAAATACTGTGAAGCGCTTTGAGATCGGCTGATGAAAAGCCCTCTATAAGAAGACAAGGTTACTTACCCTGTAACTGTTGTTCTTCAAGATGTGTTGCTCATATCCATTCCATTTAGGTGTGTGCGCGCCGCGTGCACAGCCGTCGGAGAAACTTTTTACCCTAGCAACACTCGGCGGGTCGGCTGGGCGCCCCCTGGAGTGGCGCCACCACGGCGCCGCATAAATAGCCCAGTTTAATTATCTGTAGCAAGATAAAAAACAGAGATAAGTGTTTTTAGTTGGAAGCAACTGTGAAGACTCAGGGCTTGATTTTGATCTCACTTCTGTTAGGGCTTAATTCTCTGCCCACCGAAGTCAATGACCAAGCTTCCATTGACTGGAACAGATGCAGGATCAAACACTCGGTGAACATTCGGATACACTGAAGCCCTGATTCACATCTCACTCCCACATGTGAGAATCAGGTGTAACTCAATTTCAGAGCCAAGGCGTGAGCACGAAGCTGCGGTGAGATCAGAATCAAGCCCTCACTAAGCAGTGAATCACGGTCTGGATAATATTTGTTCCCAAATGATGATGACAAATCTAAAGGAATGTCAAGCCAAGTCTTTTCCAGATGGTGACTGGTTTAATACTAACTGCTAGGGGAAAAAAAAAAATCAAGTACGCTACAACAAAACACCATATCCCTGGCAAGATGCAGATCACCATTTAACATGCAAACAGGTCATTAGTTTCTCTGCATGTTTTAATATTTTAATGATTTAGAACTGCAATGATGACATCTGGGTTGGGCACTTCCTGTCAGGTTATGACTGGCTGGCTTACCTGGCCAGATTCCTCCAGCCAGTCATTCGCCATCTGGAAGTGCCCTCCCCTGCCAGTTACTGCCGGTTGGAATTGTTTGTTCATGCAGGAGTGATGCGTGTATTTCAGAAGAGCTATCCCATTAAAACAACAATCATCTACAAAGAAAACTCACTCGCCAGCAGAAGAGCCTCACGCTTTTGACAAATACATGGTTTCAAAGAACAACTTCTGATTAAGCATATTCTTCTCCTGTATAGAATCACTGCTCATTAAAAGGTTTAGCAAACGAACTAAGATTTAAATAGAGGCATCAGAGATGTAGATGTAGGTCAGAATAAGATACTGAAAAAGTTACATTATTATTTATGAAGGGCATGATATACTTTATACTTCATAAATGGAAAAGCGTAAGCGACATACCATCATCATAAATTGTTGTATCAGACAAAGAGCTACTCTCAGATGGGATTGTATCATCTGTAAATGAAAATAAAGGATTTGAGATACAGGATACTCTACAGAGGTTTCTAAATACTCTATTTTAAAATAAAGCTAATGGACATGAACTGCAGTATCATGTGATGCCTATGTAGCCTTTCACAATCTGATCATCTTCTTTTGCACTGCACTGGTACCTTATTTGTTTACATTGTAATTTAATAAACTACCAAATATGCCAACACTTGGGGTCGACTTTTCAACTCCAGTGGGCTTTAGGCAGCTAACCTGTTGAGGCACTTTTGAAAAAAAAAAAACCACTAGGCACCAAATACCTTTGATATTATGGCCTAAGATTACTTTTGAAAATGGACTTTGGGGCTTCTGAAAATTTTACCCTTAGACAAATTCTGCTCTCGGTTACACTGATGTAAATTGAGAATAATTCCATTGTTTTCAATAGCATCACTTGAAATTTACACCAGTGTTAACAGAGCTGAATCTGGTCCTGGTCACGGTGATTTTTTTAAACACACATTCTGTATTTATTCAT
>NC_133770.1:12388372-12405784 GCF_003597395.2 Chelonoidis abingdonii | reverse complement strand
CTCGGGATTAAACAAAGACTGGGAATGGCTTGCCAGCTACAAAACCAGTTTCTCCTCCCTTGGTTTTCACCCCTCAACTGCTAGAACAGGGCCTCATCCTCCCTGACTGAACTAACCTCATTATCTCTAGCTTGCTTGCACATATATCTACGTCCCTAGAAATTTCCACTACATGCATCCGACAAAATGGGTATTCACCTATGAAAGCTCATGCTCCAAAACGTCTGTTAGTCTGTAAGGTACCACAGGATTCTTTGCTGCTTTTACAGATCCAGACTAACACGGCTCCTCTCTGATACTCAACCAATCAAGTTTCCCCAACCCCAAAAGTCGCATCATACTCTACCTGTGAGGCTAAAGGAGCCATGATCTTTTCCTTCAAATCATGGGCTGCAGGTCAAATGCCAACAATCTAGTGAAAACAGGTTGTGCTGTTATAACCCACACACCTCCTGGGTGTGGTGTTGTGTCCCATCTAGTGACACCGAGACCCATCTAATGGCACCGAGAGAGTTAAATGAGTCTGCTCTACAGCCTTAGCTAACAGCCAGCTGGTTTTTAGCTCATGCGGTAGAGGCTCATGCACTAAGCTCCAGAGGCCCCAAGTTCGATCCCGCCTGCCGACTTAGGTCTGTCAGCATTACACTGTCATATCGTTCAGGAGCCTCATCCTTCACTCCATGGGGTGGCAGGGTCATGTTCACCACTGGAAAGGGTGCAGGTCCTTCACAACTTCCCTGAACAAGTTACACTACTTTGAGTTATGTTCAGGGCTTGAAGAGCAGACCCTGAACAATAACTAGCAATGCTCACTTCTTTAATTCTTCATAATAATATCCCATGCTTTATTCAAACCAGGCAGAGACTGTAACTTGGTGCTAATGTGAACACCGTGTCCCCATGTGTTAAAGATATTGGACCCGACTCTGTCCCTGACTACAGTGTAAAGAGGCCATAGGAAGGATAGCACAGCCCCCCTTGGGACTGCACTCGGTGGCATAGGGGCAGCATGGGTGGCCCTGTGTCACCCTGATTCACAGCTCCAGCAGAGGGACATGGTGGAGGACTGGAGCCACTCTAAGTTGCTCTATGGACTGGAATTCAGAGAAGCTGCACTCATGCTGTCCATTCTGCAAAGCACAGCACTGGATCTGGGCCATGGGGTATATCGGTTCATTTGCATGCATAGCCCCCATTAAACCAGCATGGGTCTTTGCTCGTCTGTAGCAGCCGGACCGTGGAAGAGCTTTTGAAGTCTGCTATTGCCACTGATGTGTTAATTCAAGCAGCAGGCCTTATGCTTCTCGATCCTGGGATCAATCCCCACAGCCTGTCCAGGGTGCTCTAATTGGTGTCTACATGCGTTGTAACACTGATTAGGAAAGCAGGTTGCTCTGCAAAACGCACTATCAATTCAACTACAGTAACTTCTCACTTAACATTGTAGTTTTGTTCCTGAAAAATGTGTCTTTAAGCAAAACGATGTTAAGTGAATCCAATTTCCCCATAAGAATTAATGTAAATGGGGGGGGGGGTTAGATTCCAGGGAAATTTTTTTCCACAAAAACATATACTGTGTGTGTGTAAACTTATACTGTGTGTGTGTGTCTGTATATATATATATATTCACACACAGTATAAGTTTTAAACAAGCAGTTTAATACTATACACAGCAATGATGATGGTGAAGCTTGGTTAAGGTGGTGAAGTCAGAGGATGGAAGAGGGAGGGATATTTCCCAGGGAATGCCTTACTGCTAAATGATGAACTAGCACTCGGCTGAGCCCTCAAGGGTTAACACATTGTTAATGAAGCCCCACACTCTACAAGGCAGCACGAATGGAGGGAGGGGAGACAGCATGGTAGACAGAGAGATGCACACCCTGTGTGAGGGGGAGAGAAAGAAAGTGATGCACATTGCCCCTTTAAGTACGCTGACCCCAGTCTAAGTACACTGCCTTTTTAAGTAGATCAGGAAGTTGAGACAGCAACTGCTGCCAAGTAAGTTCTCTTTGTCCTGAGCCCTGCCCCACCCTGCTCTGTATGGAGAAGGGGCAAGTGGGGGGCTGGGGCAGGGGGTAGGGAGACACTCTGACATTAGCCCCCCCCTTGCACAAGCAGGAGGCTCCCGGGAGCAGCTCCAAGTCAGAGGGCAGGAGCAGCACATGGCAGTGGGGGAGGGACAGTTGAACTGCCGGCAATTGATAGCCTGCTGGGCGGCAGCTGCACAGGGATCTCAGGGGAGCGGGGAGCTGATAGGGGGGCTGCCGGTCCACCCTGGTTCCAAGCCCCCATCAGGTAGCTACTCTTTCTGCAAGCAGTGCAGGCGGCTGCCAAGCAACGTTATAAGGGAGCACTGTGCAACTTTAAACGAGCATGTTCTCTAATTGATCAGCAATGTAACAACGAAACAACTTTAAGTGAGGAGTTACTGTATTCTTCAGCCACTCCACTTTCCTTTCCATCTGAAAAGACATCCCAGCAAGAAGCAGCCTCCACACAACCCAGTGCAGAAATATACTACTCAGAACACCTCCACCATTCCAAGCACTCATGTAATGATAAGACAAATTACAACACAGCCCCTGGGGGAAGACAGCTGCGTTCCAGCCCTGGCATATTAAACTAGCAGTAGCAGGCCAAGAGTTTAATATTGCAGTGGAAGAACAAATGTCTTTTAAACTCCATCTGCATTGGTCACTATTTACTTTCCCTGCAAACTCAACCAAGAGAGCTGTTAGTAATTCAGTCAGGATTACGTTGAACTTTACAGAGTTTTAATTAGTTTTGTTTTCTTACACCATTTAAATAGCGCTGTTAAAGGAGTACAAATTCAGCATTTTCTTTTTGTTTGGTGAAAACATATAGAATTGTATCCCAAACATTGGTTTTAATTAGATCATTCCAAAATTATGACAGATTCCAAGTGTCCTATACAGGTAGTTCTACATTGGGGCTGCCAGCCTCAAGAATGAGACTTGCGTGAGCAGTTCAGTAACTAACTCTCAAACCTAGAATTCACTCCCAGATCCGGACAATCGTGAGTCTCAGCCCTTCAGGACAAAATGGAAAACTCACTAGCATCCCCAAATCACACATGTCCGAAGTGACATGAATTCTGTCTACGCACACAGAGCAGACAGGACCTCCGTTTGTAAGGTCTGATCCAAATTCCCCCAGACATGCTACTAATTTTACCCAGCTAGGAAGCATGATGTGCTAAGATACCCCTTTTTAATCAACAGAAAGAACGCTGCAAGAAACGTCTATCAACCCCTCCCTGCTTCAGAAACTGAATATATAATCTGCATATATGTAGACACCATCTGATGGCATTAACATGCAATTTTTGCCACCAATGACTGGAAAGAGAAAGTCTCTTACTCACTGGTAGTCACACTGTTAAGTGACCAGTTTCTGTTTATTCACTTATACATACATAGTTTCTTCTTAGTAACAATGGCTAAGGCTAAGTTTATGAAACTCTTCTGGAAAAGCTGTTTATCCAAATCTAGCCTGATTCAAAAATAATACAGATATTTTCAACTCTACCAAGATACAAAAGACTTATCAGTAAATACATTAATTATATTTTTATTGATGGGTTGATAAGGAAATCTAGATAAAAATGCAGAACTTCCAAGGCTAGATTTGTGGCACCTATAAAAAGGCAAAAAGTGCTGTTAATGTCTATGCAATGCTTTGAAGATATAAAGCACTGTATATCAGGAAGTGCTAGAGATATTTGTGTTTTGTTGGACAGCTCCAACTCCTTAGATACAAGAATCAAGTTAGCCTGTAAAGGGCAATCTGCAGAATACGGGATGATCAAATGGGTGTGGGTTATTAGAAAAAGAGGGTAGAAAAAGATGTGTGTAACAGGGCAAGACCCACTTAATTCAGTTTATAGGTACTGAGAGGAAGAATAAGCTTTTGCAAAAATACTTAACTCAATGGAAGAGCTGTCATTTTTTTTTTCATTCCAAAGGAGACAGTTTATTTTCCCAAACAAAAATTCCCTGCTGTGTTTGCAATCCAAACATGGCAGCATCATGCTAGCCCATGACAGCCGAAAGGATATGTCTAGACTGCAACTGAGGCTCGGTCTACACTGAGGGGGGTCGATATAAGATACGCAACTTCAGCTACGCGAATAGAGTAGCTGAAGTCGACGTATCTTATTTCGACTTACCTCCCATCCTCACAGCATGGGATCGATGGCCGTGGCTCCCCCCATCGACTCCTCTACCGCTGCTTGCCCTGGTGGAGTTTTGGAGTCGACGGGAGCGCGTTCGGGGATCGATATATCACATCTAGACGAGATACGATATAGCAGTCCCCAATAAATCGATCACTACCCACCAATCCGGTGGGTTGTCTGGCCGTGCCCTGAGAGTGAGCCTCCCAGCCCAGGTAGAAAGATGCTTGAGCTAGCATGCTACGAGCACCAGCGTGAACATTGAAGCTTCGGCTGGAGCTTGGTCTCTCACACCACTTGAGAGCCCAAGTCAAGCCAGAGCCACAGTGCCCAGTCTGCTATTTTGAGGGTGCTAACTCAAGCCCTGCTAGTGCAAGTCCATCCACCGAGGTTGGTAGTCTCCCCCCTGTCTGCAGCATAGACAGACCATAAGTGACATGCATTAGAAACTGACCAGATTCCAAAGCGAAGCTAACTAGTCTATTTATACCAGCGGAGCTCAGAACAAAAATCAGAAAGTGAACAACTTACCTACAGAGTGAAGAAGTCGTATCTATTATTATATTTCTAAAATGCTTTCAGGTTTCATAAACTAGGGGGCAAAAATGTGATTTTTTTAAGTTGACAATATCCCATTAACTTCTCATTTTTATTGTGAATCATTTTCAGAAATCTAAAATAATCAGATTCATACCAGACTTCTGTACTCATCATTAACACATGAAAGGATGATGATTAAGTTTAGAAATGCCTTAGAATAGTGCAGAATTCACTTTTGGGGCAAAATTCTTCCCTCAGATACCCAGGCACAATGACTCTCTGACAGCAGTAGGAGCTGTAAGTATGGTGGGGGGGTGAGGACAAATCTGGCTCTAAAGGCCTTGGCCCTGCAATGAGATCTAGACAGAATCCTGCTCCTGAACAGAGCTCCACTGATATCAATGGAGTTCCTCATGGGCATAAAGATTCACACAGGGGGATCAATTTGCAGGAATGGAGCCTAAGAATTTAGAGGGTTTATCAATTATTTTTTCTCTCCAAGTGGTTGTCAATTTTTGGCAGACGCCTCACAAGGACAAAAGCTAAAGGTTATTTCCCCTCTGGCTAAGTGTACCCATGGCTTTCATTCATTCACTGAAACATTTCAAAGCAAAACTACTGATTGATTTATGCAAACAATTTTACCCCGCTTAAAACTGTTTTCTGTGAATGCCCTGTAATTGCTATGCTATGGCTACAAAGGAAAACCCTGCCAAAATATTATAGCAATGCTGGTTAAGTAGTTGCCAGTTATAAAACACTCATTTTACATTAATTCAAACCTAGCCTGAAATTTGGCACTCAGTCTAAGAATGGTTTTAAACTACCATCACTTACCAGATATTGTTCAAATTGCCATGGCTGTTTTTCAGTTCCAGGAGGGCAGATCAATTAGAAGTTTAACGGACTATCATGTTTTCTCTTCTGATTCAAATATTGCTTTGTTGGGTTGTTTTAAAATGAACACTTTCCCCAAAACCATGTGTGCTCTGCAAAGGCTTTATAGGTCACAAGGACTAAGTCACCATTTTTTATTCTTCTTTTCTTTGCCTTTATGTATATAAAATTTCTAGTACATCATATATAGGAGTTTGCTAGAAAACATAAGTATAGAGATGCATTCCCAGCTCTACCACTGACTTGCTATGCGACCTTGGGTAAATCATTTAACCCGTCTTTTTTAAGTTGTATGCCCAAATCCATATCAGAAGTGGCCTCATTGCAGAAGAGCTGAGAACACACAACTCTTGTGGAAATCTCATTGCTCAGTCCTCTCTCTAAATCAAGCCACTTTTATTTAGGTGTGTAAGGTCCTGGTCTTGCAAACAATTACACATGTACTTAATTCCCCAGATGCAAATAGTCCTTTAACTTTAGCGAGACACCTTAACTGTTTAAAGTTAAGTATATGCTTAAGGGCTTTGCTGGATTGGAGCCCAAGTTTGAAATTGTTGGTCATAACCGCTCTGTGCTACAGTTTCTCCAGCTGTAAAACAGGGATAGCACGTCATACTTTTGTGAAACACTTTGATATCCAGAGATTTAAAAAACGAAAACACCTGTAAGTGCCTTGTATTAATTATTATTTTGGAGAAGCAGCAGCAGCCAGTCCATAGTTAAGGTTGAAGTTAGCTCTCCATTATAAACCCAGTTCTCTGCACACAGAAACGTCTGCTTCCCCCACAAGAAACACACACACACACACACACACACACACAACTTCCCCCCCCCCAAAAGAAACTGATCTTCCTGAAATTGTGCATTCTCCTCCTCATCCTAGGTTACATTTTAAAATTATTTATTTACTTACTTATGGGAAGTTTGGCAAAAGAAAATAAATCCAAAGATAGAGTGTTCTGAAAATTTGGCTATCACTTGCTTTTGGGAACAAACAAACATTTTTTTTTTCTTTTTTGGCTCATCATAGGTGTAAAATGGCTTAATCTAGAAACTTCACATTTGTTTTATTCTGTTAGCCTTGCTGAACAGAAGTGCCTTTTACTCTTTTGGGGGTGGATTGGTGGGACCATTAAAAAAAGGAAACAGCTATTAAGTGTATAAAAAGCAACATTTACAATATAAACTTGTATAGGGTGACCAGACAGCAAGTGTGAAAAATCAGGATGGGGGGTAATAGGAGCCTATATAAGAAAAAGACCCAAAAATCGGGACTGTCCCTATAAAATCTGGACATCTGGTCACCCTAAACTTGTATAACTGTAAACTGACCTGACCTGGCTGGGCTAGAGTTTGGGAGGTGGGAGATGAGAGGCAGAAGTCTGGGAAGGGGTATGGAATGGAAGGCAAAGGTCAGGAGAGATGGCATGAAGCCAGTCTTCCTGGAATCAGAAAGGAGGACATGGAGGCAGAGACTTAGATAATAGGCTTGTACCTTAGCCTATTTGTGTTCCAATATCAATCAATGCTTTTAAATGCACTTTACAAACGTCAGCCATATGATTCCATTCTACAGTTTTCTTCCTATGTGCATAGTGGATTTTCTTCCTGAGAGAGGCTGAATATATAAATGAAAATAGAAGACAAAGCAAGAGGAAACAAACTTATCTTAAAGGAATGTTCAAGGCTGAACTTAGAGAGGTAGGAGCTGGAGTGATCATCTGTTTTTTTTTTTTTCTCACCATGGGGTCGGCAATGCAGAATCATTGGGGGTTTAATCCCCAAACTTTGCTTTGCGGATTACAGTTCACAGTTTAATGCACTTTGAGGTTGGATAAGGAACCTGGCTTGGAAAGTTTAAGTCTGGGATGAGCTATGACAATCCAGTTCCCCCATGGGTCTGGCAAAGCATTTGCAGTATGGGATGCTTATTATTAAGGGGGAGAGGGAATCTCTGTCAATATTGCCCAGGGGAAAACTCTGAGCAAAGGTTCAGAAGGATTTCATAGAATCATAGATTTACTGAATTAGCCTAATGCTATTTCTGATTCCTACTGTGAGAAAGTAACCTGGCACTCCACAACCAGGAATTAGGGAAGCAGAGACTGAATTTCAGTTATCTGGACCAGCTATCACTGAGTTAGCCTGTTAAAGATACTGCAGTGAAATCAGCTTGTTAGGGCACTGTGACTATACTGAACAATGATGGAAGGATTATTTGAGGAGGGAGCTTTTCCGATCACTTATTTCAGGATGTTTACTAGAGAAAGTTACTAGAGGACTGTCTACACCCTGGAGGAGGACGGAGAGCCAAATCCTGAGCTCATTGGTCAGTGGGGGAATTGAGGGGAGAGTGGCTGAGATAAAAGTGTGGCTCTGGGGAGGTGTTCGGGGGCTGAGCTGCAATCCCAGGGGGGTCTGATCACTCAGGGTTTAGGGTTTGTGGGGTGATCTGTGGGTGAGTTTCCTGCGGGGGGGAGGATAAACTGAGGCATAGCAGGGTCTAATTGGGAGACAGCAGGTGAATTGTGATCCCAGCGGGTCCTGCTGCTTAGTGCCATGGCGAAGGCGGCTTTGCACGGGGGAATTGTGCGCTGGATAGATCGGTTATTTAGAGCTGGAAGAGGGTAAATTGCAGTCCCGATGGGTCCTGCTGACTCAGTGCTGTGGCTCTGGGGATGGCTGGGGGGGGCTGTGCTCTGGGGAGGGGGGCTTTGGGGTACCGAGGCTCTGTTTGGGGGCGACGAGGTGACTTGCGGTCCCGGTGGGTTGTGCGCCATGGATCAGAGGTGACTTTGCCGGGGGATGGAGAGGGGCTATTAGGGAGCTAGAAGGGGGTGAAGCGCTTTGCCTGGGCTGGATAACTCCGGAGCTGCGATCCCAGGGGCGCCCCCCTCACCCAACCCGGCGGCTCCGGAGCGGGGCCAGGCGCGTGTCCCTCCCGGGGAAGCGGCTCTGAGCCCCCGCATCACCGGACACTTACCGGCAGGAGCAGGAGCGCGGTGGCCGCGGCTGCTGGGGCGCTGCGCTGCGGTGCCGGGCCCCCCATGGGGCTGCGGGTCCCGGGGCGGTCCCACGGCAGGCGCATCCCCCCGGAGCCAGCCTGAGTGCCCCTGCTGGTGCCCTGGCAGGCAGGGAGCGAGCGGCGGCTGCCGCGGGGGAACTGGCTCCCCGCCTCCTGCTGCAGCGCCGGGGCCTGGACAGCCCCTCCCCGCGGGGCCGCCGGGGACACCCTCCGCCCGGGTGCGGGGAGGGAGTGTCCTGTGCCCAGCGCGGGGGGAGGGACGGGGGATCCCCTGGGGAGGGGGCTATTCTGGGGCCTGGCCTCAGAGCCAGCGCAGCGCCCCCTCCCTGCCCCTCCGGGAGCCAGCGCTGCGCCGCCCCGCTCACAAGGGCAGCAAGGGGCCCGCTGGGGGGTCTGGGGACACCTGGGGCAGGAGACACGAGCTGCTGGGCGCGGTGGGAGGGTTCGTTCCCCAGGCCCCCCTGGGTGAGTCAGTGCTGTGCACAAGGGGTGGCCTAAGCAGGGCTCCCGGGAGTCACAGGCAGCCAGAGAAATGGTAGCCCAGTGGGCCACTTTACCTGTATTGTAGTCAGTGCTTTGTCATTCTGCTGTATTGTGTTTAGTAGCAATGCAAGGAACCTGCAGGCGTTTATCCCCTATGATCTGGCTTTAGCAGATAGGGGGAGGCTTGAGGCCTGTAACCTTTGGCATAGATAAACTTAAGTAAGGCAGGGAACTGAAAGTAGCAGGCCAGAGGGGGACTATTGTCCAGAATACCCATCAGCCACCCACAGAACATAGCTGACACCAGCATCTCTAGGGTTCTGGACAGAATGTCAGACCACAAAGGTGCCAGGACAACAAATTGGCGTGTGTTAACAGGGTAACATCGTACATACACTAACCCATAGAAAACGGATGGTGATGAGAAAGATAATGGCTAACATTCCAGGGTGTAAGACTGACCGTCCAAATGGACTTTCTGTATTATCTCTATCTGCCTTGTTGAGTTTAAGTGTGTGTATAACTTTGCTAAATTATTAATAAATCATGTATTTGTACTCATACAGAGTTCCTATAGTGTGAGTGTTGCACCTGTGCACATCGAGATTCCCAAATTACATGATAATTTTACAGTAATCTAACTAGGCCTGATCTTGGGACAAGAACCTGTTAATCCTCAAGTTACAATTGTATATACTCAGCTTTGGGTCAGGCTATAAAATACATACATGAGAGCAGAGGTTGGCAACCTTTCGGAAGTGCTGTGCTGAGTCTTCGTTTATTCACTCTAATTTAAGGTTTCGCGTGCCAGTAATACATTTTAACATTTTTAGAAGGTCTCTTTCTATAAGTCTATAATATATAACTATTGTATGTAAAGTAAATAAGGTTTTTAAAATGTTTAAGAAGCTTCATTTAAAATTAAATTAAAATGCAGAGCCTCCCGGACAGGGCCGGCTCTAGGTTTTTACTGCCCCAAGCAAAAAAGAATGTTGGCTGCCCGCCATCCTAGCCCTGGGCTCCTCGCCACACCCCCCTGCTGCCCCAGCCCTGGGCTCTTCCCCCCCACCCACACTCCCTGCCGCCCCAGCTCTGGGCTCCCCCCTTCCCCCCCACCATTGCCTCCCACACACGCCTCCTGCCACCCCAGCCCTGGGCTCTCCCCACACACACCTGCACCTTCCTTCCGCCCCAGCCCTGGGTCACTGGTAACTTGCTCCCAGGGCAGGTCATTCAGCAGAAATTTTGGATATGCACAGAACACAGACAGGATTGGTTCCCATATGGTTACAGAACTGCAGTAAAGTGGAACAATGTTCAGCTTGTGTGATTAGAGGATATCTGGATGCTTATTATAAGACTGTCCTACATTAATGAGGAAAAGTGGAGGTGCCTTTATTATTCTTTTGTTCCACTCTTTCTTTCTATGGGGAATTTGCCAATGCAATATCACTGTCTTCCTTTTAAACAAACAAAAAGGCAATGGCTGTTAAAAATAGCAATTCCAGTCCTAATAACCACTGGGAAGCATTTCTTGCTCAATTTTATCCTGCTTTTTCTACAGCAAGTTACAGTGGATCAGTATATTTGATTTGGAAGAATGAAGTAACAGCTGCCCAAATTGACTTGAGCACTCTGCTGTTTTGAGGTGTTTAAATCTGGAAGGCAGGTTCTAGATCTTCTTTCTGAATATTAGCTAAATCTGGAAAGGAAAGAGTCAATTTCTGCTTCCATGGCTCAGAAGGGGAAATCTTCCTATGTGCCTAGTACTGTATCTAAAGCTGTCCAGGTTCTGTAGTACTATCATTTTAACTTCTGGTGGGATCCACGTACCTCCCTTGCTAAGCTTCAGATAGAGAGGTGCCACTGTCCTTTTAGTCCACCCCAATTCCTTCTTTGGGCTGCAAGGTGAGAGTCAGACCAGTATCGCTAAGGTCTGGGGAAATCTTCTGAAGGGGATATCTGGGCCAAACCTACTCCTTGGCATACACTAGGTTATCATATGTCTGATTCATGGACATGTCCGGCTTTTGGGGTTTTAAATAGACATCCGGGAGAATTTGTAAAACTCTCAAAAAGGTTCAGGATTTCTCTCCCATGCAGAGCAAGGCATGGCTGACAGGGCAGCTCGGCCAGATTGGAGAACCGCTTGCATGCGGCCTCCTCAGCCAGAGCCCCCGCGCCCTGCTTCCCTCGTCCCTGCTAGCCTCAGTGACAACCACGCCGGCAGTGTTCTGGGGCGGGGGGCTGAGGTCCGTGGGGACAGAGGCAGCATGTATGCAGCAGCGTGTTGGCACTGCATGGAGCAGACTTACTGGTTTGAGTGGCACGGGTAAGGTGCTGGGGAAGTTGAGAAGGGTGAGGTGGGTTCCTAGGGACGGCAAGTCAAGGGACAGGGAGCAGGGGGGTGGTGGATGTGGAGGTGGTGTAGATTGTCAAGGGGGCAGTAAGGGGCAGAGAGAAGGGAGGGTTAATGCGTGGGTGTCAGCAGGTGTGCAGTCAGGGATCAGGCAGTTGCGAGAGGCAGTTGGAGTCCCAGGGTTGTCGAGGATAAGGTAGGTGTGGTGGTCTAGGGGATATGTTGGGGTCCAGGAGGGGCCAACCTGGGAAAAGAGAAGTAGAAGGCTTAGATAGGGGTGTGAGGTCCAAGGCAGATTAGGGGCAGGGATCCCGGAGGGAGGCAATCAAGGGAGGCAAGGAGTCAGTGTCACTTAGGATAGTGGGCTGGGGGTCTGGGGGCAATAGGACATTGGGATCCCGGGGGGTGGTGATCAGGAAGCAGTGGGGGGTTGGATGGGTTGGGTGTTTCTGTGGGTCGATGGCAGCTGGAGAGGAGTGGATGTGGTGGTGGGTTCTATTCCCTCCTCCTCTTGAGGTGTCCCATTTTTGAGGTGTGTAAATATATGGACCTCTTCCTCAAGTGCAGCTTCTCTATTCACCAGCAGGTGCTGCAGCATGAGTCTCAGCATGCCCTCCCCTCTCTTGTCCTGTTGACAAGCTGCCAAGGGGATGCTTGGATAATGTTTGAGTTCTTCTTCCTGGTTCCAGGGCTGGCTCTATAGGGCAGGGAGTCTAACTCAAGGGACTAACAGTCCCAGGGTTCTCTGTTGGTTCTCAGGCTCCAGGCTGGATCCCTGCTAATATGGGCTGCGCCAGCAAGTGATGCTTTGTCTGGTTGCCTTTGACAGCTTCGCCTCTCCGCCCAGACTGGTGGCCAGACGATCCTGGGGCAGTGTGTAGTGCCTGACAATTCAGTTCGTGCGTGGCGCACTTAGGACCTGTGCATGAGGTTGCCGTGTACCTCTGAAGGTGATCAATCCTCCCTGATCTGGCATTTCCTTCCCCTGGGTCAGCGACACACCCTGGTCTCTCCTTCCGCTGGCTGGAAGAATCAGATTGTCCTCAGACTTCAATGTCGACCCAAGGGAGGCAGTAGTCAGCATTTACCATTGGTAGTGAAGGGTAACCCTTTTCTGCCCTCTGAGTTTGGCAGCAACAATGGCCAGCTGTCAGTATCCAGGGGTGTCCGTATTCAATTACAACAAGGCATAACTGGCTCGAGCCCCACCCAGTGACCTGGACACTTATATAAACACTCTACTTTCCGCTCCGGTCGCCTCTAGGAGGCAGATTACTTGCCGCTCTTCGCAAGCACAGAAGTCTGAGTGTCGCGAAATGCTTTATTAAATAAAGGAAGGAATTCAATGCGGCATCCCATTGGAAAACCCACAAACAGAGTTATACACAAACCATAACAACCCCCAAACGTACATTTGGCAAGTCCTTTCCCTTAGGGTCTTAAGTCCAAGCACTCATGCATTCTGTATGCAGTTTCTGCTAACCAACCGTCATAAGTCTCTGTGTCAAGCGCGCCTAGATATTCCAATGATGTCTATCTGATGAGCAGGTACGCTGCTCCGCACCAGCGCTGGTGAGCAGGCACTTCGTGCAGCGCAGAGGCAACTCGCCCTGCTGGCGGCCGCGGAGGACGTAGGCTTGCGACCGCGCTTGCGTCAGCAGTTGGACCGACGGCTCCGCATTACAGCCGCTCACGTTTGCTCCCGGCCATCTCACAACTGCTTTCCGCTCCACTAGCTGCCTGCGGGAGCCTGCTCCAGTTGTTCCTGCAACTGCTGCGGCTCCGCCGCTCTGTGGGCTCTCCCATGCCCCCAGCAGCTCGCGCTCTGCCAACCGTCCGCTCACCAGCTGTCTAGTGGTCCGCTCAGCCATCCCCAGACTGCTCCACTCCAACCACTGCTCTGTTCCACAGTATAGCTTCAGGCTCCCCCACTAGTTAGCACAGTACTCAGTGCTCCCAGCTCAGTAATTTCAGCTCTTTTGTGACTTCAGCTCTTAGTGATTTCAGCTCATAGTAGGGGAGTCTAGTGCTAATGCACCATTAGCCCAAAGTGAGTTCAGCTCAGCAACCTGTAGCTAGAGTCTTAAGGGAATAAAAAATCAACTCTGACATTCCACAGTGGAGAGAGGAGGGGGTGCAACTGGTGCTTCTAGCTCCACAAAGAGCCTACACCACCAGACACAAATACCTGTCCCCAACCTCTCTCTCTTCACTAGGTTTTGGAGTCCCTTGTCTAGCAAGTACCACCCAACTGAGGGTGAGTCATTTCTGTCACAAAGCAGTCCCACAGCTCGGCAGTCTGGGATGGGGTAGGCGTGCCTATGCAAATATTTGAGATTTCACATTCCGGACATTCTTTCCACACTTCCCACAATTCACCACCAGATGTCAGGGTACAGCTCATCCTGACTCTGCTTACAGAAGGAATCCCAGTGGATTCGAATTGCCCAGTGTGAATCATTTGAGTGTGTACCCCTCCCTTTGGGTTTTGGGTAAAGGCTGCACCTCATCTTTCACCGATGGGGAGATATTCTACACTCTGGACAGAGCAGTGCAGTGCTGAACCAGGTCATGGATCCAGGTTAGATAACCCAATGAAGCTCTCAAACTCTAGCCTCTTCGTAACACTGTTTAGGACTCTAGCGGGAAACATTTTCACAAGGCAACTCTGCTTCCTCACTCTGCTCTCCCTTTATTTATTCAGCTGTTATTTCTATTTCAATTTGGCTGCTTGGCCCCGGAGGAGAAGTCTGTGTTCAAGGAGTCCTGTTGGGTTAAACTCAATATTTGTTTTGGTTAAAAAAATAGTGCACTCTCTATTAATAGAAAAGTTTTCATGAAAATGGAAATAAATCAGTTAATAAATAAAGGGGAACCAAGTGTTTTATTTGGATGTAAAGATTCACTGGCTAGGCGGGAGACCCAAACACAGCAGGATTTGCACTAGTGCATGAGAACTTAAAGGTGTACCTGACTGTAGCCTGGAGCTTTCAATTGGATTTTTGTTCTGTGTCCCTTCCTGGACTGTGCACATGGCTGGAATATCAAAAAGGAAGTTGATATATTGGAGAGGGTCCAGAAAAGAGGCACAAGAGTGATTAAAAGATTAGAAAACATGCCTTATAGTGATTGTCTGGAGGACCTCAATCTGGTTAGTTTATCAAAGAGAAAATTAGGGCTTGTCTGCACAATCACTTTACAGTGCTGCAACTTTCCACTCAGGGGTGTGAAAAAACAACCTCTGAGTGCAGCAAGTTTCAGCGCTGTAAAGCGCCAGTGCGGACCATGCACCAGCGCTGATAGCTATTCCCCTCATGGAGGTGGGTTTTTTAGAGAGCTCCCAGTGCTCTGCCGTGACTACACAAGCCATGTTAAAGCGCTGCCATGGCAGCGCTTTAACATTGCCAGTGTAGACTGGCCCTTAGGGGTTAATTTAATCACAGGCCGTAAGTTCCTATATGGCAAACAAATATTTGACAATGGGCTCTTCAGTCTAGCAACGGTCTAACACAATCCAATGACTGGACGTTGGCACTAGACAAATTCAGCTGGGAAATAAGGTGGACATTTTTAACAGTGGGGGTAATTAATCATTGGCACAATTTACCAACAGCTGCAGTGGCTTCTCCATCATTGGCTATTTTTAAAGCCAGACTGGATGTTTTTTAAAAGATCATAGAATCATAGAAGATTAGGGTTGGAAGTGACCTCAGGAGATCATCTAGTCCAACCCCCTGCTCAAAGCAGGACCAACACCAACTAAATCATCCCAGGCAGGGCTTTGTCAAGCCAGGCCTTAAAAACCTCTAAGGATGGAGATTCCACCACCTCCCTAGGTAACCCATCCCAGTGCTTCACCACCCTCCTAGTGAAATAGTGTTTCCTAATATCCAACCTAGACCTCCCCCACTGCAACTTGAGACCCTTGTTCCTTGTTCTGTCATCTGCCAGCACTGAGAACAGCTGAGCTCCTCTTTGGAACTATCCTTCAGATAGTTGAAGGCTGCTACCAAATCCCCCCTCACTCTTCTCTTCTGCATACTACAGAAGCCCCGTTCCCTCAGACTCTCCTTGTAAGATATGCACTAGTTCCAAAACAAATTGTTTAGGGGAGTTCTCTAGCCTGTGTTATGCAGGAGGTCAGACTAGCTGATCACGGTGGTCCCTTCTGGCCTTGGAATCTATGCATCTGAGCACCCTCCCGAGAGACAGATGGGGGAGCAGAAGGAAATGAGACAATACCGATCAGTGTGATGGGAAGCGGTCTCCGTGTAGGACCAGCATGGGATATACTGTGTGGCTCCAACTACATCAGTGTGGCCATAGTGAGCTTAGGTATTGTAACAATGACAAGTAAAATACTTGCAGACAGAAGGGTGGTTATTTTAAGGCCCCAATCCTGAAATGATTTATTCTTTGGATTCACTTGCAGTAATTCCATTGATTCAGTGTCCAAACTGAGTGAAGTGCATGCTTTGATTGTAAACTCCTTGGTGCATGACCTCTATTTTTTTTGTTTTGTGTTTGCACAGCTCCTAGCACAGTGGGGTGGGTCCTGGGCTATGCCTGGCACTCAGAGGAACTACCACAGTACAGATAAATAATATAAATAAACACAGAGCACAAACAGAGGAAAGCAAGTTAGATTGTTTAAAATTATTTGGGTTTTATTAAGCTGATGTGTTAATAACAAAATTATTTTTAGAGATGATTGGTAACCTAACAGTAGCTGAATCAAGTAGTTATGGTTTAAGAATTAACACTAGAACTAGGATTTAAGCACTAGAGGGTCACTAAAAGAAAAGAATAAGCAGCAGGGTTAAAACAAACAAAAGGAAGTATTTCTTCACACAATGCATGGTCAACCTGTGGAACTCTTTGCCAGAGGATGTTGTGAAGGACAAGACTATACTTCTTTAAATAAGAAGTAGATAAATTAATGGTGGATAGGTCCATCAGTAGCTGTTAGCCAGGATGGGCAGGGATGGTATCCGTAGCCTCTGTTTGCCAGAAGCTGGGAATGGGCACCAGGGGATGGATCACTTGATGATTATCTGTTCTGTTCATTCCTTCTAGGGAACCTGGCATTGCCCACTGTCAGAAGACAGGATACTGGGCAGGATTCTTTGGTCTGACCTAGTATGGCCATTCTGATATTCTTATGTAAGAACTCTCCTGCACTGCCTGAAATGTTACACAAAGGAAACTGCATTTTCCTCTGTTTCAACCCTGTTGCAAAGGCACCTACCTGACCAGGCAAAGTGGCTTACACTAGGTCTGAAAATGGCAGTTCCAGGAAGGAGAGGTGCACACATCTGCTGTGCAGAGAGAGAGCTCAATGGAAAAGGCACATAAAGACATTTGAAACCAAGAACGTAATAATAAGGCGGGTACGGAAAGCTAGCTTGAGGGCTCCTATTAATAATGAATGTAACAATTTCCAGAAATAATGGAGGGTCATGTTCAGTAACTTGTGCCTCTTTGGATATTTTCCCCACTCTGACAATAGACAGGCACCGTAGGTATTTTTTTCCACCCCCATCAATAAGCCAGCACTTGCAATTACACTTCAACAGTGACTTTAAGTGGAAAAGAGGAGAAAAATGATTAACCTTAAAGATCAGAAGGGTAGCCATGTTAGTCTGGGTCTGTAAAAGCAGCAAAGAATCCTGTGGCAGACGTTTTGGAGCATGAGCTTTCATGGGTGAATACCCACTTCGTCAGATGCACGTAGTGGAATTATACATACAATGTATATTACATTGGTGTAGTCCACCGATGTAATATACGCCATCATATGCCAGCAATGCCCCTCTACTATGTACATCGGCCAAACTGGACAGTCTCTACGGAAAAGGATAAATGGACACAAATCAGATATTAGGAATGGCAATATACAAAAACCTGTAG